>NC_138898.1:75901223-76419760 GCF_965194825.1 Balaenoptera physalus
TTCTTCACAAAAATCTTCACCATTGCCAAACCAGTCTATTATAGATCCTTTCTTAACGCTACACATTTAGTTACACCCTTCTCTTCTGAAATACCCCCTCTGTGCAAGTTCTATTTACTCCCTTTTTCTAAAGGTCTTGAACACCCAAGACCTCCACAGCATTCCTAACTACAATGTAACTGTCTACTATGCCAGGAATTGTTCTAGACTCTCGGGATACATCAGTGAACAGAGCAAAGCTTTAGGGGTTAATATTTTAGCACAAAGAGATAACAAAAAATAGATTTCATAAATAACATTAACCATGTAAAAGGTTTAAAAGTGTAAATGCTACAAAAAGTAAAGCAGGATGTGAAGGACTGGGAGTTCTGAGATGGGATTACAATTTTAAACAGGGTGGTAAGCACTGGCCTCACCGGAAGATGACTCTTGAGAAGGCCTGAAGAAGGTCACGCTGGTCAGAGAGATATCTAGGGGAAAGTGCAGTCCAAGCAGAGGCAACAGCCAGGCCAAAGCCCTGAGGCACGCACACACCTGGAGCATCTGAAGGACAGCAAGGAGGCCAGGGTAGTTGAACAGAGTGAGCCAAGGGGAGAGTAGCAGGAGATGGGTTCAGAGTGTAACCATGGGCCAGAATATGGAGGGCAGAGTAGGCCATGGAGGCGCATGTGGGCCACTGTGGCCTTCGCTCTAAGTGAGATGAGGAGCCATGGGAACAAAACAAAGACATGATCTGCCTTAGATTTTTCAAAGGATCACTGAGGCTACTGTGTTAAAACAGTCTATCATGGAACAAGGTCAGAAGCTAGGAGAACAGTTAGGAGGCAACTGCAGTAATTCAGGCAAGAGATGATGAAGGCCTAAACTAGAGAGACAGCAGTGGAGGGAACAAGAAGTGATAAAATCCTGGCTACATTTCGAGGGTAGAAAACAATCAGCCTTCCTGATACGGACCAGATGTGGGATATAAGAGAAAGAAAAGTCAAGGATGACTCCAAGTTTTTGCCACAAGCAACTAGAAGGATGGAGCTGCCCCCAACTGAGAAAGAGAAGACTGTGGGTAGAAAAGAATTAAGGGGAAAGTCGGGAGTTGGGTTTTAGACAGGTTACATTTGACATGCCTGACAAACAAGCTTGCATGTCAAGTAGGCAGCTGGATACATGAGAACTGCGGCTCAGGAGGGAGGTCTGGCCTGGGAGCTAACTAGGTCTGAGGCCTAGAGCACTCCAGCTGTTCAAAGATCAGTGCGATGAGGAAGAAATATCCAGTAAGATGGCGGAAAACCAAAAGCACATTTTAGTGTCCTGGAGGCCAGGTGAAGAAAGACTTTAACAGAAGGGGGAGTATTCAACATGTCCAATGCTACTGACAGATTGACTAAGATGAGAACTAACCCCTGCGTTCAACAGCAGCGAGGTGGGACCTTGACAAGTGAGCTTGGGAGAGAATGGAAGGTGAGGAATTAAAGACCACTCCTTCCTGGAGTTTTGTTGCAAAGAGGAACAAGGAAACGGGGCAGCAGCTGGCCAGGAAAGTAGGAATAAAGGTATTCACGATGAGAAAAAATAGCATGTTTGTGTACTGTGCGTATATATGCACATAAAGCCCTACAAAGTCCTAAGCACTCAACAATTGTTAATTCCTTCTTTCACTTCCACCCCTGACACCTATTATTTTCTATTATCTTTATTGATTTATAGCTAATCTTTGTAACTATCTGCAAACTTTCAATTAGAAGGCCCTTTTTTCCCGTGTCCAACTGTCAAACTCTTCCTAACCCTTCAAGACTCAAATATTCCTCCTGGGAAATCTTCCCTGTTCCCTGTCCTCAGGTATGCCACCTTTGTATCAATGCATTCTTCTACTATGGTCACCCTTACCACAGCCTCTCATAATTACCAGAATATATGCCCCATTTCCTCAATAAACTGACTTCTAGAGGGCAGGGACAATATTATCCCTCCTGGGGTGAAAGTGTAACAGTTGAGAGCACTGACTCTTGAGGCAGACTGCCTGGCTCTGAATGCCAGTCCCGCCACTTGGTTGCTGTGTGAGCGTGAGAAGCTGCCTAACCATTCTGGGCCTTGAATGTTCTCATCTATAAAATGGGAAATAAGAACTTCCCTGGTGGCACAGTGGTTAAGAATCCGCCTGCCAATGCAGGGGACACGGGTTCGAGCCCTGGTCTGGGAAGATCCCACATGCCACAGAGCAACTAAGCCTGTGCACCACAACTACGGAGCCTGCGCTCTAGAGCCCGAGTGCTACAACTACTGAAGCCTGCGCGCCTAGAGCCCGTGCTCTGCAACAAGAGAAGCCACCGCAATGAGAAGTCCGTGCACCGCAAGGAAAGGAAGAGTAGCCTCCGCTCGCTCGCCGCAACCAGAGAAAGACCGAGCGCAGCTAGGAAGACCCAATGCAGCCAAAGATAAAGAAAAAAAAAAGAAAAGAAAAGAAAATGGGAAATAACAATAGCCTCTGCCTCCTGGAATTGTTTGAAAGAGTAAATGAGTTAACATATGTAAACTCATTAGCCTGGCATATGCTAAGCCCTATAAATACAGACTCTTTAACGTATTGTATCCACAGTACCTGGGATTTTAAGCTTGATGAGGGAAGTCAATAAACAAATGAATAAACTGAGGCACTCAAAAGCTCTGGCCTATTGTACAGAATTACTTCTCTGTACCACATTAATAGTGCTTTGGGGGTCTGCTTAGCAGGTAATTTTATCATTTGAACCATGTCATCTACTAATTTTTTCAAAAGCTGTTCAAGTCATTTCTGGATATTTACTTGTCTCCCAGACAACCTCTAATGCCGTGACTGCCACACAGACCCTCTGAGCACCGCTGAACCTTTCCCTGCCATCTCCCTCCCCCACCACAGCTTCTTTACGCCTCCCGCCCCGGTGCACAATCCAACACAGTTGCTGAACTAACGGAAGACACACCAACTGAGTGGCCAAATTTAAGGTCTGATCTTCCCTCCATTACAGGGACCATTCATGGAACGTTGACAGTCAAAAATAAGAAGGTAGGGCTTCCCTGGTGGCTCCATGGTTAAGAATCCACCTGCCAATGCAGGGGACACAGGTTTGAGCCTTGGTCCAGGAAGATCCCAACATATCGCAGAGCAACTAAGCCCGTGCGCCACAACTTCTGAGCCTGCGCTCTGGAGCCCGCGAGCCACAACTACTGAGGCCCATGCACCTAGAGCCCGTGCTCCCCAACAAGAGAAGCCACAGCAATGAGAAGCCCGCGCACCGCAAAGAAGATTGCCCCTGCTCGCCGCAACTAGAGAAAGCCCATGCACAGCAACAAAGACCCAAACACAGCCAAAAATAAAATAAATTAATTAAAAAGAAAAATGAGAAGGCGGACTTCCCTGCTGGTCCAGTGGTTAAGACTCAGCACTTCCACTGCAGGGGGCACAGGTTCAATCCCTGGTGGGGAACTAAGAGCCCACATGCCTCGCGGCATGGCCAAACATAATAAAAATATAGAGTTCAAAAATGAGAAGACTTTGTAACCAAAGCAATCTTCTAAGCAACTAAAAAAGAAAAAAAAAATGCTAATTTAAGTAAGGGTTCAATTTTGCATAAAATTTCCATAATAAGCAAAGCTCATTTGATATTAAGTAACAACTTTTCAGAGAAGTAGTGGTCACCTCCAAGATGTTACATCACTTGAGAACTCATGGGAATTCAACCCAAAATGATGATTTAATCAAATGTAGTTACAGTTTAATTGTTCTAGGAATTCTGTACTGCAACTACAAATCTTTTTTAACTAGTTCTAAATTTGCAGGTCAAAATCCCTCCTCCTAGAGGGACAGTTTAAAGGAAATTCCCATGCTCCCCAGCCCTCATCACTATCTCAGAACCAAATAAAATATAGTTGGATGACATTCCCAACCAACTTCCACGTGAGGAAGCACCTGTACCTCAAGGAGCACAGGCTTTGGAGAAGAGCACCTTGGACCCAAATGCCAGCTCCACCACTTGTTAAACAGGTATCCTACACCAGGTCTGTTCATCTCCTCCTCTGGTAGTAATGGCAATAAGGTACCCAACCTAGCAGTGTTCGTGTGCTTAACTGATACTGAGTGACTGAAAGAAAAACCAAATAAATGAAAAACAGCTAGCTTAGTGTAGATACTTAATAAATGGTAGTTCTATCATATTACACCATTTTCATCTTATTAGCGAGTTGAAGTTTTAAAAAGAAGACATTACAAAGGCCCAAACTTACCTGCCAACTCTTTAAAGGCTCTTTAAAGTAAAAATGGTAAGTCAGTAAGAAACGGAAAAAAGTTCCTGGAATAAAGAACTGTGATCCCAGGCAAAAGACCCTCCTCCGGTAAGACACAAATCAGGCAATGGCTTCCTTGCATTCAGGGACAAGGCCTGCCCCATCCACACCCCTGAACCTGGGACACCTACAGATGAACCCCCTGGTGTCAGTACTGCAAAAAGGACGTAATTTGACAGTCCTATTCACTTTACATCCGCTGTGGTCACCCACTGTGTGCTAAAATAAGTGAGGGATAGGTTACAGAAAACTTGACTCAAAACTTACCTCAGAAAAAATTGTAAATGGTAATCATGAAGTCAACTACTACTACTTTACAATTAATTGCTCAAAGGTGGTCATTTTCATAACGCTCTCCTGACTGCCAATTAAAATGAAACCTGAATACAAGAGTGCTTGGCCAGCTTAAGTCGATAAACAATAAAATTCTGTCCAAAGGTTCTAAAGCAACGTTGTCAGCTACCCGAGGGGAGGTACGTGTCTGTCTTGTTTACCTGACATTCGCTAGAGCCTCGAATATAGTGGCTACTTAAAATTCATTAAAAGATTTGTACACCCATGTTCACAGCAGCATTACTCACAACAGCCAAAAGGTGGAAGTAATCCAAGTGTCCATCAACAGATGATCGGATAAACAAAATGTGGTCTACACACACAATGGAATATTATTCAGTCTTAAAAAGGAAGGAAATCCTGACAGATGCTATAACACGGATGAACCTCGCAGACATTTTCCTAAGTGAAATAAGCCAGTCACAAAAAGACAAAAACTGTACAATTCCATTTATATGAGGGACCTAGAGTAGTTAAATTCAGAGAGACAGAAAGTAGAATAGTGGTCACTAGGGGACAGGGAAGAAGGGAATGAGAGTTACTGTTTAATGGGTACAGTTTCAGTTTTACAAGATGAAAATAGTTCTGGGGATGGACGCACACAAAGTGAATGTACTTAATGCTACTGAACTATACACTTAAAAATGGTTAAAATGGTAAACATTATGTTACGTATATTTTACCACCATTTAAAAAAAATTCATTGAAAGAATCAATGAAGGATTACTGAATACTACTTTCATCATTCACTAAATATTATACCTCATACCTTTAGATTATTCATTAGAAAATCCCTGTCTCCACATTTTATAGCTGAGGAAACTGGGACTCAGAGAGCTTAACTGATCTGCCACTATCCTACATACAGTATCTATTATACAGTGCTGCTTGGCATTAATGGTGCATTTTATCTGACTGGTTGTAAGCCCCACAAAAGCAAGGGCTACGCCTTAGGTCTTCTTTCTCCGCCCAGAACCTAACACATAACTAACCCACAGGCCCCTTGAAACTTCTGAAAACCCTACTGGCCTGAACAAGCTATATTACAGATGTCACTGCATCCCCTTCTCTACTGAACCACTAGTGTGGAAGGTGTAAAATGGGCAACCTTAAGAACACTTCTGTAACTGGAGGTGGTCAAACACAGGCCAGGCAACCAGCCCCTGTGGGCTTACTATGTACCAAAAGCTGGGGCAGATAAAAGTTCAGACAATTTCATCTTTGAGAGAATTGAGTCTACTGCAATAGACAATTACAATAAGACAAATGCTTAAAAACAGATGTGACTGCACAAACCTAAGGGAGTACTGACAGTGCCTTTGGGTCTGGAAAATGTGGAATGTTATCTTCAGAAGTGGCTTCTGAACTAGATCTAGAAAGATGAAGAGTTCTCCAGGCACTATCAGGGAAAAGGCCAGAGCATGTAGCAAAAAGAAAGGCAGAACGGGTGTCAAAAGAATAGGACAGTTCCTGACTTCTAGTTCCTATATCTAGGTAAGTAACCTCTGAAAACCACAAACCCTCTCAGCTGCCCCCTATATAAACCTACAGCAAGACGCCCTCCAGCTCTGTGAAGTGTGTTCTATCAAATAGGAGCTCTGAAATCAGACTGCCTGGGTTCAAATCTTGCCACTGTTACTTAAGAGTGACCTTGAGCTGGGTAATTAGTTGCTCTGTGCCTCAGTGTCCCCACTTCAGAACACAAGGCTGGTGTGCTAATTAAATAACACATGTCAATCACTTTAGCACAGCGCCTGGCACATAGTAATCCCTCAATAAATAAATGATAGCTACCATCATGATGAGCTGCTACAATGTAAGCGAGGCAAACACCAGATGCAAGGGTTGTGTCCGCTCCGCGTCCAGGTCCCTCCCAGTTCTGAGCGATCCCGAGGGGCGGGGGGGATGGGAGCTCAGAGCCCGGCTGCAAACCCTGCACGCATGTGTCACTGTCGGGCTCGGCACGCGCCTCTCCCCGCCCTGGGGAGAAGCGATGGCTCAGCAGTCCCGGGCCCGCTCCCACCGCTCAGACCCTGCACGCGGGAGAGAAGGGGCTCCGACCTCACTTACCATGCTGGCCGGGGAAGAGGGCGGCTCAGGTGAGCTAGCTCTCGGGCTTCGGACACGTCCCGCTCGCACAGTTCAGGTCATGGTCCCGGCAGGCTCGGGAAGTCCCCCACCCATGCAAAGACAACCGCCTCCCCACCCGGGCCCCGCGGGGACCCTCTATAAAGAGCGCGGCCCCCCGGCCCGCCTCATCGGGGACCCCCGGAACAATTCATCCAGACCCACCCACCCCTCCGCAAGGAAACTGAAAAAGCAGGAAATGGGGCTCGGAGGCCGGCGAGGAGAGCAGCGGCTCGGGGCCCCCCGCCCGGGCCCGACCCCCAATGGGAGGCTCCGGGCCCAGGCAGGGGCTCCCCGGCCCCCGCGTTCAGAAGCGGCGGTGGGGCCCGACCCCGAGGCTGAACGGGCGGAGGCTGAAGGGGCCTCGGCGACGCAGCCCGAGCGGGCGGCTCAAGGGAAAGGCCCGAGGGCCCGAGCTATCCTTGCCGCCCTAGCCCACACGGCCGCCGCCGCCGCCCCCCGGAGCATCCCTGCGCACGCCCGCTCCAGAGCTGCCCGCTCGCGCCGCGCAACCGCCCCCAACCAACAGCCCCAACGCGCCGGAAGTGGCGAGTGCCCGGCGCGGCCCCACGGCGCCGCCGCCGGGCTGCGGCGCTGGAACCGGACCAATCCGGAATCGAGCGGGCGGAGGCCGGGGGGGGCGGCGCGGGGCGGGGCCGCACCTGACGGCTCCCTCTGGCCCCGCCCCCATTCGGCCCCGCCCCGCGCCCGGCGCCCTCCGCCAGTCCACGCGGGCCGGCGGCCATGTTGGTAAAGGGTAGCGGACCTGCCACCTTGGTAAAGTGGCGATTTCTCTTTCGTTTCCTGCGCTCATTCATTCCCCATATCTTCATGGAGCGCCTTCTGCGTGCCCAGCACCCGGCTAGAAGTCGGCGGCACGCAGCCTCTGCCCTTGTGGAACTTACATCCATTCAGCCCACACATTTTAGCCCTGCCGTGGACCTGGCGCCGCTGTGGGTGCTAGGACTAGTGTAGTAAACAAGACTACTGTAGTCTTTGCCCTCAAGGAGGCAGATAAGCAGCAAGTAGAAAGCAAGTGAATAAATTAATTGTAAGAAACGAGAAGTGCTGTGAGTGAAATGAACGCAACAAACACGCAGGGTCCCGAGATAGAAAATGGAAGGGAGGGATGGAAATGTAAACTGAGGCCTGAAGGATGAAGTCAGCAGCGGGAAGCGTGATCAAAGTCGAAGGAACAGCAACTGCAGAGGATCTCAGAGGGCAAAGGTGTGTTGGGTTCCTGTTTCCTTTCCTCCAACCACTTTACTTGTGAAAGCGCTGAGTTTAAGAAACATAAGCGAGAAACAACCCCAGGCAGCAGAGGTGCTGCTACTGTGCATAGGCTGGATAGCAAATCTGTATAGTGGCTTTCAAACTCCAGCATGAACCAGAATCACCTGGAGGACCTGTTGAAACACTGATTGCCATTCCCCACTCCTAGAGCTTCTAATCAGTAGAAGCTCATGATTTACATTTCTAACAAGTTCCCAGGTGATGCTTATGCTGCAGGATCACCCTTGGAGAACTGCTGATATAACTCACGGCTACAGAAACCAACCGCTTTCGTTTATTCTTTCATCAAATATTGTTGCCCACTAAGTGACAACCACTGTTCCAAGGATTCAGTGCTGAGCAAAACAGACACACTTGGGCCCTTATGGAATAGAGAAACAAATTATTTTAAAAGTATTACAAAATAAGTCGGGCTTCCCTGGTGGCGCAGTGGTTAAGAATCCGCCTGCCAGTGCAGGGGACAAGGGTTCAAGCCCTGGTCCGGGAAGTTCCCACATGCCGCGGAGCAATGAAGCCCCTGCGCCACAACTACTGAGCCTGCGCTCTACAGCCCGCGAGCCACAACTACGGAAGCCCACGTGCCTAGAGCGCGTGCTCCGCAACAAGAAAAGCCACCGCAATGAGAAGCCCACTCTCTCCGCAACTAGAGAAAGCACGCACGCAGCAAGGAAGACCCAACGCAGCCAAAAATAAATTAATAAAATAAATAAATTAATTAAAAAAATAATAATAAGTCATCACTTACAATTGTGATAAGAGCATTAAAGTAAAATACAAACCACTTGAGAGTTAATAGCCAAGGGATCTAAGCTAATCTTGGAGGTTGGGATGGAGAGGCAGTCAGGAAGTGACATTTATTTAGCGGTGGCCTGGATGACATGTTGTAGTTTGCTAGGCAAAGACAGGGGACATAGAATCTCCTAGGCAGCATAAACTGCATGTACAAGAGAAGCCATCTCAGAAGATAAACAGGGACCTCCCTGGTGGCCCAGTGGTTAAGACTCCGGAGAGTGCCACAACTAAGAACGGGTGCAGCCAAATAAATATATAATATTTTTTTTAAAAAAGATAAACAGATGAATCAGGATCGATGCCAAGTGACTTGTCCTTTCTTGGCTCAGTTTAGTGAGATGAGCAAAGGCTTTAGGATGAGACAGATTTGAAGTGGGAAACTCTTACCGCTAGCTGAGGTATATTGAGCAGGGGACTATAGAAGTCTTAATTTTCTCACCATGTAATTGGATGAAATAACAGAAAGTCAACTCACCCTCAATAAGAGTTATGCCTTTGGCTCGCATAACTCCCATGACTGGACAACCAGAAATCAGTCAGCATCAGGCTGGGAGTGATGGGAGCCCTGGATCCATTCCTCTAGGATTTTCTTGGCTCTGCGGTCCTCCATGTATCAGCCGTGTCCTCAAGATGCCTGCCAGGGCCAGCCAGGGCCACAAAATTCCCTGTTCACATCCAGCAAGAGAGAGCACCTTTTCTCATGTCCTATCTCATGGCAGTAAGCTTTATCCTACCGGTCCTAATTGACCCAGGCCTGCCCATCCCTGAACTAGCCATGTGGAGGAAGATGGAATTGCTATAATTGACTTAAAGAATCCTCCCCTGGATTTGTTGGAGTCACCACACGTCCATCATACCTCCATTGCCAGGCTAGAGTGAAGATTAAATTTAATGTACACAAAACATCTAGCACATAAGGCATGCAATAAATCACAGCTATTATTAATTTTACTCCAGGGATTTTGTCCAAGTCAACTAAATAACATTCTGTTATTAATATTAATCTCAGGCCTGTCTATTCCAAAAAAAGATTTAAGGCTGCTATTACTTTTTGTTGGCACTGCAGGGATGGCCCCCATCCATCTCCTCCTGCCCATTCCTGTTGCTACTGCCTTGGTCTCATTCATTCAGTTATTTGTTCAACATTCAATGAGTTAGTATTAACTTTCTGCTAGACCTTTTGCAAAACCTAGGAGTTCCAAAATGAATAAGATTCAGGCAAATTGTTCACTGCCTCGTGGTGGAAACAGCCACCCAAAATTACAGTATAGTGTGAGAGGTGCTATAACAGAGGTGTGTACAAGCCTTCTAGCTATGGCAGGGGGAGTAGTTGGGAGGCTAAACAGAAATTGTAACATTTTTGTTGGGTCTTGCGGGATAAATAGAAGTTCACCTGACTGCTGCAGTGTCCCCAACTCCTCTTCCCACTCCAAGCTGTCTTGTACTGTGCCAAGACTCTTTCCACTGCAAGTGACAAAGTTGGGACCCTAGAGTTGGAATTCTAACTATCATATGGAAAAAAGGGACTATATTGTCTCTGGGAGAGATCCAAATGGTCGCATGCCTTTTAGACATGGCTGGATTCTGGATCTGAAGTGATGTCATAGAACTCAGGTTTTCTCCATTTCTTGGTTCTGCTTCCTTGGTTATGGTGGTCCACATGGTGGGCTCTACATACCCAGGCTTTATCTTCTCCCAGGTTGAAGCCTGGTAGAGAAGAGAGTATACCTCTTCTACAAATGTTCCAGGAATATAATCCCATTGGCTTTCATTGGATCGCTCCTGAACCAATCACTACAACCAGGGGGAATATGGTGCTCTGATTGGCTGGACCTTGGTCACATGCTCCATCCCAAGCTCCACAATAGCTCTTTCAATGGCCAAGATCTCTCTGAGCCCCACCACAATTCTACCAGGCTGTTAGAAGCTGGAGAATTCTCCCATTTTGCAGATGAAGAAACATGTTAGTTTCTCAAAAGACATAGGTGTTAACAGTAGCACTCAATATGGACTTAATGAAAGAAGGGAAAAAAGGGTGAGTGTCTGGCACCCTCTATAGGTGATGGGAACACACTCTCTTTAACCCGTCATTCAAGGCCTTTGACAGTCTTTGAAACTCTGTAACCAGAGTCTCTGGGTTGAGTCTTTACTCTGCCTCTTACTAGCTGTGTGGCCTTGAACAAGTCACTTAAACTCTCTGTACCTCAGTTTCCTCATCCATCAAATGGGAACAACACCAGTACCTAACTGGCTGGGTAGGTACCTGTGTCAGTAAGGTTCTATCAAGAAACTCTAATTCAGATTTGAAGAATTGACAAAGGGGTGTTTCAAAAGGGGTTTAAGGAAACCCTACAAAGGATAATGGAATACCCCAGGTCTAGTAACAGCAGGACTACTAGTACCCCTAGGCCTAAAGGGGCTAGAGGAGGAATGGTTGCCAGAATCTGGCAAGGGAGAATCATGTGAGAGCAGCTGAAGGAAGCATCCAGCCAAGGTGATCCTGCAGGGAGGAAGCCAGTGGGATAAATACACTGACCTCACTCTCTTCCCTCCCTCTCTCTCCTGCTGGGGCTCCCCATTGCATAAATCCAACTAGAAGCCGGAGACCAAGGGAGGCTGGTGATACAGTTCATAGAGGCCAACCTCCTGGGCCCAGGGTTAGGTAGAGAAGGGGAGATGGAAGAGACCCAGCAGAGCACCATGAAGTATTTAGAACTATGTCTGGCATATTAAAAGATTTTCAACCATTTTAGTTATTAATTACTATCTCCATCCTAGTTCCAGTCCTCCTTTCAATCTCCTCTCTCTCACCTAGCCAGAATCCTCATGGCTCCTGGAAAACAGCAGCCTCTTTCATGTCTCTGAGCCTATGCTTAGGTTGTTCGACCTTTTGGAATGACATTTTCCTAATCCCTTTTCCTTCCTTTCAAAATCCTACTCATCCCAAAGGCCAAGCTCACATGTCTCCTACCAAGTGTCCTCCTCCTGTGGAATAAAGGGCAGTTAATAAACAGTCGTTAATATGATATCGGAGAAATAGTGTCTGAAGACTTAGCTAGTTGTAACATCCACCAGAAATATCCAACAGGAATCATCCATGGGTACAGCATCATGGGGGACAGACCCCTAGTGTCCAGCAATATCTGCCCCTGTTCTCTTCCAAGTACAGAGGAGGTTTACACGTCCCTGTTCCTTACAGTTGGGTAGGATGATGCCAACTGAGTAGAAGTGACCCATGTCACTTCTGGGCCAGAGCATTTCCTTGCCTGGGCAATTCCCTTCCATTCTGCTCTCCCCTGCCATAGTGAACCCTGAGGCACCATGTTGAAATTGTGGTACCATGAAATGAGTGACTACATGGGACAGAACCCCTTCCAGACCCACACCAGACCAACAGAACAAGCAATAAATAAATTTTGTGTTTTGAGGCACTGAGATCTTGAGGTAGTTTGTTACTGCAGCATAACCTGGCCTTTCCTGACTGGTACACATGACCATGTGTGCAAAGATGAGCCCCCTCTGAATCATATCTGTCAGTATTCTCAGGCTTATGTAGTCCCCTGCCCTTGAACCTGGGCTGGCCCTGGGAATTCAATTCTGACCAATGAATTGGAGTGGAAGGGAGCATGACTTCCAAAGTTAGATCTTAGAAAGCTTATAGCTTTTGCCCAGGTTTCATGGAATATTCCCTCTGGGGCAAGTCAGCCACCATGTAAGAAATCCAATTATGTAAGAATGCCATGCTGTGAGGAAATTCTGGCTAGCCACATGGAAAGACGGTGGGAAGGAAGAGAGTGTTGCCTGACCAGCTTTCATCCATCACAGCTGGCCCAGTGGAGGCACCAGCCATGTGAGGGAAGAGGCCATCTCTTGGTGGTTGATGGTTGAGCCCAGTCATGACTTGGGAAGACTCCAGGCCCAGCACCTGTCTGACTACAACTGCATGAAAGACCCCAAATGAGAACCGCCCAGCTAGGCCTGGTCAATCTGCAGAACTGTGACAGATAATAAGTTGTCGTTTTAAGTCATTAGGTTTTGGGAGACAAAAATACATACCCAGAACCTGCAACAGTCCATAACCAGAACACTATAGGAAGGGTCTGCCCTTTAAGGGAACCCATAAGGAGCCACCACAGCTCCTTTCTTGTAGGACTATGAAAAACCAGTTGTCCACAACCCCGATCAACCACTGGGCAATCCCTTGACAGGAGACCTGGCTAATTGTCTGTTGACTGTGTCCTTAAAAGACAGAAAGTGCCTGAGGCTCACATCATGCAAGATCAAGACCATCCAACCTCAAGACACACCCAGGCCTCCTACAGCTTCACTGAGCCCCTGGCAACCTTCAGATCAGAGACCCTCCAGCTCAAGTCCAACCCCCGCCTCCACCTTCACCGTTAGCTAGTTGTTGAGATGGATTTCTGTTGACCTTGCAAACTTTGGGAGAATGAAGCAGGGCATATATATTATTAATAGAAAAAAATCTGCGAAGTTGCAATACCTCAATTCTGAAGAGTGTGTTTAAGAGTTATTTTTACCTAAATTATTTCCCAAACATCTAAATTTAGGAAATCCATAAATAATTACTTTTTTAATGGCTAACGAAAATGGTGAGGGTAATAAAAGATCACAGATGGTTCCAAAAATATGGTGCCGACAAAAGAGAAGATGAGCCCTGGTCTGTGGACAAATGAATACAAATTGAGTGCAAAATATCTCTATTTTATACGCAGATTAGACCTAATGGGAAAAAATGTAAAATGCAGAAAATTAAGAGGACACCTTATGGGAATTCCCTGGCGGTCCAGTGGTTAGAACTCCAGGCTTTCACTGCCGATGGCATGGGTTTGACTGCTGGTCAGGGAACTAAGATCCCACAAGCCGTGCGGTGCTCTGGCCAAAAAAAAAAATTTTTTTTTAATTTAAAAAAGAAAAGGGTGATTTATTATGAAGCAGACAACAAAGAGGAAATAAATCTAGGGCTGTAATGAAGGAAGATATAAAAAGAGAAATTAAGTGATGTAGCTACAATATAATCAAAAGTCTTTTTTTAATAAATTTATTTTTTTAATTTATTTTTGGCTGCGTTGGGTCTTTGTTGCTGTGCGCGGACTTTCTCTAGTTGCGGCGAGCGGGGGCTACTCCTTGTTGTGGTGCTCGGGCTTCTCATAGCGGTGGCTTCTCTTGTTGCGGAGCACAGGCTCTAGGCATGCGGGCTTCAGTGGTTGTAGCACGTGGGCTTCAGTAGTAGTGGCACTCGGGCTCCGTAGTTGTGGCTCGTGGGCTCTAGAGTGCAGGCTCAGTAGTTGTGGCGCACGGGCTTAGTTGCTCTGTGGCACGTGGGACCGTCCCAGACCAGGGCTTGAACCCGTGTCCCCTGCATTGGCAGGCGGATTCTTAACCACTGCGCCACCAGGGAAGTCCCTATAACCAAAAGTCTTATGTGCAGGTGTAACCCAGGTGTCAGCTGTGTCTTTGTCCTCTGGCTCCTGTGTGCTCTGCTTTTTGCTTTACATCAACCTGGATGCAAAACCCAAAACATCTTCAAATTTCCCAAAACAATTGACTCATACCAAAGCAGTGTTTCCAATGGGGGTGCGACTGGCCGTGTGTGAGAAACATCTCACCAGTTAGCATGATCCTGGCCACCGAGACAGTAATGACCATGCCCTCACCCCCAGCAATCATTGTGACCGGTAAAAACAGCCCACATGTTTCTAATGCTGCTGGGGCAGTGCCATCCTCAACAGAGTAACCGTGCACCAAAGCAACAGGGACCCATCTTTACTAAAGATTTCATAAGGATACAGAAGAGGAGACTTACATCACACACCCCATTGCAAACAACCTAAAACCCTCATTCACACTCTCTGCTTTTTCTACAATCCTTCATCAGCAAAACTGCTACTGGCTCATTTTTTCTTTAGCCCATCACCTCTCATAGTGCCTGGCAGTCTAGTTGATTTCTCTCCCTGCAGAATTTCATTCCAAATCTCAAGTTTCTCTCCTCATTATTATACAGAGAGGAGACTTATCATTGCCCTGGATGCTACCCCATATTTGCATATGCACACTCATCATTTGCTCAGCAAAGCAAAGGGCCCTCATGTCAACAGAAACTGCCATCCTTAAAAGGTGGTTTAGCCACCATCGCTGGTTACCTGAACACACCTTGAAATCTTATCACAAGTGTCATATCAGCTGTGTTTGCTCTGGAACATTCTGATGAAGGAAGTTGTCTCCATCTTGTTACACTGGAAGAACATAAATGACGCAGGGGACTCCTATTTTTTTCCTGTCCCTTCTTCTGATAACCTCAATTTTGCTCAGAAGGTACCTCTCCTCCACTCTCAGTGTTTAAAGTTTGGGTGGATTGACTCCATGTCAGGGTTAAGCATGTGACCCAAGATAATATGTTTTCCATTCTTTTACTAACAAAATCAATACTGTAAAAAATAATCTTGGGGGCTTCCCTGGTGGTGCAGTGGTTGAGAATCTGCCTGCTAATGCAGGGGACACGGGTTCGAGCCCTGGTCTGGGAAGATCCCACGTGCTGCGGAGCAGCTGGGCCCGTGAGCCACAGCTACTGAGCCTGCGCGTCTGGAGCCTGTGCTCCGCAACAAGAGAGGCCACGATAGTGAGAGGCCTGCGCACCGCAATTAAGAGTGGCCCCCACTTCCCACAACTAGAGGAAGCCCTCGCACAGAAACGAAGACCCAACACAGCCAAAATAAAATAAAATAAAATAAATAATAATTAAAGGTGCTAATAATTAAAAAAAAAAAAACTTAAAAAAAAAAATAATAATAATCTTGGGGACTTCCCTGGTGGTCCAGTGGTTAACAATCCGCCTTCCAACGCAGGGCACACGAGTTATCCGGTCTGGGAACTAAGATCCCACTTGCCACGGGGCAACTAAGCCCGTGCGCTGCAACTACTGAGCCCCTGTGCCGCTACTACTGAGCCCGCGCACCACAACTAGAGAGAAGCCCACGAGCTGAAACCAAGGGCCCGCACGCACTGCAGCAAAAGATCCTGCGTGCCACAACTAAGACCCGACACAGCCAAAATAAATAAATAACTAAATAATAAAAATCTTGTGCATCTACATACATAAGTGTGCCAGAGTGCCCATAGAATAAATTTACAAAAGTAGAATTGCTGGGTCAAAAGGTGTTTTTGATGGACTGTGCCAAATCACCGTCCAGAGGAGTTGTGTACTGCTCTAAGCTACACAGAGAGTATCTATTTCCACACAGACTGGCCAGCAGGATATATTGTCAAACTTCTGAATTTTTTTGCCAAACTGAGAGGTGCCATCACAATTTTTTTGTGAACTGTCAATTTATGTACTTTGCCCCTCTTTGCTATTGAATTGTTGGACACTTGCCTACATTTCTAGGAGTTCTTTATGTAATTAGGAGATAAACTATTTGTGATACTGACTTGCAGGTATTTTCCCCGGATTGTCATTTGTCTTTTGATTTTGCTTATGGTTTTACTTTTCCAAGAAGAAGTTTTAAATTTATTTTTTATACTTGAATTAATCAGTCTTTTATGATTTCTGGATTTTGAGTCATACTTTGTAAAGATACTTCCATGCCAATGTTTGAAGGAATTTGTCCATGCTTTCTTTTTTTTTTAAATATTTATTTATTTATTTATTTGGCTGCGCTGGGTCTTAGTTGCAGCACACAAGATCTCTGTTGCTGCGTGCGGGATCTTTAGTTGCGGCAGGCGAACTCTTAGCTGCGCCATGTGGGATCTAGTTCCCTGACCAGGGATTGAACCCCCGCCTCCTGCATTGGGAACACAGAATCTTAACCACTGGACCACCAGGGAAGCCTCTGTCCATGCTTTCTTCAAATACTTTTATAGCTTTAAAAAGAACACCCAACAACAACAGGTAAATCTCTGATCTACTTAAGAGTTTATTTTGGTGTACAGTGTGAGGTGTGAATCCAAACCGTTGTTTGAGAGAGAAGACTCCAAACCCAAACCAGGCACAGACTAAGGTGACTTAGTTCCCAGAAAGAGGCCAGGCCAGTTGCTAGGACCTGATACACAGAATGAAGAAAAGTGCCCAGAACTGGCCAAGTTTAGACTCCAGGACAGCAGGAATGAACAACAGGTCCCAGTAGAATGATAGCAAGAAGCAGAATCAGATGGCAAGCCCAAGGTCCCAGGCAGCAGAGGGACAAGGAGACCAGTAGAGGGCCTGGGAAGCTGCTTCCAGCACTCCAGACGAAGCCTGCACGTGCCTAACCTCTGGTAAAGTCTGTGGCTCCAGGCCTGCCAAGCCTCATGGTCAATGTTACCTTGAACCCTACTAACTTGATACATGGAGAGAAGTGGGAGAGAGTCCTTGCCCTCAAGTTCTCATTCTTAAGGGAGAGCCACAGGGACTTCCCTGGCGGTCCAGTGGTTAGGGCTCCACGGTTCCATTGCAGGGGGCCCAGGTTTAATCCCTGGTCGGGGAACTAAGGTCCCACAAGCTGCCTGGCACGGCCAAAAAAAAAAAAACAAAACCACAAGGGAGAGTCACAGCTATCTGCCACCAATTCTAATAAGAGATTGAAAGCAGAATAAAGGTCAAGGAACACTGAACAATACATTCTGACTGGGGGGCTTCATGTAGGAGGCGATGGCATTTGTGCTGAGCCTTAAAGAATTAGTGAGCTCTGAACAGATGGAGTTTTTTTTTTTTAATTGCAATAGCATATATTATATAGATCATCTTGGGAAGAAGCGACATCTTTATGCTGTTGACTTTTCTTTCAAGAATAAGTCTGTCATTCCATGAGTTCAGTCTTCTTTTGCATCATTCAGCAGCGCTTTAAAGTTTCCTTCATATACATTTTTCTTTTTATAAATTTATTTATTTTTATTTTTGGCTGCGTTGGTCTTCGTTGCTGCGCATGGGCTTTCTCTTGTTGCAGTGAGCAGGGGCTACTTTTTGTTGCGGAGCATGGGCTCTAGGTTCGTGGGCTTCAGTAGTTGTGGCACGCAGGCTCAGTAGTTGTGGCTTGTGGGCTCTAGAGCGCAGCCACAGTAGTTGTGGTGCAGGGGCTTAGTTGCTCTGCAGAATGTGGGATTTTCCCGGACCAGGGCTCGAACCCATGTCCGCTGCACTGGCAGGCAATTCTTAACCACTGCGCCACCAGGGAAGCCCCAGACCTGGGTTTTCCAGATATAAAACTATATCACCTGCAAATCATTTTCATTTTACTTCCCTTTATCTATTTTCTAGAGATGACGGAAAATCAAGGAGGGCATTCCTCCTGATTTCAAACCCTAGGTGGGAGAAAAAGGAGAGAAATTTGCATCTACTATAGTACCTCATGGCCTTTACATATGTTCTTTCCTTTGCCACTACCTCTCCCTTTACATAAGAGATCCCCATTGAGACAGGAGGGAAGAGGGCAGGGCACAACCATTAAAAGAATGACATAGCTGTTGAGGATAGACGAAAACTTGTTAGAACCAACTAGGTCCAAGATGGTGGAAGATTTGACTTCCAGTAGACTTTGAGCCTCATCATACACGCATAATAATGCATTACCATGCTAAATGACACACCCACAGGTGCCAGGACAGTTCTGAGGCTAACCATAAAAGGCCAAAAAGTGGGTGGTGACCCAATTCCTGGAAATCTCCACCCCTTCCCCAAAATAGTTGGAATAATCCTCCCACTTATCAGCCTATGAAACTACCCAGCCCATAAAAACTAACCACCCCATATTTCAGGGCTGCTGTTCCTTCTGAGATGGACTACATTCTGTCTGCAGAATGTGTATCTCTAAATAAACTTGCTTTCACTTTACTGTGGCTCACTCTTAAATACTTTCCTGCGTGAAGCCAAGAACCCTCACTTGGCAGCCAGTCCCAGGGACTCACCTGAGACCTGGGAAGTGACCATCCCCTTGCACCCCATTTTTTTCTTGCAGCACCATCACTCTTAAAGCCTGAGATCAAATGTTGCTTCCTCGGGGAAACTCTCCCTGACCACTTGGCCCACGTCTGGTTGGCTTGTACTTCTCCATCATGGAGGTCATCCCAGTCCATTGTACTGCCTGTAAAAGTATGTGATTAGCCTGGGCCTCCTGCAGGCTGGAACTCTGAGAGACAAGGGAGTGTGCTCATTTGGGGAGCACTTGTTTTCAATCTGCCCAACATCCATCTCCCCCTCAGTTCCCTTTTGACGTTTTCTTCCTCTTATTAAATATGAAACCGAGCCCCCCTAAAACTGAGTTCTCCTGCTGAGTTTACGATCAATCTCTCTATCCAAAACTTTATTCCCTTTCTTGTCCCGCCCCTGTTCCCCTCAGGGTTGAGGAATATCAAAGAAAAGGGGGGATTAAAACCGAGCAGGACCCTGCGGGGCCTTCCCAGGTACAAAAGTCCCTCTGTGTCCCCCATTTCTTGCTTGTAGAAAAAAAGGCTTTGGTCTCCAAGGGCTTCCCTGAGTTCCAAAGAGCAGGTTCAGGCAATTAATGATTAGGGCAAGAGCCACAGGACTCTAGTTCCTCCTAAAGGGAAATAGATAACAATCTGATGCATACCTTTGAGTTGTTCTGCAGAAACTAAGACCCCCCACCCAGGTGGAGGATGGTGACTTCATGCTGCTTCGAAGCAGACCCCAGGCTGATTGGAACCAGAAGGTTGAGATTCCTGAAACATCACCCTGTTACCTCACCACCAACCAATCAGAAGAAGGTCCACGAGCTGATCAAGCATCCTATGACCCTCTCCACTAACACTGTCTTTTAAAACCCTTGCCTGAAATCCATTGGGGAATTCCGGTCTTTTGAACATGAGCTGCCCCTTCTCCTTGCTTGGCACCCTGCAAATAAACCCTTACTTTGCTGCAAACACCCACTGTCAGAATTTGGCTTTCTCTGTCATGGGTACATGAGCCCTTGCTCAGTAACAGATACAATTAGCAGGGATTGAAATCAAAGATCTTCTCTCCTCTAGCAAAGGGGAATGTGTGAACCCCATTACTCACGTAGTCAACACTTGTTGGACGTGACAGGATTGACATTGAATAAGAAAGCCTCAGTGTAATGAAGGAAGGAAATTATTCAGTGATCCCTTAATCCTGGGTGACCAAGAAAGTTAGTTTAGCATACAGCCAAAACTAGGTCAGATGGAGCCCTCCTCCTAGGAATTTGAATACTGAGACAAAGAGATCGAAATGATTAGACTGTGATTCCAGATGCAGTGCCCGCTCCATGTGACAATTTCCCCTTCCTGGCCTCTGGAACTGCCCATCTCCAAGCCTCCTGTTGACTCCATGAGCAGTCCATTTCCTTCCAAGAAATTCACTTTTGCTTAAGTTGGTCACAGGTGATGTCAGGGTAGGCTATGCTGCTGTAACAAACAATCTAAATTCTCAGTAGCTTATCACAGTAGAAGGTTATTTCTTGTTCATGTCACAGTCACAGTGGCTTGTCAGGAGGGCTTCGCTCCACACAGTCATTTGGGGTCCCACACCTTTTCCATCTTGGGACTCAACCCACCTTTAGGACCTTGGAGTCCTTCATCGGATCCTCTGCATCTGCTGGCAAAAAGAAAAAGAGAGAGTGTGGAGGATTCCACTGGAGTTGCTTTAGGAGAAAGGCCTGGGAGTGTCATATATCACTTCCGCCCCAAAATCCTTTGGCCAGAACTTAGCCATACGGCCCCACCCAAATGCAAGAGAAACTGAGAAATGTAGTCTAGCTGTGTACCAGAATGAACAAAGAAACAGTGTTTGCCACCATTGCTTACTACCAACCAAATTATATCTTGACTGATATACTAGCCATTGTATTTTTAGCTTCTAGCCCCATACCTGACACAGAGTGTGCATGCAATAAGTATTTACTGGGATTTCCCTGGTGGTGCAGTTGTTAAGAATCTGCCTGCCAATGCAGGGGACACGGGTTAAAGCCCTGGTCCGGGAAGATCCCACATGCCGCGAAGCAACTAAGCCCGTGCGCCACAACTACTGAGGCTGCGCTCTAGAGCCAGGGAGCCACAACTACCGAGCCCGCACGCCTAGAGCCCGTGCTCTGCAGCAAGAGGAGCCACCACAATGAGAAGCCGTGCATCACAATGAAGAGGAGCCCCCGCTCACCGCAACTAGAGAAAGCCCGCGTGCAGCAACAAAGACCCAACGCAGCCAAAAATAAATAAATAAATTCTATAAAAAAGTATTTATTGAATGAAGAAACAAATGAATGACATTTTATACTGTTTAGTGTTCACAATAACCCTGATGAGGCTCAGAACAGTTAAGTAACTTGCTGAAGGTCACCCAGATAGCAAGTGGCAGAGCTAGGATTCAAAGCCAGTGTATCTTCCATTGTCCCATGCTGCCACCCAAAAGTTCCATCTGTGCGCAGAGCCCGAAGCTGTGTAGAAAAATGAAATCAATAAGAACCAGTCCCTGGCCTGGAGGAGTTCACATAAAAAGAGAAAAGTTGAAAAGCAGCCCAAGTTTGCCAAGATTTAAAGACCAGCTAAGGACAACAGATGAGATAGCACATAATTTAGTGCCAAATGCACTGCACAGACAAATGTGGAGAGCAGAGAGATGCACTTTGGGCTGGAACCAATGGTCTGGGAAATCCTCAGGGACAAGGCAAAGCTGAAACATCAAGACAAGCTATATGCACCCAAATTCTCCCAGGGAAACTTTGGAATCAGGCTCTGGTCATCAGTGCATTGCAATGGATCTGACAACAGGCAATGTGGGCCTTAAGTCTCAGCCTAGCTGCCTAGAGGCCACACTGTTCTTCATGAGCTGAAATTCTCAAGACATTTTTACTTTGTATGAAAGAAAGCAATTCAAATTAGCTTTAAGAAAACAGTGATATATTCTGATTCACATATATCCTTTTATAATTTTTTTTCTTTTAATTTATTTATTTATTGGCTGTGTTTTGGGTCTTCGTTGCTGCACATGGGCTTTCTCTAGTTGCGGCGAGCAGGGACTACTCTTTGTTGCAGTATGCGGGCTTCTCTTATTGCGGGGCACGGGCTTCAGTAGTTGTGGCACACGGGCTCAGTAGTTGTGGCTCGTGGGCTCTAGAGCGCAGGCTCAGTAGTTGTGGTGCATGGGTCCAGTTGCTCCGCGGCATGTGGGATCTTCCCGGACCAGGGCTCGAACCCGTGTCCCCTGCATTGGCAGGCGGATTCTTAACCACTGCACCACCAGGGAAGCCCCACATATATTCTTAAAAGTTTCTGTGTAGGTGGTCTTCAGGCATAGCCTGATCTAGGGGCTCCTACCATGTGCTTGGTCTCTATCTCTTTGGTTTTGCTTTGCTCTTGGACAGGGTCTCCCCTAGTGGTGGACCCTGGTTCCTCCATACTATCATCCTCTCAGGAATAATTCTAAAGGAAGGAAAGGTTTTCTTCTTGAATTGCTCTGGGAAGAGTCCTAGGGCTTATTCTAGGTTGGCTTGGCTTAGGCCATCACTTTTGAGCTGGATGGAGTCAGATTTGAAGTTCTGGATAGTACACATTCTCCCCACACCAACCATATCTGTACTCTGTCAACCCTCTATTTTCAGGCCTTGATGACTTCAGCTGAAGAAGGATGCAGAAGGAAGGGACTAGCAAAGGGATTTCCCCTTGCATAAAGGAAGACCTCAGCCTGGCACCTTCCTCTGGAGCAGTCAGGAACCTGCCCAACGTATCATGACACACCTGTAGAAGCCCTCTAGTAGACAAGTCTGGATTTTCCTCAAACACTCAGTGAATGATGGCCTCTGCTGCCCAAAAAGGGGGCCAAGGAAGTGTGGTGGGTCCCAAGGTTGACAATAGTTGGTGGACTATCTCCACCCTTCAGCCTGCTTGAAGAACCAAGATTTTCCACTCAGTACTCCTCAGCAGAATTTACTTACCTATGTGACTCACTTTGAAACATAGAGCCTGGCATGGGGACCACCAGGACAGAACTGCTGGCTGGGTCTGGGCTGAGCATGTTGGAGGGTGGTTAGGAATACTCTTGCATCCACATGGCCCAGAATCCAAGACACTGTCACTGTCTGGGCACCAGTCATGACAATAAAGAGAAACCGGCTTGTGCTAACTTAAATAAAGTTATGGTGTATACATTAGGAATGGTTTCAGCAGCAAGAAACAAAGACATAAAAATGAGGACTTATTTTTCTTGCTTAATAGTAAATAAGTGATGCTGTGTAAACTCAGCTGCTCAACGGGTCAGTGGCATCTCTGATTCTCTTAGCTTTGCCTTCATGGTGGCAAGATGGCTGCTGCAGCTCCAGGCATTGTGTTCACATTCTAAGTAGGAAGCAGAGGGAAAGAGATGGTGGCAGCCACACCTGGCCTCTTTTTTTGGATAAAGTAAAAGCCTTCCCGTAAACCTTGAGCAGTCTTCTGTTCCCATCTTATTGACCAGAACTGAGAAATACAGCTTCCCTAAGCTGCAAGAGAGGCTGGGAAAGAAAATCTTTAGCTTTTCCAGGCTGTACAGTGGCAACAGCAAGAGAGAAGGAGGTAAGGAATGCCAGATAGTGTCAACCACAGGGAAGTTTATTGAAAATATGGCAGGACAATATTTTGGGGATATTAACCTATGTTTTTTTCAATTTCCTGATATTTTCTTTTTTCTTTCCTGCTGTCAAGCCAAAACCTGGGCTTGTCACCTCAAGAGAGGAATGTGAGTGGGTAAAAAGCCATGAGTCTGGCTTTTGTGTCCCAATAGCTTAAGTCGTAATTGGAGAAACATAGAGGCTTGCCAACTTCAGATCAGAAATATTCCCCTGAGGTACGGGACAAAAGAGAGAGGCAGAGGAGAGGTAATGAAAAAAAGAGAGTTTGGGAAGTCTCTGAGGGTGAGGCCCTGAACTCAACTTCTTGTGGGGAAAGGAACAAGACCCCAGAAAGAGGTTTGAGAAGCCCAAGGGCAGATGGAAAGAATGTGGGCATGGGAACAGCAAAACGATCCCTGAGCCTTGAGGATGGTTCAGAAGAGGCCAAAGGAGCTGCAGAGACAGAAACGAGGGGGACTGTACAAGCTAAAGGTCAGTGGCAGACGGCTGAGGGCTGATGTTTTGGGCACACCTGCATGGACAGAGGGCTTTACGACAGACATCGCCCACCATAGCTGGGCATTTCAAAAGCCACCCAGGGGGCTTCCCTGGTGGCGCAGTGGTTGGGAATCCGCCTGCCAATGCAGGGGACATGGAATCGAGCCCCGGTCCAGGAAGATCCCACATGCCGCGGAGCGGCTAGGCCCGTGCACCACAACTACTGAGCCTGCGCTCTAGAGCCAGTGAGCCACAACTACTGAGCCCATGTGCCACAACTACTGAGCCTGCACTCTAGAGCATGTGCTCCACAACAGGAGAAGCCATCGCAATGGGAGGCCTGTGCACGGCAGCGAGGAGTGGCCCCCACTCTCCACAACTAGAGAAAGCCGGCACACAGCAACAAAGACCCAGTGTAGCCAAAAATAAATAAATAAAATAAAAATAAATTTTAAAAAATAATAATAATTTAAAAAATAAAATAATAATAATAAAAAAAATAACAAAAGCCACCCAGGAATTAGACACATTCACACAGTGAGGTGGCAGTGCCATCCTGGCTTGCGATAGAAATTATGTTAAGTTGCGGAAAACGCAAAGAAAGTTCTTCATGTACCCTTGAGTACCTGGACTGAGGTCACGGTCTGTGGTTGCCTCCCCCAGCATCCATTCTCCCCTTGCTCCTTAGGAATAAATCCTTGCTTTTAGCTGGGCACATTTCCCAGACTCTCTTGCAGCAAGGTTTGATCATGTGACTAAGCCATAGCCAATAAGATGTAAGCAAAACTGCTCCATGGGACTTGCAGGAAGTTGCCTTAAAAAGGAGGGACCCACTCTTTGTCCCTTCTTCCTTGATGCTGCCTGGAATAAGGCAACTCCAGCAGCCATCTTGGTCCAAAAGGCGACCTTGAAAATAAAAGGTGGGAGAGAAAGTGGAGCCTGAATCTCTGTGACATGGCCATACCATCTTGGACTGCCCGCCTCCAGACTTATTTGACATGAATGGGAAATGAACTATATTAGTGTGCTCGGGCTGCCATAACAAAGTGCCATAGGCTGGGTGGCTTAAACAACAAAATGTATTTTCTTACAGTTCTGGAGGCTAGAAATCCAAAATTGTCGATAGGCTTCTCTCATTGGCTTATAGATGGCTGCCTTCTCCCTGCTTTTACATGGTCTTCCCTCTGGGTGTCCCTGTGTCCTAATCTCCTCTTCTTATAAGGACACCAGTCATTGGATTAGTGCCCACTCTAATGACCTCATTTTACCTTAATTACCTCTTTAAAGACACCATCTCCAAATTCAGTTGTAATAGGGAAGAACAAATCTGACTCTGTATTAGATCTGTTTCTTTTACTTTAACCTTTGTGTTCTATTGCCTTTGCTTCCAGTTAAGAATGTTGCCTATATCCTGAAATATACAGGGTAGCCCATTCTCAAGGTTCTGACCTTTAAGAGTGTAACACTTTTCCATTCATATAGAGATAAAAAGTTGCTGAACAGAGAATAACATTTGACTCATTGGAGGTTTACAGGAACATTGTGACCTGACCTATGTGGACAGCTGCAAGAACAAAGGATTCCACACCAAGAAGTTTGCAACAACTAACCACTCCCCTTCCTTGCTTTTAAAAATGCTTTGCTGAAAGCCTTCAGGAAATTCGGGTTTTGGAGGCTGAGCCACCCATTCTCCTTGCGTGGCCCTGCAATAAACCTTTCTCTGCTCCAAACTCTGACGTTTCAATTTATTTAGCATCACTGTGCCTGGGGCACAGTAACATTCTAAGGTACTGGGGTTAGGACTTGAACATATGAGTTGGTGGAGGGGGACAACACTCCAGAACAGGTACTTGCTAGCAGGGGCCAGGCCCACCTTGCTGTGCAGCTCTGGATAATTAGCCCCCCTGACCTTTCTGAGCCTCAGTTTCTTCTGTTGTGAAGCAAGGGGTTTAACATGCTGATGGCTGCTGTTGTGCATTTTGCTTCTCAAGCTCACTCTGGGGCTGCTTTTCAGCTAAATTTAGGACCAATCTGTCCCCACCGTGGGCTTGTGGAGCTGGAGAAGGGTGTGGGTGGACTTGTGAAGTGATGGCTGCCAGCCTGCAGCCTCCCTGCCCCTCAGCCTCACTTGCGGTCTCCCTCCCTCGCATGCACTGAGGCTCGGGCCTGCCTCAGGCCCTCCACTGACCATTGACTATCCTCCTAGGATGCACTTAGAGGAGTTATGGACAAGGTCTTTTCCCGAAGCTGGCATATGCACCCAGCCTACTCAGGGCCTCAGAGAAGAAGTGAGAGTTACATTTGATAAGTCAGTGCTAAGTGCTTTTCATGGTTAGCTCATTTTACAGATGGCAAAACTGAGGCAAATCCCGACACTTACACCTGGGCCTTGAATTCCAACCCTCCTACCCTCTTGCGAACCTTTCTATTCTATATTTTCAACCACTTTCTCTCAACTGGAATCCATCCCATTAATTTTTTTTTTTAGATATTCATTTATTTATTTATTTGGCTGCATTGGGTCTTAGTTGCAGCGCGTGCAGGCTTACTTGCCCTGCATCACGTGGGATCTTATTTCCCCGACCAGGGATCGATCCCGCGTCCCCTGCATTGGAAGGTGGATTCTTAACCACTGGACCACCAGGAAAGTGCCCCATTAACTTTTTAAAGAGTAAATAATTTACCGGTTTAAAAAAAAAAAACTAAGAACAAAAATAGAGTTATATTTGTCATTCCTATTCCCCATCCTCCCTATGTCCCAACCTTTTGTGATAAGCATTTTTTACTTTTTCCCCCTCAGTGTTTTTTTTTATGTAAATAAAATATATTTTCATATTTCCCATTTCCCCCATGTCTTACACAAAAGATGGCATTCTAAATATACTCTTCCTTTTCTTGCTTTTTTTTGGCTTAACAGTGTCCTAGCGATTTTTCCACTACAGCACATAGAAACTTTCATTTTTTTATAGCAGTGAATCAGTCTTTTTTTTAATTTATAGCAAGTATTCATTAAATGTTTATTACTTGAATGAATGACTAATAATTTCAATCCAACAATCTTTAAATTGCTTAAAACTATGACACTATTTACCTTTTCAAATTTCATATAATCTTATTCTTTCTCTGCTCTAGTTTCTAAAAGCTTGATAATTTTTTCTATTTCTTATCAAAAATTCTTATACAGCAAATTAGTCCCCTACTGATGGCTTCTTGGGCTATTTCCAGTCTTGTAAGAAAAAAGTCAACAGAAACAATAACCAACATACATACACACACAGACACACACACACACACACATTTTCATCCATGTCAAGTTGCTCTATAGCATAAATTCCTGGAGGTGAGACTGCTGAGTCAAAGGATAAAGGCATTTGTAATTTTTTAAAATTTTATTGAACTATAGTTGATTTACAATGTTGTGTTAATTTCTGCTGTACATCTAAGTGATTTGGTTATACATATATATATTCTCTTTCATATTCTTTTCCATCATGGTTTACCACAGGATATTGAATATAGTTCCCTGTGCTATACAGTAGGTCCTTGTTTTTATCCATCCTATATATAATAATCTGCTAATCCCAAACTCCCAATCCTTCCCTTCCCCACCCAAGGCATTTGTAATTTTGATAGATAATGACAAATTGCCATTCACAAGAATTGTACAAATTTGCACAACCCATCAGAAATATACACAAGGGCCTATGTCTCTTTTGCCTCACAAGAGTCAAAAGAAAAATGACAGGGCTTCCCTGATGGCACAGTGGTTAAGAATCCGCCTGCCAATGCAGGAGACACGGGTTCGAGCCCTGGTCCGGGAAGATCCCACATGCCGCGGAGCAACAAAGCCCGTGCGCCACAACTACTGAGCCTGTGCTCTAGAGCCCACGAGCCACAACTACTGAGCCCGCGCGCCACAACTACTGAAGACTGCGCGCCTAGAGCGTGTGCTCCGCAACAAAAGAAGCCACCGCAATGAGAAGCCTGCACACCACAACGAAGAGTAGCCCCTGCTCGCCGCAACTAGAGAAAGCCCGTGTGCAGCAAGGAAGACCCGACGCAGCCAATACATACATACATACATATATGCATAAATAAATAAAATTTATTAAAAAAAAAATGACAAGCTAGGGAAAAATATTTGCAGCTCATATCACAAATGAAGGACTCTTTTGCCTAATATATAGAATTCTTAAAAGTCAACAAGAAAAAGACCAATGAACCAATAGGAAAAATGGGTAAAAACATGAAAAAGATAGTCTCTAAAGAACAATTTCCCATAGACCTATGAAAAGATGCCAAGTTCACTCACAATAAGAGAAATATACAGTGAAACCATACTGAGAGGCTATTTCTCACCTATCAAAGAGTGGCAAAGAAAATTCAAAAGCTTTCACACGAATATATACAAAATAGATAACTAAAAAGAACCTACTGTATAGAACTGGGAAAATTCAAAAGTTTGCCACTTCATCGTTATTTACACATTTTCAAAGTTGCCCTCTCTGGCACTATTTCTCTTCTCTACGAGCAATCTTCTAGAAACAACTACCTAATATCACTGCCGCCATTTGCATGCCTACTCAAAACACGCTGCCAAGGCAGGGGTTCTCAACCGGGGGCAACTCTGCCTTCCAGGGGACATTAGGCAACATCTGCAAACGATTTTGGTTGCCACAGCTGGGGAGTGGGGTGCTACGAGCATCTAATGGGTAAAGGCCCGGGCTGCTGCTAAACATCCTCCAAGGCACAGGACAGCCCACAGCACAGAATTATCCAGCCCAAATGTCCACAGTGCCCAGGCTGAGAACCCCGGCATTCAGGCTGCCTCTGCCATAAACGTTAAATCCAGCGGGCTTTTTCTAAGTCTTCATCTCTCTTGGCCCCTCGGCAGCGTTCAGCACCGCTCACCCTCCCTCCCTCTTAAAAAGCTGTCTTCTCTGACCCAGGTTTCCTTTCTTCATCCCCTTTCCTGGCTCATCCCCGTCTATGTGGCAATTTAATTTTGGGGTTGCTCAAGGCGGGGTCCTAGCCCCTCTTTTCCTCTCACTCCACACTAACCCTCCTTGTTGTCACTGACTCCCTTGAGTTTAATCACCATCTGCCCAAACCGACCCTGGAGGTTCAGTTCTGCATGTCTAACTTGCTGCTCCTCAATTCCACCCGGATGTTTCCTACGCCCGTGGGACCCATCAGGCTAAGCTTGCCCTCACGATGCTCCATACCAATTCTCTTTCAACATTCCTTATTTCAGTGACTGACAAAACTGTCGGTCTAGATACGTGAGCCAGGAGCCTAGAAGTCCCCCTCTTCCTCCAACCTCACCAAGGCCTGAGATTTACCCTCTACATATCTTTCTAGTTCATCCGCTTCTTCCATTCCCACTTCCTCCAGTCTGCTCCAGGCCACTGTCACCTTTAGCCTGGACCACTGCGCCATCTCCCACATGGGTTCCCCACCCCGACCCTGCCCTCAGCAGCCAGAGGGAACTTTTCAAGTCACAAATCTGATCATGTCTTTTCCTCCTGATTAGCCTCTGTTTACTCTTAGGATCAACTCAAAACCCTTAACCTGCTGGCATGGCCTGATCCCTGCTGGCCTTATCTCACACAGATGACCTTCCAGGGGCCTTCCCACCTTAGATATTGTGAAATTCAGGCCCCTGGTCACTTATAGCCCTTAGACTATACAGTGACACTTGAGTGACACAGACCTGAAGGGACCTGTGGCAAGTGATGTTGCTACCTGGGGGAGGAGTGCTCCAAACAAATGAACAGGAAATGCAAAGACCCTTCAGGGATGAGAGGAGTTGAATATCTTCCCCATATACTTACTGGCTGTTTCTATTTCTTTATTTTGGAACTGCCAGTTCACAGTCTCTGCTATTTGTCCTATTGGGTTCATGGTCCTTTTCTTTCTGATTTGAAAGAGCTAATTTTGTATTAAGGACACTAGCTCTTATCTATCATTTGTACTACACACTTTAAAAATAGTTGGCCATTTGTGTTTATTTGGTTTGTAGTAGTTTTTGCTGTGTAGAAACTTTTAAATTTTTTATAGTCAGATTTATAATTTCTGAACTTGGTTTCTCACCGGAAGAACACTTTCTCATTGAGATTATTTTTAAAATTCATGTTTTCTTCTAATTCTTTTATAGTTTTATTTTTAACTTTGAAATCTCTGATCCATCTGTTGTTTCCTATGCTTTAACGAGTGAGGTATCCAGTGAGTGAGGATCCAGATATATATTTTTCAAAGACTATCAAGTAGCCCATCTTTTTCTCACTAATCTGAAATGCCCCGGTGCCAGGTATTAGGCGCAAACCTACCCCTTCTATATTTGGCCTCGTAATGCAGAGGCCGGGGCTGTGCAAACCACCTTTCTGCTGGGTCAGAGCTCTGCGGTCGTCTCTGTCCATAGGGGGCGCTAGAGCTAGACTTCGAGGATGGAGGACTGAGGATGCACATTGGCCCTGGGGCAATGGTGATGCTTAGGGGTGACTGAGCGGCTTAAGCCCTCCCACCACGTCATCAGTTCCCCCCACAAAGTCATCCCAAATAAGCATTCTAAGTTCAACAGCACCCTGGCTCTCCACTGCTTTCTCAAAACAAGCTCCTCTTCCTCTTCCAATCAGATTGCCTTCCCAAAGATGTCTACAGAGAAACTCTGGAACTGACCTTACTTGGGTTCAGAAGGAGAGATCATCAAGGTCCAAGGGGGCTGGTCTCCCAGGTCCAAGACCCGCCTTGCTGAGATCTGCACACAGGTCACCCAGCCCACGAAACTTCTCTTTGCAAAGCTGAGCCCACCCAGGTATATTGACCCAAAGACAGCATTCCCTGCATTCCACTCTCTGGTTCCTCCTCCCCACCACATAGCACTCTGGAAGGGGGACACAGACCTGAAGGCAGAGTCCCCCAGTGCCAGGGACTGACCCTGCTGGACTGGAAATCCAGTCGCGTCTCTGAGGCCACCAGGCTTCTTCAGCTGTGGCCAGTGCCACCGTAGTTCTTTGGGCAGCTCCATCACAACACAGGGCCACGAGGCAGCCGCTCTCTAGCTGGCATCTGACGGAAGGGTTGCGGTAAGGAGGGGAGGGATTCTACTTCCTTCGTATGGGTCCCCAAGGGTAGACGTAAGGCTAGTGGGTGGAAGGCACAGGGGCCCTTCCTATTGCTAGTAGCCGTCTTGGAAGGCAGTGAGCTCCCCATCCATGATCCTTTGTCTGGAATGGTTTTCTCCCAAGTATTAACAGAACTCACCACTCACCTCCTTCAGCTGTATCACTCAAGTGTCACTTTACCAGTGAGGCCATCTGCAACCACCTTATCTAAAATTGCAAACGTCCCTCTCCATCCCTCTTCCTTGCTCCACTTCCCTAGAGCTTATCATCATATATTTTCTTAATTGATCTTGTTTAGAATCAGTCTTCCACCACTAGAATATAAGCTCCACAAAGGCAGGGGTTTTTTATCTGTTTTGTTCATTACTGAATCCTTTGTGTCTAGAACAGTGCCTGGCACATAGTAAGTGCTCAATAAATATCTGTGGACCAGATTCCTCCCAACCACCTTCAGAAGTAAGTAGTAGTTTTATTTTTTATTTTTTGGATACGCTGTACAGCTTGTGGGATCTTTGTTCCCCAACCAGGGATACAACCCGGGTCCTCGGCAGTGAAAGCTCGGAGTCCTAACCACTGGTCCTCCAGAGGATTCCCAGTAAGTACTATTTTTATCCCCATTTCACAGCTACAGAAATGGAGGCATATAAAGATGAAATAACCGGACTTAGCAGCAGCCCTGGGTCTCCAATCCCAGGCATTCTATGTCCAGGGCATGTGCCCTTAACTCCACACTGTATTGCAGTTACAAAATGCTTATATTCCAACATTGTCTGTAACAGAAGAAGGCTAGAAACAACCTAATTTCCCATCAGTAGGGGAGCAGTTAAATAAATTACAATACTAGGCATCCTGTAATAGCCTATAAAAGCAACCTATAAACGAATTAAGCAGATCTATATGCGCTTATCTGGCGTGACCTCCAAGTTATTGTTGAGTGAAAATAGCAAGATGCAGAACAGTGCATTGCATGGGCTCTTATCTGTAAAACAAAAACATAAACAGGATAATCAGACACAGATAGGTTTGATGTGCAGAGAAAGGTTCTGAATGGATACTCTAGAAACTGTTGACAAGGTGAAGGTCTCTAGTGGGAGAAAGTCTTTGCATTCCATTTGGTATTTTGGGGATTTTATTTTATTTTATTTTAAAATTTATTTATTTATTTATGGCTGCGTTGGGTCTTCACTGCTGTGTGTGGGCTTTCTCTAGTTGCGGTGAGCGGGACTACTCTTCGTTCCGGTGCGCGGGCTTCTCATTGCGATGGCTTCTCTTGTTGTGGAGCACAGGCTCTAGCGCGTGGGCTTCAGTAGTTGTGGCACGTGGGCACAGTAGTTGTGGCTTGCGGGCTCTAGAGCGCAGGCTCAGCAGCTGTGGCGCACGGGCCCAGCTGCTCTGCGGCATGTGGGATCCTCCCGGACCAAGGCTCGAACCCGTGTCCCCTGCATCAGCAGGTGGACTCTTAACCACTGCACCACCAGGGAAGCCCCCCTTTGGGGATTTTAAATCATGCACATGATTTACTTTTTTTCAGCAACATAAATCTTCCTCATGGTTTAAAACTCAAATAAAACTACAGGGCTTAGAGACTTCCCTGGTGGCACAGTGGTTAAGAATCCACCTGCCAAAGCAGGGGACACAGGTTTGAGCCCTGGTCCGGGAAGATCCCACATGCCACGGAGCAGCTAAGCCCGTGCACCACAACTACTGAGCCTGTGCTCTAGAGCCCGCAAGCCACAACTACTGAGCCCGTGTGCCACAACTACTGAAGCCTGCGTGCCTAGACCCTGTGGTCCGCAACAGGAGAAGCCACTGCAATGAGAAGCCCACGCACTGCAATGAAGAGTAGCCCCCGCTCGCCACAACTGGAGAAAGCCTGCATGCAGCAACGAAGACCCAATGCAGCCAAAAATTAAAAAAAAAAAAAAAAAAACCAACCTACAGAGCTTATATCAAAAATTAGCAGTCCCCTACCCCACCTCTCTTGTACTCCAGGTCTCTTCATAAAGGCAATGAATTCAACTCTTTCAGCTGTTCCTTCTGTTTGCCATTCTCTTTCTTTTCTTCTTTTTTTTTTTTTTCCATTCTCTTTCCAAGTCAGGGTTTCTCAAACTTCAAGGAGCACGTGAATCACCTGGGATTTTGTTAAAATACAGGTTCTTATTCAGCAGGTCTGAGGCGGGTTCCGAGATTCTGCATTTCCTTATTATTTTTTAAAATATTTATTTATTTATTTATTTATTTATCTGGCTGCGCTGGGTCTTAGTTGCAGCATGCGAACTCTTAGTTGTGGCAAGTGGGATCTAGTTCCCTGACCAAGGATCGAACCCGGGCCCCCTGCATTGGGAGCGTGGAGTCTTAGCCACTGGACCACCAGGGAAGTCCCTGGCATATGCTCTTAATTTGTCAGAAGATTTGTTTGAGCCACTGTAATTGAAGGCCTCTTTGTTACAGCAGCTTAGCTGCACCCTAATTAATAGAGAGTGAAGGGCCATCTCTCACCCATCCCCTACTGGGCAGGGAACCACCCCCCACTGGTGGGAGTGTTTCCTCTCTGGACCTGTCTGGGCCCCCACGTGCACTGCCCAGCATTGGAGGCCTGGCCTAGAGTGTGCACCCAGTGACTACTGAATTTGAATTTGAAATGGGAGCTATTTGTGTCTGTATTTGCTTCCCCCTCGGATTATGAGCAATTTAGGTTCTATCATTCAGGTCTCCGATGAAGGACTTTGAAAAGTACCAGCCATGCTCAGGTGTGCCAAAGGGGAAGGTGCTTTGTCCAAGCTTCAGAGGTCCCTGGGCGAGAGAGCCCGCCCAGTTACTGTGTACCTGGCATTTCACATGCCCTGGTTCACATAATTCTCTCCACCATCCCCCGAGGTAGGTATTTGGAGTGAACCTCAGTAGATTTTGCCTGCCCACCATCCACGGGGGTGAGAGGGAATGAGAAATGAATCAAAACAAGAAAGGGTCCTGTGTGGACCAAGAATGACAATGTGCCATGAACTGAAGGGAAAGATTAACCCCGCCTTCCACACACCTGAGTCCAAAATGGAAAATAAGGGGCATGGAGGAGTGTTCGCTGGGGCCTGGGTGGACAGGACAGGTGAGGCCTGGCTGTCAGTGTTCACGTCCCGGTTCCCGGTTCACGAAGGCCAGGGTGCTAGGCTAGGAACCCGGCAGACAGCCCCTGCGGATGGCCTGAGTGCTTCCAGCCAGCAAAGGCGTGGGTCCAGGGTCCACCAGGAAAGGCCTAGGCTCTCAGGTAAGGAGGTGGGTGGGCCTCTCCAAGGTTGACACATCTCAGGCCTCTTCCTTTTTTAGAGGCTTACTGTGTTCTGGAAACATTAAGAAGTGCCAAAAAAGGCATTATGAACACCACGGTGTATCTTAACTATTTATACTTGCCTAATTAACATACATGCAAATACAGTGCAAGATAGTTGTTCTGTTCACAAGGTAATGACAGGATTCATAAAGGACAGTGACTCAGGGATACCCCATAGAGGGGTCAGGGGAGGATGTGGTCTGAGATGGGACAAGCTCTTAATGTCCCATAAATGTTCTCGGTTCTCAATCCCATCTGAGAAATTGTCATGCCTGAATGTATAACTGCACGTAGAAATCATATCAGAAGCCTACATTTAAGTCTCTTCAGGAATGTGAGATTCCCCCCACGCCTGAGACAGGTCTGTGAGCCGAGCCTGAGCCCAGGAGGATGGCTGGGGCTGACCCTGAGTGCCAAGGGCTGCAGGCCTGACTCCAGCCCCCGAAGCCGGTGGGGCTGCCCCTGCTGACGTGTTTCTGGCCCGTAAGTCTGGTGCGGGGGCCACCCCTCGTGGAGGGGGGTCAAATGGCCGAGGTGTAGTGCTCAGACTCTCCCGAGATGCTTGAAGAAGTTTGGAGCCGCCTGGTGACTCTAATCTTCCCTCCCCAGGCGGGGGTCAGAAGCGGGTGGGGCCGAGAGAAGGAAAGGCAGAGTCTCAGGCTCCTGCGAACTGGGTCTGATCCTCCACCCCCATCCCCAGCCCAAGAGCAGACCCAGCCACCCAAACAGTAGACAGACAGAGCTTCACAGCCACTGAGAATTAAAACCTATTGATTTTCCCCATTAGCTAGAGAACACCATCAGAGTGCATTAAAACCAGGCAAAGCACCAGCATCATGAATAATTAACATCCACAAATGACAAACCCAGGGGGCCCAGGGGAGGGGGAAGGGGCGCCTGGAGGCCTAGGGCACCTGACCCCTTATGACTCCCACCCCAGGGAGTCCTAACCTGGCCTGCCGTCCCCTCCCCTCCCCTCCCCCTCCTCCATGAATCTCTACTAGTCCTATCCCCTCTCATTGCCTGTCCTCTCCTCAAAGAAACATCAAGTCTCCAAGGCAAGCAGCCTAGGAAGACAGAGCACTGAGATGAGAATCAGGAATGCCTGGCCCTGCCGTGTGTCACTGTGTGACCTCCAGGGAGTCTGCCCCTTTCTGGGCTCATTCCTCTGGCTAAGTCTACAGATCTATGGTTCCAGAGAGGGACGGTGACTGGCCCAAAGCACACAACAGGTCTGTAAGCAGAGCCCATACTAGAACCTGGGGCCCCTAGTCATGCCCCCCAGTCCAGTCTATGGGGCACCTTTAGGCAAATCAGAAAAAATTCCCCCGCTTTGGATTGACCATTGGAAAATGGCACCCCTCTGGGTGAACCAATTAGATGAAAGCATGCCCTCTGAACAGATCAATTCAAAAGCGACCCTCCCTCTAAGTGGACTAATTTTTAAAAAGGCACTCTTCAGGCTGACCAATAAGAAAAAGGAACTCTTTTGAGTGGACCAATTAGAAAAAGGTGCTCCCCAACCCCTGCATGCGGTCAGAGTTTTAAAGGTGCAAGACTGCAGAGCAGAGGTAGGGCTGCATGTCAGCCCCCCACTCACCACCCACCGGGCTGCCCTGTGCAGTGTGTGCAGCCTAAACAACTGTGTGTGGCAGGCTGTGTCCCCACCCCCACCTTTTCTTGGCCAAGGAGGCCCAAATCTGTCCTTCCAGCCGGTGGAATTCAGTTCACTGAATTCATGTTTCCTTCCAAGCCGCTCCACCTCCCACGTACTTCCTCAGCCCCTCAGCTGACCCAGGTTCCCACTTCCATCCTCCTCCCACCCATTCTTCCTCCTCAGAGCCCCGGGAGGGGCAGCGCTGGAATGAATACCTCCTACACCTCTGACCGTGTTACCTGCATCTTCTTCCTGCCCTGCAGGGCACCCTGCATCTTTCCATGCCTCTGAGCCTTTGCAGGTACACTGCTCTCTGCTGGTGATGCCCCGCCTCTAGAGCCCCTGGGAAACATCTATTCACTCTAAAACTCAGCTTAAAGACCTTCTCCTCTGCTGCTCACTCTCTCCTTAAACGTGCCAGCTAGTTCTTGCCTCTGAGCCTTTGCACCTGCTGATTCCTCTTCTTGGACCTGTTCTGCCTCCAGATATCCTGCAGATATTCCAGCTGGCTCCTCCTCCTGCCGGTCACAGCTCCAATGTCCCCTCCTTGTGAGGTCTTCCCTGAACACCCTGTCAAACCACCTCCCCATCAGCCTCCCTCACAGCTCCATGTTTTATTTTTTCATAACACTTTTCACAAGATGAATTTATTTTTCCTTTGTTTACTGGTGCTTCCAAAGCCACTATGAATGGCTGTGCATGTTGTAAGTTGCAGAGGAGGTGAGTGGGGCTGGAACACAGCCTGCCATGCACACTACAAGCTGGTGCTGGGGAGAGGGGCAGGGGTGTGTGTGTGGGAGGGGCTGCACCTGCCCGGAGGGAGCGCCTTTCCTAATTCACACACTGTCACCAGGTATACAAGCTTCAGCCCCAACGGCCTCCAGCTGTGACAGGCAAGCCCACCAACTCAGGAAGTGTCTGCCCTCTCCATTGCTGTGAGTCCAGTGTCCAGCGCAGTGCCTGGCACGTAGCTGGTGCTCAATAAACATTTTTCAGTTTTTTTGGGCTGCACGTCTTGGCTTGCGGGTTCTTAGTTCCCCGACCAGGGATTGAACCCAGGCCTCAGCAGTGAACGCGTGGAGTCCTAACCACTGGACTGCCAGGGAATTCCCCAACATTTTTCAAGCAAACAAATTCTACTCGGATTCCCCCACTCCCACCCTCTCCCCACACTCTTCAATAGAATACACCATGCATGTGGTCCATTTCTGGGTCCCACAGGGGCTGCGTGTAGTTCGTTGTTGGGGGTGGTCCCACAGGAAGCCAGTGACAGAACTGGACCCAGACTTGCTGATGGTAATTGTTTGTTAAGGGAATGCAGAGGGGATCCAGGAGTGGATGCGTAAGTGAAGGAGTCCTGGGTATGCTCCCTGCAACTCAGTGCCCTGCTCATGACAGGGACGATGCCCTGAGACCCCAGTCTCACCCGGCTCCCTGGAGAAGCGCGGGGTGGGTTCAGGTGGCCCCGGGCACTCTGACCAAGATCCAGATGCCGAGCGCTGCACAGTCATTCTTGGGCAAGAGGTGGCATCTGAGGGTCCCGTGGGAAGCAGGCCAGGCTCAGGCGGGGGCGGAACTCAGGCGCTGCCTTCCCTCTGCTCCCTGTGGCCACCCGCCTACCGGCCTCCCAGCTCTGGCAGGGAAGGAGTTAACCTCCCGGCTTCTCAGCGTGAATGTGGAGCTATTAATACCCACAGCCAAGCCGGTCTGCCCGAGCAGCCACTGGAGTCGGAAGAGCCGGGAGCAAAGGGAGCTCCAGTCGGAGCCAGCGCTGGAGCCAGGACTCCAGGGTCCAGAACTTTTCTCGGGGATAGCGAGGGCACTGTGCCAGCCTCACCTGGACCTTGCCCACCTTCCAGCTTCAGGTCCCGACTGTCCTTCCCGGAGGCCACCCGTGCCGTGCCACCCACCCCAGCTGGGGAGAGCAAACTTTCTTAGGGAAACCACCGCCACTGCCGTGCTGGCTGGACGGGGAGGAGCAGACGGCTGGACAGACAGATGAACAGATGGACAGGACATCTGCGAACCTGTCCTCCTGGTCCTGCCTCTGACAGGCTGCAGCAGAGCGGGCAGCTGAGGGGCCTTGGGCGCCACCAGGGGCAGCAAGGGGCCCTGCTGGACCTTTGTGCACCAGCCAGCTGCCTCTGAGTCCAGGCGGCTGGAAGCTGCTTCCAGGGGCCCAACCCCGTGGCTGGAAGGTCTGTGGGTCAGGACAGCAGATCCCACCAGACAGAGCCCCAGGCTCTCCCACCCACCGAGGCGACGGGTAACCTGAGTGAAAAGGCACAGGTGGCAGGTGGGCAGGTACAGGCGCGGGGTCCTGAAGCCAACAGGCTACTGACCCTGGAGCACGCTGGCTCGGGGACCCCTGCCCAGGCAAAGGACGATGCTGCCGAGGCCGCCACCAGCCACCCCTGCCCCGTCCTGGAGCTGCCTCCGGCCTGGCCCCTGGGCTGTGGAACAGAGGATGTGCCAGCCTTCTGCTTCGTCTGTTTCCACAGGGAGGAGGAGGAGGAGCTGCTGGAAGAAGTCCCACTGCAGAGGTCAGTGCCCGAGGTGGGCAGCGGGTGGGCAGGGTGAGGGCACAGGGCTCGAATGGGGCCCCTGGGGGCCTGGAAGTCCTGCTTCCGAGTTCCTCGTCTGTCCACTGCTTACCAGCCACCGCCACCTCCCTGTGTCAGACTCTCAGATCTCTCACCTGGGTATCCCCACAGCCTCCTCCCTGTCTCTCCCATCCTGCCCCCACAGTGACCCTCTTGTCCTTTCCCATTGTGGTCATGTCCTCCCTGCTCAGAGCCCTCCATGGCTCCCAGCTCCCACACGATGAAGTCAATACTCAGCTGGGCACTCAAGGCCTGTGAGATCAGGCCAGCCCCACCCACCTCATCTTGCTCTGCTCTCCTGTATTCACCCCCAGAGAAACCCTGCCCAGACTTCCCTTCTCCTGGCTCCCCTCCTTCTAGGCCCAGCTGCAATACCTCCTCCTCCAGGAAGCCCTCCAAGAAGCCCCTGCCCCATCCCAAGCTGAAAGCCACCTTTCCTCCCTACACTGCACTGACACCTAATAGTGATAGGTTTTCGTTGAATTAATAAGTGGAAATGTCTGTGTGTGCATATGCATGCGTGTATGTGAGTTTGTGTATAAAAGAAAGGGAAGGGAGGGGAATGAAGGTTTGTGTGTGTATGTGATTGGGTATCTGGGTGTGAGTATGTGGGATTGTGAGTATGTGTACATGTCTGTGGCACTGGGTGTGAGTTCTATGTACTTATGTGGGGAAGGGGGTGTGCACTGGGACCGGGTCGGGGGGTTCATGCCCTAGAGATCATTGTCTCTTTTGCCAGCTCTCCCTACCCCCACCTTCAGGAAAACCCAGGCTCCAGCCAAGTGCATTTCACAAGCTGTGACTGCAAGCTCCAGGAATAGATGGAACATCTGTAGGGGAGACAGGGGTCACCTCTCTCCAGCCCAGCCTGCCCACGCCTCCATCACTGCCTGAGTCAGCACTGCCCTGGGTGGCGAGAAGGGCAGACTCAGGGCCAGCCCAGGTGTGCCCTCTGGGCCCCTAGTAGGAGGGCGGGAGTATGGGCTCCTGCAGCCTGGGACAGTTTCCTCCCTGAATCTCACTGTTGGACCTGGGTCAGTCATTTCCCTTCCACGGGTCTCTGTCTCCTCATCTGGGAAATGGTGGGCTGCTCCTTGCATGGTTGTCAGTTCATCATTCAGCAGCGACTGAGAGCTCATAGTACGCCAGGGCCCCAGCCCTCATGGGGTCCAGCCTGCTAGGAGAGACCCGAAAGCAAACCAATCAGTTTGGCAGCGCGATGGGCGCCTTGATGGGCGTGAGTGCACTGCGCGCAGGGAGTGAGGGGGAGGGACTGACCACCTCTGCCCGCAGGAACCCTAGGAGCCCCTGCGGGTCTGTCTTAAAGGACAGGTCCTCTGCCAGGTGGTGTGTGAAGTTAAGGAAAGGACATCCCAGGCAGGGGGTACGGCAAGAGCAAAGACTTGGTGATATGAAAAAGAAATTGTGTGGGCATGGTGGAGATGGGGCTGACAGGGTCTGCGGGGGCCAGATCACCAAGGGCCTTGACTGCTGAGCCAAGGACTTGATCTATAGGTGATGGGGTGAGCAGTGGGGAGGGCTTGAAGCAAAACGGGGCCAAGTTAGGCGACTCAATGAGGTCACAAGTGTGGAAGTGTTTCTCGAAATCCAAAACAATGGATTCCTGAAAGCATCACTATTTTCATAGTAAGAGCTCAAAATGCTTGTTGAATGATTGGACGAATGGACGAATGAATGAATGAATGAATGAATATGATGTGGGGAGATGGGACATCAGAATCACTGAGCTGGTGGGCGCTGGCCCTTTAAGATCTGGCAAGGGGACACCGCCAGGCTGGGCAGAGACAGTGACCACAGGTGCCAGGTGGTAAAGCTAAAAATACTGAGTGATGTGGACACCCAGGCTGCAGGAGCCAGGCAGTGCTAGCGGGGAGGGGGGGGGGGGAGGCCCTGGAGTGTTTCTTTCCTACTGGAGGAGGGGCAGTGGGCAGTGAGGTCTGGTAGGGTCACCTTGGGGGTTTAGAGGAGCCTGTCCCCCTCCCCCACTACTCTCAGACTTTCTCCAGCCCCTGGAAGGTGCCAGCTTTCACTCCCAATAGCTGTCATGTTTAGTAGCCCCAGGGCGTGCTAATTCTGAGGCATCCTGCTTCTCTGTGACTCTGGGGAAGTCAGTTCTTCTCTTTGGGCCTCTGTAAAATTAAAGCATTGCTGGGGCGCTTTTAGGGACAGAGAAGCAAGGAGGGATGCAGGCAAGCAGTTCACTCATGTGTGGATTCAGCAAATGCTCCCCGAGGCCTCCTGGGGACTAGATGCTGAGGCCACAGAGAGGAAAACAAACCAGGCACTTCCCTGGAGGAGCCCAGCAAGGATACACTGGAACAATTGCATGCAGCGCAATGTGCTGTCATTGAGGTGTGAACGCAGTGCCCTCGGTGGGCTGATGCAAGAAACGGCCACACTGAGAACTCATCTGCATGTGGTGAAAATTTGTCAACAAAAGCATCACCCATCAGCCACCTCCACTTGATGCTTGACGTGTGATTAAGGTGAGGCTCGCGGCCTTAATGAACAAGCCCCGGAACCGCACGCGCTTCACATGGCAGAGCCTCCTGTGCTGCTCACGCAAAGTCCAGAGGGGGCTGGGGTGTGGGGGACACTCTGCTCTACTCAGTCTTTCAGGGACCCAGGCTCCTCCCACCTTGTGATACTGTCATCACCCAGGGCCTCAGAATCCATCGCCGGATCCTCTGCTTCCACTGGCAAATGAAGAAGAAAGAGGGTGGAGATCACATGGAAGGGTTTTCCGAGCCAAAGCTGCAAGTGGCCTACTTCACTTCTGCCCACACTACATGGCCAAAGCAGCTAATTGCAAGAGAAACTGGGAAACGTAGTCCTGTTGTGAAAATGTTATATTTGGTATACATGAAAGCGCCTGGCACATAAGAGGTACCCAGCATGTCTGTGCGGAATGCATTCATTCACTCTGCAGATTTCACTGAGCCCCCTCAGTGGACTTGTACTAGAAACTGGGCAGTGAAAACACCAGTCCTGCTCTCAGTGGGCTTTTATCAAAGGGGGAGTCAAACAAAATACAAGTAAACAAACAAACAAATACCATCTTCCGTGTTCAAAACCCACTGTTAAGGAAATGACCAGAGGGATGGTTGGGGAAGACACCCACTTGACATAAGGGGGAGGGGAGGTAGGGACAATTCATCTAAGACCTCAAGAATCAGAAGGAGCTGAGCAGAGTTGGCGGAGGAGCATTTCAGGCATGGAGAACAGAGAGTACAAAGGCCCAGAGGCAGGTTAGAGTTTGGAGACTGTGAGAAAATGTCAGGTCATTGTGGCTAGAGAAGGGTGAGTGATGGGAAGAGTGATACGGGCGACAGGGAGAGTGACAAGGGTGATGGGGAGAGTGACAAGGGTGATGGGGAGAGTGACACGGGCGACGGGGAGAGTGACATGGGCAATGGGGACAGACAGGAATGGCTAGATCACGTAGGCCTTGTGGGCCATGGTGAGGAGGATGGATTTTATTCTGGATAAGATTGGGAAAGCTTTGGAGGCTTTTAAGTGGGGGAAGCCATATAATTTGATTGACATCTTAAGTGGTCACTTGGGCTGCTCCGGAGAGAATCCATGGCAGCCAGCCCAGAGTAGACACAGGAAACCGGGGTGGAGGTCATGGTGATGATGGAGGGGGCCATGGTGTTGGCCTGGACCATGGTGGCCCATGGAGACGGGGGAAATAGGTGCCTTCTAGATATATTTGGGAGACAGAATTTGCTGATGGGTTAAAGGAAGAAGGGAAGCAAGGATGAATCTGAGGTTTCTGGGTTGGATAAGTGTGGGGATGATGGGAAGGTTCAAGGGAGGGAAGAGACGTGGTGGGAAACTCAAGAATTCGGCCATGGATGTTTTCAACATAGAAGCACATGAGATGCCCAAGTGAAGATGTCAAGTGAGGACTTGATACTAAGAGTCCGGAGCTCAAAGCTGGAGTTTTTGGGCGGGCGAGAGGATATCAGAGACTTCAGTGTGAAGATGGCATTGAAAGCCATGAGGTTGGGACTTCCCTGGTGGCACAGTGGTTAAGAATCCACCTGCCAATGCAGGGAACACGGGTTCGAGCCCTGGTCCGGGAAGATCCCACATGCCGCGGAGCAACTAAGCTCTTGCACCACAACTACTGAGCCTGCGCTCTAGAGCCCGCGAGCCACAACTACTGAAGCCCATGCGCCTAGAGCCCATGCTCCGCAACACGAGAAGCCACCGCAATGAGAAGCCTGTGCACCGCAACGAAGAGTAGCCCCTGCTCCCCGCAACTAGAGAAAGCCCGCACGCAGCAGCGAAGACCCAATGCAGCCAAATTTTAATTAATTAATTAATTAAAAAAAAAAGAAAACCATGAGGTCACAAGGAGAGAGAGGAGAGGAGAGGCCCCAGGATGGAGCCTTGAGGAACTCCACAATTTTGGGGTCACGTGGAGGAGACACTAACAAGGGTGGAAGAGAAGTAAAGTAGGAGGGAAACCAGGAGCATGGGTAGTCATGGAAACCAAGAGACGAGTGTCTCAAGGAGGAGAGAGAGGTGGACAGCTGGCTTCAGAGATGCCAAACGGCCAAGGAAAAGGAGAATAGATTCAGCAGCACAGAAGTTGAAAGTGCCCCGGATAAGAACATTTCATGGAGGGGTGGAGACAGGAGTAGGTGTGAGCAGAAACTTCTGGTTAAAGACGGTGGATCGAATACACACATCTAATTTCTGTGTCCTGAAACTCCATGAAAAAGAAGTGAGTGGGTTTTTTTTTTCTTTTCCTTTATGGTTTATTACAAGATATTGAATATATTGATAGTTCCCTGTGCTATACAGCAGGACCTTGTTGTTGCTGGTTTTTTGGTTTTGTTTTTTAGTGGTGTTTTTTGGCCACACCGTTCCCTGACCAGGGATCTAACCCACGCCCCCTGCAGTGGAAGCACAGAATCTTAACCACTGGACCTGCAGGGAAGTCCCAGGACTTTGTTGTTTGTCCCTTTTATATATAGTAGTTTGTATTGGTTAATCCCAAACTCCTAATTTATCCCTCCCCCACTTTCCCCTTTGGTAACCATAAGTTTGTTTTCTATGTCTGTGTCTGTTTCTGTTTTTCAAATAAGTTCATTTGTATCATATTTTAGATTCCACATATAAGCGATATCATCTGATATTTATCTTTGTCTGGCTTACTTCACTTAGTAAGTGATAATCTCTAGGTCCATCCATGTTGCTGCAAATGGCATTATTTCATCCTTTTTATTGCTGAGTAATATTCCATTGTGTATGTGTGTGTGTGTGTATATATATATAAATATAAAATTGTATATATACATTGTATTATATATATATATCACATCTTTTTTATTATTTTTTTTATTGAGGTATAGTTGGTTTACAATGCTGTGCCAATCCCTGCTGTACAGCAAGGTGACTCAGTTTTACACATACATACATTCTTTTTTAAATATTCTTTTCCATTATGGTTTATCCCAGGAGATTGGATATAGTTCCCTGTGCTATACAGTAGGACCTTGTTGTTTATCCATTCTAAATGTAATAGTTTTGTAGATAGGTTCATTTGTGCCATACTTTAGATTCCACATATAAGTGATATCATATGGTATTTGTCTTTCTCTTTCTGACTTACTTCACTTAGGATGATAATCTGTAGTTGCATCCATGTTGCTGCAAATGGCATTATTTTTTCTTTTTTATGGCTGAGTAGTATTCCACTGTATATATGTACCACATCTTTATCCATTCATCTGTTGATGGACATTTAGGTTGTTTCCATGTTTTGGCTATTGTGAATAGTGCTGCTATGAACATAGGGGTGCATATATACCACATCTTCTTTATTCATTCATCTGTCAGTGGACATTTAGGTAGCTTCCATGTCTTGGCTATTGTAAATAGTGCTACAGTAAACATTAGGGTGCATGTATCTTTTCGAATTAGAGTTTTCTCTGGATATATGCCCAGGAGTGAAATTGCAGTGTCATATGTTAACTCTTTTAGTTTTTTAAGGAACCTCCATACTGTTCTCCATAGTGGCTGCACCTGTTTACATTCCCACCAACAGTGTAGGAGGGTTCCCTTTTCTCCACATGTGAGTGGGTTTTTAAGGTGTATTTATTGCTCTTTTGTTGCTGCCATAACAAACTACCACAAACTTAGTTGTTTAAAACCAAATTTATCATCTTACTGACTATATGTCAAAAGTCCAACACAAGTCTCCCTGGGCTAAAATCAAGGTGTTGACAGGGCTGCTCTTGGAAGCTCTTTCTGGAAGAACTTTCTGGAAGCTCTAGGGGAGAATCCATTCCCTTGTCTTTTCCAAGGTGCCGTTTTCCAGTTGGCCCCCTCCCTCTGGCAAGGTAGCGTCTCTCTGGCCCTGCTTCTCTCATCACGTCTTTCTTGGACCACGGCTGGGAAAGGTTCTCTGCTTTTAATGCTGCATGTGATTAGCTTGGGCTCACCTGAACAATCCAAGATCATCTCCCCATCTCAAGGTCCTTAACCTTAATCTCACCTGCAAAGTCCCTTTCTGCCACGTAAGGTAACATACTCCCAGATTCTGGAGATTAGGACACAGACATTTTGTGGGATTAGGTGGTCCATTAGTCTGCCTGCCACAGCATGAATCAGCAAGAACTAATACATTGAAAAAGGAGACAATAGCAACACAGTTTCGGAATCTGGAAAGCAGAAGAACATGGTAAATGATGTAGCAGTCTGATGAAATTGCACCTCAAGTGAACCCTAAATTGGGGGTGAGAAAGCCAAGGGGCACCACAGTTCCCCCACAAAACCCCGAAAGGCCCTGGTGTTAATGGACTAAGTATCCCCTGGAAGTGAGCGTAAAGCCGGGGCCAAAAACAGGAGGATTGGTCTAAGAAGGGCTTTAATTCTCAGATTTCTTTCTCTGCTCAGCACCACTGGGCAGCTGCCTCTCCCCCGCCCTGACAAAGACCGAAGGCTTATTCTCCAGAGAGGATAAAACACAGAGTCTCTGAACCAGAGGACAGGGCACCGTGAGGACGAGGGGAGAGTTCTATACCCTACTGGCGGGATTATTTGAATATTGCATCCTGAATGTGGGGAGCTCTGCCCCCGCCCCCATCACCTGGGGCCTCCTTCCCCATCTCAGCTCCCAGAATAGCGAAGTCCAGCCTAAACTCTCCAGGCAGGACACTGCAGATTTATTCCCTTCAATCTCTGAATATATTAACAATGGGTATTTTTTTCTTGCTCTTCTCTTGTTTCCTGTTTTAGTTTTCTTCTCTCCGTGCATAGTTTCTGTTTCCTCCAGATTTTTTTTTCTGTTCGGATTACTTCTGTCTACTACTGAGCCCGTGTGGGCTTAGTTGCCCTGCAGCATGTGGGATCTTAGTTCCCTGACCAAGGATCGAACCCGTGTCCCCTGCATTGGAAGGCAGATTCTTAACCACTGGACCACTAGTGTCAGACTCTCCAAGAAAAGGATACCTAAAAAGGTTGGCATCAGGGATTTCCCAATGAAACAACCCAATGCGAATTCTCTATATTGACCCCCTGAGTCAGCCAAGCCCCCTACCCACAGCATAGAGCTACTCAGCAGCTTGCTTGCATAAGTTGTATTTTTCTATTCTTTAATCAAGGCATAATTACTGTGAAATGCAAAGGTCTTAAGTGGCCAAATGAGTTTTCACAAATGTATACACCTGTGTAACCCACACCTTAATCAAGATATTACCATGTGAGGTAACATTCAGGCTTTCATCATGCCCCAGTCAATACCCAACACACACAGAGGCAACTACTATTCTATCAGCTCTTTAACTCTCTTAAATACGAGCAGATAACCAGGGACCATCAACATTTGCGAAAAACCTCTAATATGAGAGGCAGAACAAAAACAAACAGAAAAACAGAATTTAGAGGAAACAAAATATGCAGGGAAAAGAAAACTTAAAAGCAAAACTATAATTACTATATTCAGAGATTTAGGAAAATATATTGCAACTATGAAACAAAAACTAGATGCTATTTTGAAAGGGAAAAAACCTCTGAGGATGAACAAAACAAAACAAAAAAGTTCTTAAAAATTAAGAATATCATAGCAGTGGGAGTTTGGAGTTAGCAGATGCAAACTAGTATACATAGAATGGATAAAAAACAGGTCCTACTATATAACATAGGGAACTATGTTCAATATCCTGTGATAAACCATAATGGAAAAGAAAATGAAAAAGAATGTGTGTGTGTGTGTGTGTGTGTGTATATATATATACATATATATATATGCTGAATCACTTTGCTATACAGCAGAAATTAACACAACATTATAAATCAACTATACTTGAATTAAAAAAAAAAGAATATCATAGCAGAAATGGAAAACTTATTTAATAGAGTTAGGGGTCAGCAAACTACAGCCTTCGGGCCAAATCCAGCCTGTCACCTGCTTTTTTTTTTTTTTTAATATTTATTTATTTATTTTTGGCTGTGTCGGGTCTTCGTTGCAGCCCACAGGATGTTTTGTTGCAGCATGTGGGCTCTTCGCTTCATTGCAGCCTGTGCGCTTCTCTCTAGTTGTGGTGCACGGGCTCCAGAGTATTCAGGCTCAGTAGTTGCAGCCCGTGGGCTTAGTTGCCTTGCAGCATGTGGAATCTTAGTTCCCTGACCAAGGATCGAACCCGTGTCCCCTGCATTGGAAGGCAGATTCTTAACCACTGGACCACCAGGAAAGTCTCCTGTCACCTGTTTTTTAAATAAAGTTTTATTGGAAAACAGCTACACCATTTGTTTATGTACTGCCTATGGCTGCTTTCACATTGGTGGAGTCGAGTAGTTGTTACAGAGACCCTAAGGCCCATAAAGCCTCAAATATTTACCATTGAGCCCTTTATAGGAAAAGTTTCCTGACCCCCGGGGTTAAAAGATAAAGTTGAGGAAATTTTCCAAAAAGTAAAGCAGAAAGGTAATGATACGTATCTGTTTGGATCCTCCAGTAAACAGATGGTGAGCTGAGTTAGCAGTGTAAGAAGTCCTGGGGGGCCAATGCTTGTGAAAAATAAAGGAGGAGGAATCAGGATTGGGCAGGAGGAGTCTTTAGACCGTGACATAGATCTGACACCCGTGAAATGAAGGAGGAAAGGAAATAAATCTGGGAAGAGAGAGCCTGACTTTGGTGTAGATCAAAGTCTTGACCAACCCAGTGGGGGCTGCAGAGCAAAGACTGTCCATTGGAGGAGCCCCACATTGGGCAGAAAGGGCCAGGTCCTGGTGTCCCCGCTGTGCTCAGTCATTGGCTGGGCTGCCCAAGAAGACCTTGGTCTTGAGTCAAAGGCTGTGGTAGGTCTCAAAGGCACTGTAGTTGGAGGCTGTCAACCAACTGCACTCTTCACAGCTGAGTAACAAGTTCTTTCTTGAAGGGAGAACCCAGTGGGGCACCTGCATGGCCGCCACAACATGGAAAATAGGAAAGAAAGAGTAAGAAAGAGGAGCAGTGCAAGAACCTGACACCTTAGCACAGGAGTTCCAGAAAGAGAAGAGAGAAAGCAGAGAAGAGGAAATAAGTCGATGAAATATTTCAAATATTTCTCAGAATGGAAGGACCTGAGTTTCCAGATCAAAAGGGCTCACTGAGGACTTCCCTGGTGGTGCAGTGGTTAAGAATCCGCCTGCCAACGCAGGGGACACGGGTTCGAGCCCTGGTCTGGGAAGATCCCACATGCTGCGGAGCAAAAAAACCCGTGTGTCACAACTGCTGAGTCTGCGCTCTAGAGCCCGTGAGCCACAACTACTGAAGCCCATGCGCCTAGAGCCCGTGCTCCGCAACAAGAGAAGCCACCGCAATGAGAAGCCCGCGCACTGCAATGAAGAGGAGCCCCGTGGCAACTAGAGAAAACCCATGCGCAGCGACAAAGACCCAACGCAGCCAAAAAATAAGTAAATAAAATTAATTAATTAATTAAAAAAAGAGAAAAGATGCACATACAGAAATCAATTTAATACAGGATAGATGGATGTAATATATGTGATACATGGATGTGAGATCACTCTAGAGAAGTGAGGAGGGAATAATGGGGGAGGTAGCATCTGCATCTCTGAAAAAGAAGTAGGGTTTCAGAAGGACAGTATGGAGGAAAGGCATCAAGAAGAAGGAGCAGCATGAACCACCGCATAGAGGCAGGAGCATGATTTGTCCCGCGTGGCTGCAGCATAAAGGGTTAAGGGGAGTTTAGGCTGGAGAGGTAGGTTGGGGCCAGGTTGAGGAAGGCCTCCGATTCCGGCAAGGAGTTTGGATGTTACTCAGTAAGCAGTAAAAGCCTTTCAGTTGCTCGCTGCAACTAGAGAAAGCCTGCGCACAGCAACAAAGACCCAACGCAGCCAAAAATAAATAAATAAATAAACAAATTTATATATAAAAAAAAAAGAGGGCCCACTGAGTGTCCAAAAAAAGGATAAAGTTCGACCCACACCACAGCCAGTCACTATTAAATTTCAGAACGCAGAGACAAGAAGAACATTCTACCATATTCTAATAAGGATCAAGAATCATAATGGCATCAGATTTCTCAACAGCAATCCTGGAAACCAGAAGACAAGGCAGCTATTTTCAAAAGTATAAAAGAATTATTTTCGGTCTAGAATTTGATACTTAGCCAAACCATTAATAAAGTACAAAAAAGATCTTTTTAGATTTACTAAGGCTCAAAAATTTACCTCCCACGCACCCTTTCTTAAGAAAGCTACTGGAGGATGTGTTCCTAAAACAAGGAAGTAAACCAAGAAAGAGTAAACCTGGGATGCAGGAAACAAGGGAGCCAACACAAGAGAGAGTTGAAGGGCATCTCCCAGATGTTGGTGAAGGGAGATCCCAGGGCAGCTTCTCTGAGGAGCAGGCCTGGAGGGCAGGCAGTTCACATTGGAAAAGTCAGAAGGTTCTAGAAAAGGTTTCTTCAAGGAGATGAAACTGATAGGATGCCCAATATACTTAAACTTTTGAAAGATTTACACAACAAAGAGAGAGTGTGGGTTGAATTAGACATAAACACAGAAAAACAGGCCCTACTCCCCCCCCCAAAAAAGTTATTAAATACAAGAAGAACAACTTTTGTGCAGAAAAGGGAAATTAAAAATTTTAAACTTCTGCTCTAACACACTGTTAAGAGAATGAGAAGATAAGCCATAGAATGGGAGAAAAACATTTGCAAAAGACATCTGATCTGATATAGAAATGTTTAACTGATAAAAGACTGTTATCCAAAGTATACAAAGAACTGGTGAAACTCAACAATAAGAAAATGAACAACCCAATTAAAGAATGGGCAAAAGATCTGAACAGCCACTTCACCAAAGATGATATGCAGATGGCAAATAAGCATATAAAAGATGCTCAACATCATATGTCATCAGGAAATAGCAAATTAAAACAACAGTGAGATACCAGTACACACTTACTAGAATGACCCACATCTAAAACACTGACAACACCAAATGCTGGTGAGGATGTGGAGCAACAGGAACTCTCATTCATCGCTGTGGGAATGCAAAATGATACAGCCACTTTGGAAGATGGTCTGGCAGTTTCTTACAAAGCTAAACATACTCTTAACATATGATCCAACAATAGCATTCCTTTGTATTCACCCAAATGAGTTAAAAACTTATGTCTGCACAAAACCCTGCACATGAATGTTTATAGCAGCTTTTTTCATAATTGCCAAAAACTTGGAAGCATCTAAAATGTCCTTCAATAGGCGAATGGATAAACAAACTGTGATATACCCATACAATGGAATATTATTCTGTGATAAAATGAGCTATCAAGCTACAAAAAGACATAAAGCAATCTTAAATGCATATGGCTAGGTGAAAGGAGCCAATCTGAAAAGGCTATATGCTGTATGCCTCCAACTACAGGACATTCTGAAAAAGCCAATACTAGAGACAGTAAAAAGATGAGTGGTTGCCAGGGGCTGGTGGGAAGGGAAGGAGGGATGAGTAGGGGGAGCACAAAGGATTTTTAGGGCAGTGAAACTATTCTGTATGATCCTGTAACGGTGGGTCCATGACCCTAGGCATCTGTCAAAACCCATAGAATGTACAACACAGAGTGAGCCCTCATGTAAACTATGGACTTTAGTTAATATTAGTGTATCAGTATTGGTTCATCAATTGTAACAAGCTTACCACACTAATGCAAGATGCTGATAATAGGGAAAAATGGGGAGGGGGTATACATGGGAACTCTCTGTACTTTCTGCTCTGCTGTTCTATAAACCTAAAACTAAAATAGAAAGTTTATCATAAAGAAGGAAGAAAAGGGAAAGAAATCATAGTATTCCACAGAAAGTTGTAAATAATGTTTCCACAATATGTAAACACCACCAATCTTTTGTTGCTGTTTTTTCTTTTGGCCACGCGTCATGCGGGATCTTAGTTCCCCGACCAGGGATTAAACCCTTGCCCCCTGCAGTGGAAGCGTGGAGCCCTAAACACTGGACTGCCAGGGAAGTCCCCAACACTACCAATCTTATCAATATTATGATGCAACTGTACCGGGAGGGTGGAAGACAGGAAGTGGAGGCAGTGGACATCAGGGAGCTACATCCTTATCTTCCAACATGGGAAGTTGAGAGGAAAAGTCTAAAACTGGAAAAGCATAACCTAAAACATGCTATGTAGGAAACACAGGGGTGAAAATTACTAATAATCAACTAAAAGAGTGGAAACGGTTGTCCTTAAGAAGTGGGAAATGGGAGCAGGAAATGCCCGTGTTTCTTGATAGAAATAGATGGAGGACTTCCCTGGTGGCGCAGTGGTTAAGAATCCGCCTGCCAGTCTTTGGCTTGCGAGCGGACGGCGGACATCATGGATCAGGTAATGCAGTTCGTTGAGCCAAGTCGGCAGTTTTTGAAGGACTCAATTAGGCTGGTTAAAAGATGCACCAAACCTGATAGAAAAGAATTCCAGAAGATTGCCATGGCAACAGCAATAGGATTTGCTATAATGGGATTCATTGGCTTTTTTGTGAAATTGATCTATATTCCTATTAATAACATCATTGTTGGTGGCTGAGTACCTTTTTAGAAAAGTGTTTTTCATCTTAGGGATTGGTGAACAAGTGAGGATTTGAGACGCTCATGGAGTGAATATTTCCCTATATGTTTTGTGTTTTTCTTTCATTTTTTTCTTCCAAGATGTTTTCTATTTGTAAATTAAAATAATTTCAAAAAAAAAAAAAAAGAATCTGCCTGCCAATGCAGGGGACACGGGTTCGACCCCTGGGCTGGGAAGATCCCACATGCCACGGAGCAACTAAGCCCATGCGCCACAACTACTGAGCCCGCACGCCTAGAGCCCGTGCTCCGCAACAAGAGAAGCCACCGCAATGAGAAGCCCACGCATTGCAACGCAGAGTGGTCCCTGCTCGCCGCAACTAGAGAAAGCCCGCACACAGCAACGAAGACCCAACGCAGCCAAACATAAATAAATAAAATAAATACATTTATTAACAACAACAACAAAAGAAATGCATGGAGATGTGTGGTGGAGGAGACACCAGAGTCCGCAAGCTGGGGGGACGATCCTGGAGAGAGGAGGAGGGGGAGGGAGGGGGGATGTCCTGAAGAATCCAGGGCCCAAGGGAGGGGTTGGCCTCAGAAGGAGAAGGGCCACCCCCCACTGAAGGCTTTAGAAGAAGTGAGGAGTGAAGAGCTAGGTGGGTTTGTGATTTGATGGTGGGAGCCAATAAAACTGCATCTGGTCCATCTGTTTTCTCAATGAAGTGGCAGCCACGGTTTGAGGAGAGAGGAGAAGGTGGGAAGACCTTGCCATTCAGAGTGGGGTGCATAGACCAGCAGCAACAGCACCCCCTGGGGGCTGGTTAGATGTGCAGAATCTCAGGCCTCACCAAGATCCCTAGGAGATGCACAAGCAAATTAAAGTTTGAGAATCACTGCTCAGAGAGAGTGGGGAAAAGCAACTGACAGGCATACTTGGGTTGTAGGGCAGCAGTGAGTGCCCCTTTGAGACCATGAAGGGACACTCCCAGCCAGGTGTGGGACCCTCAGACCAGTGCTAGCTTGTGCAGTGCAGGCAGAGAGCAGGTGATAGCTGGCATTTTGCCAGGCAGGTACTCCAACAGGAAAGTTGGGCCCAGCATTGGGGGGTGGTTTCCAGGGAGCGGCCATGGTGATGGTGTGCGGAGCCCAAACAGGGCACAGTGGACAGTCGTGGCAGAAGGAGACTGATGGGCAGTGAGAAAGTGATGGGGACAGTGGGCTGGTGGCCTCGGTGAGATCAAAGAGCTGTTGTTTCTGGGTACCAGATGAAGAGGATGGAAGGGGGAAACAGGGAGACGATCAAAACAGATCTCAGAGCGGGGTGGGGGGGCGGTAATTACAAGGCTTGGGGTGTGAGCCTCAGAGGTTGAAGGGAGCAGAGAGGGTTAAGGTGACAGAAAAGGCCAGAGAACCAAGAGGCGTGCTGCAGACTGCCTGATATCTCCTCTGTCCTCCCCTCTAAAGATGGTGGTGTGGCCTACGCATCAGGACTTTCGAAAGTTCCCCAGTAGATTATAATGTGCAGCAGAGTTTGAGAACCACGAGTGTGGTCAAGGAGACCCAGGCTCTGAGAGAAAGAGAGACACAGGGGAGCAACCAGAAAGTTCCTTGGGGCTTGCATTGCAAGTGGAGCCTGACCAGGGAAAGGGGCAGTTGGGTAGGGGCCGCATGTCCTGGGTTGTAGATGAGAAGCTGGAGATGTTGTGGTCTTCCCCTGGAGAACCAGATAGTAAATATGCGTGTGCGCGCGCGTGCGTGCATGTGTGTGAGACAGAGACCCAGAGAGCGGACCGAGCAAGGCCAGCGCCCCGTTAGCCCGTCTTCTGTCCTGCACTGTTGCAGACTGGCCACTAGAGGGAGCGCCGCGCCCGCACATTGCGGGGACGGCCCAGCAGGTTCCAGTGGTGAGGCTTCAGCCTCTTTTTCGGACAGTTTCTGTGTTCGAAGTTCAGATTCTGCAGCCACGTAGCCCTGGGTTTCACTCCAGGTCCCACTACTCCTAGGCTGTGTGATCTTGGCCAGTTAGGCGACCACTCTGTGACCCAGTTTCGTCCGCGGTACAGTGGGCACAGCGTTAGTTCTAGCCTGAGAGGGTTTGGAGGATGAAGGAGGTCACGTGGGTGAAGCGCTGCGCCACACTGGGGAATGGCTAACACGACCTGACAGTGGAGGAGGTTTTGCCCCCGCCTCTGTATCTCTCTGCTTCTCCTGCAGCCCCTCAGCCCTGCCCAGCCCAGATCCATCCAGTGTGAGAAACGGAGTGGGAGGAAGCAGAGACTGGGTTGCGGGTGGCCTCTAGGCCAGGGACACGCCTGGGCTCCTCCCTTTCCTGCTCAGTCTTGCTGATTCTTTTGTTTTGCAGCAAACCTCACCCTGTGGCTTGTTCCTGGCCATGGTCTCGTCCTTCTTACCCCAGACCTTCCCCTGCTCCTCCGGGTGCCCAGGGGACCAGCAGCTGCCCTTGCCTGGCAACCACATCATCCCTGGAGCCCATGGGATGCCTGGTGCCCAAGGGCTCAGCGTGGGTGCTCCATCCCAGCCATTCTCCTAACTGCCCCCGCTCCTTCCTGGCTCCTGCCCAAACCAGCCAAGAGCTGACCTATGAGGCCACACCCCAGGGGATGTCTGCATTTCCAGGTTTGCTGAGACCCCCGGTGTGGAGGTTGCAGTGGGTAAAAGGCCCACAGAAGCAGCCCCTCTGTCCTATCCTTGGTCCCACAGAGGGGTATAGCCTGCCTGACTTTTTAAAAATGATTTGCCAATATTTTAAAAATCAGGGCATTACACCTTAGGATGCAGATTTCCAACTTCTCCTGAAAAATTGGAAGCTCTGCAAACCTGAGTTCACATTCCCACATGACAGCAGTGGGCCACAGGGGAGGGGAGGCCACCACTCAGATGGGCCAGGGCTCTCCGGCTCACCACTGTCCCCACCCAGGCCGTGCACCCCATTCACAGTCCCTCCCTGGCTCCCGTGAGCATCTCAGTCTGCGACCCCAAGAAGGGGGAACTGTGCCTAAGAGGGTTCATGTAACATGTCATTGTTGTAGCTGCTGGCCCAAGGCAGGCAGAAATGCAGAGGTAGAGGGGTGGGGGCCCCGGAAATGAGAGCAGACCCTCAGGGGCAAGGAATCTTGGGGGACAGAGAGCTGCTTAGTGTCCTCAGCTGTTCGTGGAATTTCACGGTCCAGGGGCCAAGCGCACTCTACACACACACACACACACACACACACACACGCACACACAAGGCCCACCCCATTGGCCAATCGGTCAGCAGATCCTGCCACTTCTCACCACCTCTGTTCCTACTGCCTGGTCTGTTGCTATCTTCTCTCGCCTGGCTGGATACCAGAGCCTCCTCACTTCCATTCCCCCACAGTCTGTCTTCCCCAGCAGCCAGAGGGAGGCTGTTAAAACCTACAACCCGCCTCCTCCCTCCTCTGCTCAAAACCCTCCAAGGACTCCCACCCCACTCAGAGTCAAAGGCAAAGGCTTACAATGGCCCTGAACAAACTCTCCCCATCACCTCTCGTCTCCTCCCTTACTCCATCAGCCTCCTCGTTGTTCCTGAGCATCCCAAGCACACACTCTGGCCTCAGGGCCTTTGCACTGGCTGTTTCCTCTGCCTGCCCACTGTACCTGCCCACCTGCCTCCACATCTGCATGGCTCCCTCCCTCCTTCACCGCCTTCCAAGTTTCTGCTCAAATGTAACCGTCTCTGTGAGGACCTCCCTGTATGCCCTGTCCCCTCCCTGCTTTACTTCTTCCCTCCCGCTAATCCCTTGAAGCATAAGCGTTTACTCGTGTATCCTTGTTTTTTGTCTTCTCCCCTCACTACAATGGACAAGGGCAGGGATTCTTCTCGGTTTTGTTCATTGCAAATGGTGCTTGGCACGAAGGAGGCATGCGATAATATTGGGTTGGCCAAAAATTTCGTTCGGGTTTTTCATACCATCTTAGGGAAGAACCCGAACGAACTTTTTGGCCAACCCAATATTTGGTAAGTGAATGAATGAATGAACAAATATGTGAAATGAGGGCAGCAACGGTACCAAGTAAGCAGAGTGTCTGTGAGGACTCAGTCAGTGTGCATTATTCAGGGCCCCAAACTTGGGCTATAGTGCTCTGTGGTTGGCATCTTGCGATTTTTTTTTTTTTTTCATTTTTTGGCCGCGCTGCGTGGCTTGTGGGATCTTAGTTCCTCAACCAGGGATCAAACCCTCGCCCTCAGCAGTGAAAGCACGGAGTCCTAACCACTGGACTCCCAGGGACTTCCCAGCATCTTGCAATTCTTAATCATTTCATCTTTGAAGTGTAATGAAGTCTGATTAACTACGGTGCACGCACTGTGAGCGATCCCACCTCCCTTCCCACAACCCCTGGCGTTTTGGCCACCCACTCCTTGCCCCCAGCCAGTCAAGGCTGCTATCCTTCGTCTGGCAGCGGCCTGGGTGCAGGAGGGTTCCATGTCAGGTGTGCATCAAGGTGGCCCCAGGCACCCATGAGGGCCTGCACTGGCCCCAGGAGTATCCCCGTGCCCAAGGCAGCATGACATTAAATAGCAAATACAAAACACGGTGGCAGGCGGAGAGAGAGGCTTGGGTAGGAAGGAAGAGCTTCTCTTCTGCTTTCTGAACAAGAAGCCCCACATTCTGTAGCTGGCCCTGGTGTCAAGGACACACACCTCACACGTGGTACCTGCTCCAGCCACGGGTGCTGTCGTTGTTGTTACTCAAGACCCCATGATTAGAGGGAAACAGAGCCCAGCAGGAGAAAGCCCCCAGGCTCCTGGGCCAGCTGCTGGCCTCCCAGGTGACAGGCTTGGAAGAGAACATTCCCCTGCCGCCCACCACCTGCCTCGCGTCCGCTCCGTGAGCCGTGGGCTGCGGACGCACCAGGGCACATCCCTCCCTCCTGGCCGCGGCTGCCACATCTGTGAGCTGGGACGAGAGTCCTGCAGGTTTCCCTCTGGCAACGACAGCGAGTGCTTTGCCAACTTACGCCTGGGGGAATGCGAGGGTGGCGGTCATGGTTCCCAGCCCGTCACAGGGATCGTCGTGGCTGCTTTGCAGGGTCCCTGGGTCAGGGCTCATTTTCTGCCTCCATCCCCCAAAAGTTCAAAGGGTGATATAGCTTTCAGCCCTGAGGGGTGGGTGACGGGGGATCAGGCCTCCATGGTGACTTCAACCCAAGCATCCATAGCATACGTGGTCCTGGTGAGGGCACCACACCCTGACGGTAACTTCAGGCCAGACCCTGGGGGTGGCTGCCGACCCTGATGGTCACTGCAGGTCTCGATAGCGGCCTCAGTGGCCTCAGAGCCCCGCGGTGGCTGCAGACCTGGTGACGGTGGGGAGGTGCCGGGCGCTTTATCCCCCCTCCCTCTGTCCTGCCTAAGCCTCCATCTCTCCTCCCAAGCCACTAGGATTTGAGCCATTCTCCAGGATCCACTTAATTAGCCAAGCTCATTAACTCCCACAGGCTTCTCCTCCCCACCTAATTAACTGACTTAATTAGGGCTTGCGGGCCCGGTTCCACCCAGCCCCCTCCCGCTGCACCCTGCCCACCTCCTCCAGGCCCCAGGCTCAGCCAAGCCTCCACCGGGCTGGGAATGGATGGCGGTGGTGCTAGGTCCCTCCAGCGCCCAGGCCTCCACCCTGTGTCCCTCCCTCCAGTCCGGGGGCCCAGCGCAGAGCCCCTCCCGGGCAGAAGCTGATGGGCAAAGGAGTGGAAACTGAGAGAGGGAGGTGGGTAGGGAGAGGGATGGAACTGAGATAGTGGGATCAGGTGAGAGGAGGTGAGGATGGTGGGGCTGGATGGGCCGGGCACCGGAGTGGTTTGGGGCCTGGTCTCCAGAGCCTGCCTGGGTTCAAGCCCCAACCAGTGTGTCAGCCTTGGCATCTCCTCACCTCCCTGTGTCTCAGGTACAAAATGATAGCGTGCCCGCACCGTAAAGTTGTTGTGAAATTTAAACGAGTTCATATGTGTCAAATGGTTAAAATCTGGCACCAATCTGTGTTTGTCAAATAAGTGGGCGGTGTGGACAAAGGCTCCCTGCGGAGGAGGGGCTGGAGGAGGGGAGGGGAGGGTGCCGCCCCTAGGTGTCAGGGAGACAAACCACCCCCCAAGGCCAGCAGTAGAGTGGGCCTGGGAATTGCAACCAGAGGCTGCCAACTGGGAGGGACCCTTGGCCTGGGAGAGGTTAAAGGGACAAGGAGCAAGAAGGGCACAGGACAGGGCGTCCTGTTCCTACTCCAGGGGGTGGGAGAGGCTGGCCTTGTTAGTGCAGGACCCCCATGCTCTGTGCCCTAGTTTCCCCATCTGGGGGAAGGTCTAGCCTTGTGGAAGCACCTGGCACATCCTAGTTGCCTCATAAATGTCTAGAGCCTCATACCTGAGAAGCGAGGTGACATGAAAAGGTGTTCAATGGTCTTCACCTCCCCTGGGACCAAAGTAAAGAAAGTGGGCTGCACCAGCAGCAGGCAGGATGCAGGTTAGACAGGAGGTGGGGCTTCCAGGTTGAGGAGTACAAGATCCCAAATGTGGGAAGGAGAAAAATTGTGTCTGAGCTGCTGAGCTGGCTCCAGGGGAGAGATGGCCAATCAGCAAGGAGCAGGAAGGAGTGAGATGGGGCCCGGAACTACTTAGCTCAGAATCTGACGTTTATTGGTGTAATTAGTATAGGGTCTCCCCCACTAGACTGGAAGCTCCTGAAGGCAAGGATTGTCTGTTTAGCCCACCCTTTTATCCTGGTGCCCTTATACAGCAGGTGCCAGTGAATAAATGTGAATGCGTGAATGCACGCCTGCGTGCCTTGGCCAGGAACACAGAGGTTCCTGATGCTTAGAAGGAAAGGGGCCCCACCTGGCAGCCCAGGCATCCACCCCGCCTGCTCAGCTATGATCCCCCCAGCTCTTCACGTGGCCCCAAGAACAACCACCCTAAGGGGGCAGGAGCTGGACTCCAAGGATTCCAAACTCCTGGACACACTGAGCTCCCTCTGAGAATCTCCTCAGACAACCTGGGATGCTGAGGAAATAGTGATTATGGGGGACAGAGTTACTCCTGCATTCTTAAACACTTTAGAAACCCCCATTTACACATAGTGTAAAGAGCCTGGGGTTGTAAGTGACAGAGACCCAATTCAAACTGACTTAAGCACAAAAGGGATTTTTGGGTTACACGACTGAAAAGTCCAGGGTCTTCAGGTATGGCTAGATCCAGGGGCTCAAATGATGGCACTGGGATTCTGACACTCTCCATCTCTTGGCTCTGCTCTCTGCTAGGTCAGCCTCTTCCTCTGGGAGGTTCTCCCTTGTGGGAGCAATTCCAGGCTTACATCCCACCCTCTTTTGGTGCAATGGAAAGAGAGTTCTATTGTATCAGCCTGGCATGGGGCACAGACACATCTCAGAAACAATCAGTGTGGCCAGGGGTCTGGTATATGCTGATTGGTGGGAGCTGGGTCACAAGCCCACCCCTAGAGCTGAACACGTGAGCCCCACTTTCAGAAGCCCTAATGAGTAGGGAAGGGTACATCAAGGAATGTGGGTCCCCAAAGGAAAATTGGGGTTCTGTTGCTAAAAATAGGGGACAGATGATGCTGTGTAACAGAATTCCACTCTACTTGGAATAGATGGGCATCAAGCCAGCCCCAGGGCCCTGTTCTAAGTGCTGGTTATTTGTGGCAGACACTGTCCGTTCCCCACCTGGATCTCCCTGGGCCCCTTCCCAACTTCTATTTGCCAGCATCCTGGCCCCTCTTCCTGAGGGCCTTCCCTGTTCCAGCCTGCTCTGCCCACATCCACAGCATGGCCTGCACCCCTGCCCAGCAGCTCTCACCAGTGACCGACAGGAGCTGGGATATCATATATGTTCAGTGTATGGCCGTGCATGTTCTACACTGTCTCTCAGAGTGTTCCAGTGTGTTCACCTCCAGTTGCCTGCAGTGGTGATTTGTCACTGCCTTCCTGTCTCTTTTCTCTACCCCCCTTCCTGGGATCACCTGCCAAAAAAAAACCCACCTGATCTCGAATCCCTGTCTCAGGGTCTGTTTCTGGGAAACCCAAACTAGGACATCATTAAAGCCAGCCCTCCAGGGATGTGTACGAGACAGCACTTTCTTCCTTCCAAATGTCTATTACATTCCTGGGGCTGGCTTTGGTGACCCATCCCTGAGGAAGGAGCAGAGATTGACGGGGCTCTGAGTAGTCTCTGTTCTGAAGATGCTCCCAGGTCCCCTGCAGTAAGCGTGGTGGGGGAGGGGCAGAGACCTAGCAGACCCTCACTCCACTATGTCCCAGAGAAACGGCCACATCCAGCCCTAAGGAACACAGGCGTTCAGATCCGCCATGAGCAGTCGGTACAGGTGGCAGGGGGCCAGGGAGCCAAATGTACTACTCATTCCCATGTTCCTCAGAGAGCGAGAGATGAGATCATTTCAGAGAGTTCTTAGACCTGGCTTTACAGTGAAAAAATTATTTTTTCCTGTCTCTTTTCAAGATCCCATTTAAAAACACTCCCACTGATTAATTTTTAATTATTTTGAAAAAAAAGTTTAAAAAAAATAGAGAAAAGTGTAACCCTGTGCATATCCACAACTAGAATCAATGTTAACATTGTATCATATTTGTGTCAGATGTTTTCAATAAAAAAATAATAAAACATGACAGATAAAGGTGAATTCCCATGATCTGTCCCCGCCCCAGTCCCATTTCCTGGATTCCATCCCCAAGGGCAACCACAGTTAGTCTTCTCAAATCAGTTGGCACGCTTTCAGCTGCAAGGGACAGAATTCCCTTCAAAGCAGCTCCAAGTACAACTCAGCAGCTCTGAGGTGCCATAAAGAAAGAGGGTTCTTTCCTCTCTGCACTACCATCACTCTGTACTTCCCATCATCAGTGGCATCCTGCTGGCCGTGGTCACAGAGTTGTATTTCGACCCGGGAGGTGGAGAGCCCATCAGGACTCTTGCTAGAACACTGTGTTTCTCACTTCAGAATATATTCTCTAAAAAGGTGTTGAGAGATTCAAAGATCCATCGCCTCCAGCTGCCATACAGCTGGGGCTGCCCTGCTGTCTTCTTTCTGATCCATCGTGGGTTCAGGTGGATTCTTGGTTTTCCTTATCGGCTATAACTTGACCTGTGTCTCCCAGCGGCCCTAAATGCTCCCGCTCCTGGCTGTGAGCAGCTTCTGTACCTTTGCCCAAAATGGCATTGTCTTCAGCACCCTAAGCCTGATCAGCTCTCTGAGCTACTCAGTCACCAATGCCACCAGGGCCCCTGATCATGCTGCATGAGCCAGTCACCAGCAGCAGTGTCCTGGGCATGATGGTGGCCCTCCGGGGGAGGAAATTATTCCTGTACAAGACCATCATAATGCAGACCAACAAGCCAGGAACGTCTTCTCCCGGTAATGACTGGGGCCAGATGCAATAAGGACCATCATAGAACATAGAGTACACTGGGGAAAATCCCCAAAGGCCATCATTGTTCCATTGATGGAGATGATCAACACGGTCGAGACAATGTCTCAGCAGAGCCCTTTCAGTACAGCTGGTAGAGGTACCCACACTCATATAGTTTGAAACATTATGTAGATTCTAGAGGACAGGGACTCTATTTCAATTCCTTCCCTGTTTCCCCCAACAGTAACAGAAATTTCTGACACATCAATGAATATAAAATGCAGCCAAGGGAAAAGTGCAAAATCATCAAAAGTCGTGTGGTTCCAGGTCTCACATGCTTCCCTGTGCAGGGAGCAGCAACTGACTGTCCAAGACCATGAGGACATGTCAGCCTTGGAGAGGGGTGTGGGCAGAGGAAATCTCAGTGGAGGTCTCTGTTTTCCAGTGTTCCTCCTGTGTCGTTATGGAGGTGACAGTTAAGTTTTACGTTTGTGTTCTGCTATCCAAATGACACCCATCAAAACCCTCTCTTGCAAAGGCAGCATTTGCTGTGGGTGCAAAATTTGAGCTGGCCAGAGTGGATTATCTCTGGGTGTCAAGGAAAAAGGGCTGCAGCATTACAAACAGCTGCTTTAGTTCCTCTCTTCGGATACATTATATTGGTTCAGTCCTCCAAGAAGTGGGCCAAGACGGGGTCAGATATGCAAGCGATTTATTGGGGAAAATGCTTGGGCGGGAACATAGCGAAGGAGCCAGAGGAGGCTGGGAGAACTGTCAGACTGCAATAGAGCCAATATTTGGAAAAGGGAAAGGAAGGAAGGAAGGTGGGATAGGAAGAGTCTTAGACTGCAGTGCAATGTTAAGAAAGTTCCGACAAATCCAATGGAGAGTCCTTGATCTCAAGTTGCCCATCAGAGAAGCCCTGTTATCTCCCAGGAACTGGGCGCCTTAGAGTCTCTGCTGCGCTCAGTCTTTGGCTGGGATGGGCTGGAGGGAAGCAAAGGAGCCTTCTCTGTGAACCCTGCAGACTCCACAGCTGCTGCCCTCAGAGTCACCATCCCTGCAGTCAGAGATCTGGGTGGTGCATTCTCAGGGCTGCCACATCCCACCCCTTGCGCCGCACGGCTCTTCTGTGGATGCCATGAGCCTCTCTTTCTAAGGGGAAACTTTGAAGAGGGAGATTAGTGGAACCAACTACAGCTCCCCTCCCCTCTGCTGCACTTGATCTCGGGGACATAACTGGTACTCATCCCGTCCCCCTTCCACCATCCATTCTCAATTATCCACACCCTCAACTGTCACATTGGCAGGTCTTGATGGGTCACCGGGTGGTGTGACCCAACCCTTCAGTCCTGAGGGGTCTAAACTCTTGGTTATCATAACCAATGGATCACTTCAATGGATCACTGGGTTCCACGTGTATTTCTCCCTGCTCCCACTTTGTAAAAGCAGCCCTGCCTTGTTCTAGTAACTGATCAGGGTACTTCTAGTAACTTCTAATAACTAATGAGGGTCAGTTACTGCTGCCAGGACAGTGACTCCTCTTCTTGCCTGCTGGTCCCAGAACACACGGAGTCCAGAGTATCCTGGCAAGCAGCCATAGCTTAAATTTTAATGGGACCCTTGCTGTGTCCCCCGGTAAGAGTGTGCCCCCTTTGGGGACCAAGACGTCTCTCCCTGCAGAGCTGGAGGGGGGTGTTGATTACCCACAGCGCATTTTGGCAAAGCTTTACTAATCACAGGGGTGGGAATCAAATGCCCAGTTGAAGAATCAGGGAAGGCTTCTGCGGAAAGTGGCCTTGAACAGCACTACCCTTGATAACCATAGCTGGGAGCATTTCAAGGCCTGGTTCTACCTCTGCTCCTCTCTAGGCCTCAGTTTCCCCACCTGTAAAAAGAGGAACTGCTCTCTAAACGCTAATGTTCTGGGACTCATTTGTTAGACGAAGGAAGATATTCCCTTCCCTCTTTCTCTAGTCTCCCTCTACTACCTGCCCAATAACTCAAACCCCTCCATTCATTTGTTTGGGACAATAAGGCCTTACTTGGAGAGGATCAGAACACCGAATGAAATTTGAAACTCGGGAACATTGGCAGGACAGGGAGGAGAGAGGAAAGGTAGACAGACATAGAGGAGGTATCTTGGAGGAAAGCTGTTTGGAGTACAAAGAAGAGGGGATAGATGGTCGAGGCAGAGAAAACAAAATGTATAAGGGCACAGAGGTACAAGAGAGCAGATGTTCTAGGAATACCGGCTGAGGTCAAGGCTGAATGGAGAAGAGGGGGCCTCAGCAGGGGAAAGGTAGGAGGCCCCAAAGGCTAAGGGCTTGGAATGCCCGGATAAGGTTAGAATTTTACCCTGGTGGTAACGGAGTTATTGACAATTTTATGTAGGGGAGCAACCCAATCTACTTTGTACTTTACAGAGCTGATGATCACATAGACTTGGATTCTTTTTTTTAAAGTTTTGATAGAGGCTGGAGGGAGACAAGTTAGGAAGTAAGGCAATATTCTCCCCAGCAGAGGTTGCAAACCGATGGCCCATGGGCCAGATTTGGCCCAAGAGAATGTTTCATTTGGCCCATTCGGTATTTCTGAATTTGGGGAATTAGTTTCAAACATTTAAAAGTTGGACAATTGTATGTTAGAATATGGATTTTCTGCTTGAAAAATCATCTGTCCACCCAGGGCCCATGATGCTTGTTTGCTTCATCTCCACCATTCCCTATCACGTTACACCTGACCCCAGTCACTAATTTATGTTACCTATAAGTACTTGAGTTTGCAATCCCTGGCTCTAAAACTTCTAGAAACAGTCGGGGTGCGGCGGGGGGGGTGCGGGCAGTGGTTGGGAAGAGTGTGCTGGGTGGACAAATAGGGAAGGTGCAGGCGGTGTTAGGGGCTTTCTCTTCAGGGAAACAGCGTGGGTGAGGCTGAGAAAAAGGAAAATAGGGCCTGGGAGGCTGAGCTGCCCCCATCTCATCTCCATCCTCATCCACCCCACTTCCTTCCAGGTCACAATATCCAGTTACCAAACAGACAATAGTCCTTCATACCTGGGTAGTGCCTTTGCACATGACGCTGCCTGGAATCCCCTTTCTTCCCTTCTATCTGGTGAGCACTGTGAATCCCAGCTGCATCCCATGACTAGCCACTACCTGTTTACAACAGGGGTCAAAAACGCAACCTGGGCTGGACATGACCTTCAAGGCCCCAGTTTACGACCTCTTTCCTAAGTAGACTTTCCTGAGTTAGTTCTCTGACGTCCTGCTCGGATGGATGGATGGATGAATTACATCGGACTGCAGGGCTTACATGTTTCCCTCCTTGAAAAAGACACAGGCTCTGCCCCACAAGAACAGACTGGGACAGTCTGGGGCAGTCTGGTCCCGCAGGAGCCAGGAGGCTGGACCAGGTGACCCTCTCAGACTCCCCCGACTCCTCTCTAACCTCGTTCTCGCCCCCTTGTGGGCTCTGACCTAGAAAAGACGGGGATGGGAGGAGAAAGAAGCAGCCCCCGGGCGCTAGGACCCAGCGCGGCCGGAAGGCGGGGTGGGGCGCCGCGCGCTACTCTCGCCGCGAGGGGAGAATCTGCGCCCAGCGGCGCGCGGCTGGAGGGCGCGGCGGGAGGGCGAGAGCGCGCCGGGGTTAGTGCGCGTGCGCGAGGGCGCGCGCCAAGCGGGGCGGACAAAGGGGCGGGCGGCGGCGCGCGAGCCAGAGGGCGGAGCCGCGGGCCAGGCGGGCAGGTGCGCGCAGGCCGGAGGGCGGAGCCGCGATGCCGCGATGGAGCGCAGCCCGGGCGGGCGCCGGGGCCGGGGCCCGAGCACCAGGCGGAGCGCGAGCAGGAGCCGCAGCCAGAGCCCGGACCAGGCCGGGGTCCGGGACCGCCGGGCCGGGCTGCTCGTAGCGGCGGCGACGGAGCCCCCCAGCGGCTGAGGGGCTTCCTCCCAGCTCCTGCGGTGGCCGGGACTCAGCAAGCCCCCGCAGCCGGGGAGCGTGGGGATCCCCCCACCACATCCAGGACCCAGAGACCCTTAGGAAAGCGGGTGGCCCCTCCAGATCCAACACAGAGCGATTCCCCAGCGGGGGAAAGCGGAGACTACCTCCCTATTCAGAAGACAGCGACCTCCCTGCGGTTCCGCGAAGACACCCCCTCTTCAGTCTGGGCCCCCACAAGACCTAGAACGCAGTGACCCCCCTGTCCGGGATTGTGGGGACCCCTTCTCAAGATCCTGGCCATTACAACTCCACACCTCAAGACACGAAGACCCAGCTCAGAACGCCCCTAGATCAGGGGTCTTAGACCTCTCCCCCCTCCCCGATTCCGGCTCACAGAAACCCCAAATCTAGGGACCCGAGGACAGCAAGAGCTATCCCTCACCAGCAAGAGGCCTCGGGGACCCCCCCCTCGAAGCTCCAGGACTGGGGCGACTAAGCCCCTCGCGGCGCCCTTCTCATCACAGCCCATGGTTGTGGCGCCCTGAGCCCCCCGGGCCGGGCTGACGACGAAAACCGAGACGGCGCCCAGGCCCCCTGCCGCGGCGTCCCCGCGGCCCCAGCCCAGGTAAGCCGGGCCCAGGTGAGGGGCAGCAGGTGAGTGGCCGCCGAGGTCCCTAGCCCTGCAGGTGGGGAAGGAAGTATTGGGTGCGCACCGCCCCCTCCCCAGCGTCGCCATGGAGCCGAGGCTGAAGGACGTCTCTTTGTGTCTCGCTTGGAGGAGCCGCCCCCTCCTCCTCTCCCTTCCCCCACCCCACACCCTGGCCCTGGGGTTTGGGCACAGCTTCCCGGCCCTGCGGGGGAGTGGTGGCAGAGACCCTTGCGCCACAGAGAAGGGGGAAGAGGGTGGGGAGTCCACCCCCCAAAATTGTGACCCTGGAGCCGTTGGATCCTTGGTACTTGGACTGTATATACCCCTCCCTCAAAGGCCAGGCTGAGTTCTCAAGTGAAGTCCCCCCCGCCCCGGGAAGAGAAGATTTGGGGTGTCCACAGGTGAGGGGGCCTGCAGTGTGTGGCCCTAGGGTGATGGCTGGGGCTTTGGGTGTGTGTCTTTGTCTGCGAGAGACAGGGAAGGGGTGTGTTTGAGAGAATGGGTGGGATTCCCTTCTTTTCTCTGTGATTCCACTGCCCCCCACCCAGGCTGGGAAGGGGTGTCTTCACCCAGGCCATGCTTCGTGCTCCCTTCAGGACAGGGAGGGGACAAGCCCTTTCCAAAGTGAGGCTCTGGTTTCTGGGGAGGGGAGGAAGTCTGGAAGAAGAAGCCATTTCAGGTCAGGGCACTTTTCTGTCCCCATGTACCCCAGGGGCAGCAAACCCAAGGCCCTCCCTTCTCCTCCTGACCTCCAAACACCCAGGGCCAAACCTCAGGTGGGGTCAGTGTATCCTGGACAACCAAGGAACCATTCTAGGTTCTCACTGTAGCTTTACAGGCGGTGTACAAAGCAGTACCCCCGCCTGGCCTTCAGTGAGGTCCTGAACCCCAGGCCTTGCAGCTCATGGGAAGATGAGAGGCCCAGGGGATGTTTTATCCTGGAATTCTGGATCAGAGATCGTAAGAAGGGACTGGACCATGCCGAGGGAACACACTCTGGGCTGCTGGCGTTTCCACCAGCCTCCTCTCTCTGAGCCCTCTGCAGGCGAGCAGTGATGCTGAAGAAGGTAGGACTCTGAGTACAGGTAGCCCCACCAGGAGTTCCTTTGTTCACTTATTCATTCAACAAACCTTTTGCTAGTGTCTGTGATGCACCAGGCCCTGGAGTCAAGGTCCTTTTTCCCACTTCATCCCCTTTCCTGATCTTTCCTGTTCATCAGATGTCTGGGCTGTTCTCAATTTGCCCAGGCTGTGCTTGGTTGGATCAGTTGAGGTGGGTCTGGTCAGGCCCAGCTGACCAGTTCTGACCCCACTCCTGAAGCACCTGACCCTCATCAGGATCTGCGTCTCCAGCCTGGTCCCACCCTCCACCCAGGGGCCCACATAGTGCTGCAGACTTGGGGGCGCTGAGCCTGGGCAGCAGCTTACTCTTCTCCCCTCTTCCCAGTACCAAGTGCCCCCACCCCCACCTGCTGCTGGCATGGACCTAAGGGGTAGGATGTGATCAGCCAGAGAAGAGGTTGGGGAGCTCCAGGCCAGAGTCCTGGCAGCCCCACCTTCAAATTCAAGGACAGTTGAGACAGTCCCCCTCAGCCCAGGCTGTGGGGGGAGCCAACTGCCCTGAAGACTGGGTGACCTTGGGCAAGCATGTGGCATCTCCCAGAGATAACGGCAGTGGGCCACTCACTCTGCAGCCGGTCGGGTGGATGTGGATCGCCCTTGGGCGGCAGAAGCATCCAGGTGTGTCCTCTCCATCTCTAAAGGAGTTCATTTCCCCGGGGGGGTTCCCAAGAGCCCAGGGCCTTGTCAGATGACCCACCAGCAAGGGAGTGGAGTGAGAGGCTAAAGAGTGGAGATTTGAGTCACTGTGACTAGGGAAAACGATCAGGAGGCCAGAGGGGGACAAGGGAGTAAGATCTTCCCTCCTCGCTAACCTGCAGAGGCTCCCCGTTGAGTCTGGAATAAAGCACCATCAAAGCCCTTTGCAGTGTGGCCCGAAACTACCTCCTGAGTGTCAGCTCCCGCTCCTCACTCTCCAGCCTCTACTTCTGGCTCATGTCTGTGTCCCCCAACTCCTTCCCTCTGCCATGTGCTGTTCCCTCGACCTGAAAAGCCCCACTATAGGATGACTCAAGGGCAGCTCTCCACCTCCCCTTTTGATCTGACCTGGGCTGGCACAGAGTGGAGAGTAGAGTTGGACTGATTGATGGTTGGTGGCTGGGAGACGGTGGCATGTGTCTATATGTGCTGTGAGAGTGTGTCTCCACATCCAGACTCCGATCTCCGATCTCCAGGAGGCGGGACCAGGTCTGCCCCCTCCCTGCTGCATCGGCTTTGTCTAACCCAGAGCCCAGCATATTGTGTAGCACATGTTGTAAAACACAACTGCTAGACACATTTTGTTGATCCAAACAGTGTTTTTCTCATGTTTGTATTTGTTGCCAATGCTAAACAAACATACAGTTTCACACACAAATATTGATTTTTGGATCCTCTTGAAAAATCAGATGCTGTGATAAGCCCGGGCGAGAACCAAAGAATGACAACCTTCTTTAGATTGGCTATCACCCTGCAGCTTGACGCAGGCCCCACCTGGCCTGTTCACTCATTTCCATGACCTGCTGGCCCCTCTTGTAGGCATCTGGTCTTGCAGGCCTAGGGTAGAGGCCAGAAAATGTTTGCTCAGAGAGTGACCTTTGTCTGTGTGTGTTTGCACACACGGGTCTTTCCTGCCTCCCCCATGGCCAAGTTAGAACCGGTACAGAGCAGTGTCCCTCCGAGGCTTTTAGGGCTAAGTGGTGAAGTGAGCCTGAACTCCTCCAGCCAGAAGCATCTCCAGCCTGGTCCCACGTTCCACTCTGGGCCCCGTCTTGTGCCCCCTCCTCTAGATTAGAAGGATTCAGCCAGCAAAAACCTGTTTTAATTGTCCTACTTGCCCGGGAGCAGAAGTCCAAGGTTCTAGACCCAGGTCTTACTGAGGACTCTTGGGGGAGGTCTGCCCTCTGGGCCTCAGTTTACCCATGTGTCAGGGAGGAATTGGACTAGAGGTTCTCTCAGCCACAATCTTCCTCCTTGTTCTAACTTTCTAGGACTGAGTCCAAACTGCTGTAGTTTTGGTCGGGCAGGAGACGTGCAGGCCTAGATGCAGAAGTCATGCAAAAATATTGACATACCCTAAACATTAAGGAAACCAGTGGGTGATACTAAGTAGCTGAGCCAGGGGTCAGGAGTCAGCACTGGGCCCCAGCCACTGGGCATGGCCCTGGAAGGGAGTGTGCCATCTTCCTGGATGAAGGTCTACAGCAGCCAGAGGCCAAAGGAGACAGCAGAGCACCATAGTTGAGAGCACAGGCTCTGGACTTCTGGGTCTGAATTCCATTTAGCTGCTGTGTGATCTTGGGCAAGTCACTTAACCTCTCTGAGCTTCATTTTACTTACGTGGAAAACAAGGATAATACCTACCTCAGGGTCAACAGGGGGATTAAGTGAGCTAAAGCATGAAAAGGGCCTAGGACAGGGTCTGTCATGTGAAAAGTGCTCAGAAACTATTGGCTCCTATTGGAAAGGGCACATTGGCAAGTGGGTAAGTAACCCTTGGTGGTAATGTCTTCTTGGTCGTCCTATAGCTGTTCTGGGGGAGCCAGAGGGCTTTTGGTGCTGCCCCCAGGAAAGGGGAAGCGGGTGTTTGAGAAGCAGTTCTGTGTGGTGCTTAAGGACCTACCTGCCCCTGCTACGGGTGGGGTAGGGTGAGAGTCAAGCCTGAGGGGTGGGACATATATATGGCAGCTGTAGTCGAGGTCCTCTTCCTGCCCAGAGCTGCTTTCTAGGTGAGGTGACTGCCAGGCTTCTGTCCCCAGGCTTCCTGCTCCAGGCAGATGGGCCTCTGGCCAGAGCCAGGACCAGCATCTCCAACAGACCTAGTCTTCTCCAGACTACCCCTTCCCTCCCCTATTCCCTTGGTCCCCCTTCCAGGTCTCAGGAAACTGTGGCGTTAGGCCTGGTGGGGCCCGTTAGAGCCCCCTCTCCTCTCCTGTCCACCCTCTCCCCATCCTCCCCTCCACCCACCATATAGCTTGGCCACAGTCTGGAGAGGGGACAGCTCCAGACTCCCCGCTGAGCCCCCATTCAGGGAACCATGTAATATCAGGGTTGGAGGGAAGCATTCTTCAGTGTCAAGTGCCCCACACCGGCCACTGGACATCCTTTCTCATTTAGCACCGAGAGCAGCACGTCCTTAACCCAGAGTGGGGATTTGAGCCCAGCTCTGTGAACCCCCAAAGGTTTGGGTGAAACTGGCATCAGACTGCCTCGACCACTCACTAGCTGCGTGACCTTGGATGAGGCAGTGTCCTCCGTTCCTCAGTTTCTTCTGATGTAGAATGGGAATACTATCAATACTAGCTCCTTCCTAGAGTTGTGGGGAGGATTAAATGATAAAGCACCTTTAGCTCTGCCTGCTACTTAAGTGTTTGCTTAATACTTCTGCCACCCCCAGCGGGGTATGCAAATGAGTGGGTCCAGCCACTGTGACTCCCCACTGCACCTGCTCTCCTTCCCTGTGGCTTTAGCCAGTCCTGGGAGAGGCAGAGAATGTTCCAACTGCCTCTGGGTGTTGGGATGGCCCTGAGGGGCAGGGGTGGGGACTGGACAGGACAGAGCCGCCTCGTCCTCCTCCTGGTCAGGCCCTGTAGAAGCTGCACAAATCCCTGCCCCAGGGTAGCTTCTGGTCTGTTGGGCCCCCCAACATAGCAGGAAGGCTTCCTACTCTCGAACTGGAGCCCACAGTCCTGCGGGGAGATCATCCCATCCCGAGAGCTTGGGTACCTGCCAGCCCTGACCCCAGGTGTCTCTGGGAGGGAGTGGGGCCAACAGTTAACTAGTGGCCAAAAGCACAACCTCTAAACTCATTGTGTGACCTTGGGCAAGGTGCTTAGCCTCTCTGTGCCTCAGGTCCCTCGACTACAAAAAAGGGGATGATACTAGTACTTGCCTTGTAGGGTCATAGTGAGGATTAAGTGATGAAGGTTTGTAGAGTGCTATGAATGGCACCGAGTACCCTCTATGGTTTGCTGTTACTATCAGTCCCCTGAAGCCCTGAGCAGAAATGGTAGTCCCACTTGACAGTTTAAAAAAAAATGGAGGCTCGGGGTGAAGGTCTTTACTCAAGCTTCCATATCTAGGATTCGGAGAAGATTCTGCCCGCTCTTCCATCATTCACACATAGTCCACAGGCCACGGCCAGCCAGAAGGACCCGGCAGAACCTAACCTGGGCCCTGTCCGCGTTCCTGGACATACTTCCCGCACACCTCTTCTCACCTGGGGCCACGACAGCCGAGAGCTGCAGCACAGAGGAATCTTCGAAGGAAGTCTGTAAGGCTCCCCTATTCCTTCCTCACTCAGCCCCTCCAAGGACAGTGGTGGGATGCTGCTGGGGGCTGGACTGGGGGTCTCCGAGTGCAGCGGAGTCGGGTTCCTGCTGTCTTATGGCCTCTCGGGGTCTGGCACATGGCCTGGCTTCAGGAAGGGTTTGCTCAGGTCCGGAGTCTGGCATGCATTTCCAAGTGAAAGGCAGGTCCCCGCCATGGCCTCCAAGGCCCTGCGCACTGCCCCCCATCCCTTACCTCTACACTCCACTCTGGCCCCTTGCCCCTTACCCACCACTCCACAGCCATGCCGGCCTCCTCACTGTTCCATGAGCACACCAAGCACAGCCCTTGCCATCCCCGCCTTGCCCCTGCCAGCAGGGCTCTTCTCCTACAAGATCCAGTCTCCACATGCTTGTAGCCTTCTCAGGGGCCTTTCCTGACCCCCCTCATCCCACCATCTACAATCCTATTCCCCACCCCCGGCGTTTCCTCAGCTCTCCCTGCTTTGTTTCTCCCTTTAGGACTTCTCACTGTCTGACTGACATCTCTTACTTACCTTTATCATTGTCTGTCTCCAAATTAGAATATAAGGTCCTTGAGGACGGGCTGTTTGTCTGGTTCATGAATGTATTCCAGATCCAAACACATAGTAGGTGCTCAGCAAATATTTACTGAATGTTCTGGAGCCAGGCAGATCTCTCTAAGCCACGCCTTAGCTGCGTGCCACTGGACACGTTACTTAATCGTCCCTTCTCTGAGTCTCAGGTTCCTGAGCTGTGAGGGATATAATGGGAATAGCAATAGCAGCTTCTCCTAAGATGGTTATGAGGTTTGAATGAGTCAATCTGTATAAAATACTTACACTTTAGGTGGCTCATAAATGTCAGCTATTATTAATAATACTTTAACCTATTTAAAGTATTATTAACCCTATTTTACTGATGAGGAAATGGAGGCACAGAGAAAGTAAGTGACTTACTCAAAGTTTCATGGCTAGACATGGTGGTGACCTGGTTCCACCCAGGGGTGGCTGAATCTGGGCTCCAGGCTCCTAAGCTAGGCTGCATCCCCGCTCCCATCCTTCAGTAGGGGCTCAGGGAACGGGGGAGGTGAGGGCCGTAGCTAAGGAAGGGCTCATCTCTTCAGGGAGCCTCTGCTCACCCAGCCATCTCCCCACTGGCCGGCCCCTGTCCACTGGTGGACACCCAGCCAAGGCCCCTGAGTGCTGGACTGCCCACGTCACTCAGCAACAAGGCTCATGCCTCCTCCCACACCCACAGGGGCTGCCACAGGTAGGCTGGGAATGAGGAGGCCCAGGGCTCCCACCTCCCCACAGGGCCTGGCTGGAGGGTCTGTCCCAACACTGGGCACCAGCTGCAGGCGGGCGGCAGCACCAGCTATTAATAACCACCAAGGATGTGCCCTGGGGAAGGGGCAGACTGCACCACCTGGGAGGGGAGGCTGAGGCAGAGGCTGGAGCCAGAAGCGGAGCCCGGCAGCACAGGGAACCCCAGGCTGCCCCTGGTGGGGAGGGCAGTGGGAAGAATGTTGTTTCCAGCTTCTGCTGCTTGATCTTGGGAAAGTCTCAGCTCCCCCTCTCAGTCTCCCACCTGGGAAATGTCGGGGCTGGCCCACGTGATCTCCAGGGTCCTTCCTGGCTCAAGCAGGTTCTGGGGGTAAGATTTAGCAAAGCCAAAACGGCCCCCATGTCCAGCATAGAAAACCAAGACTCAGTGAGAGTACAGCCTCACTCAAGACGGTGCAGAGTTGTCAGGGTCCAGGATGGAACCAAGGTCTCAGGCCCCTCTGCCCAGCAGATTCTTCCTGAGCATCTGCTCTGTGCCAAGCACTGTAGGAAGTGCCCCTTTAATTCTTACAGAAACCCATCATGTTAAACAGGCATTCTCACCCCATTTTACTGATGGGCAAACTGAGGCTTAGGCAGGTGTATGACCACACAGCTTAGGCCACACAGCAAGAGGGGATGTAGCCAGAATTTGCACCATGAGGGGAAGACGAAAAGATTTGAGAATATTCTCCTCTTCCTTTTGACCCTGAATAGAATGTTTGGCAGAGTCTGTATTTGTGTCAAAGGACCAAGGGGAGGGAGAGGACTTACCTGGACTTTCTTACGGGCTCCCTGGGGCCCTGACCCCTTGATGTTGTGTGTAGAAGTGTGTATGTGGTGGCTGGGGACATTTTTCAGGGGAAAGCGTACTGAGACTTTGGTGACCCATGAAGGGATATGAAATAGCTCATTTCACAGATTGGAAAACTATGGGCGGGGGAGCTGGACAGGGCTCCCTGGGGACCAGCAGCAGAGGCCAGAGCTTACCCAAGCAACTCACAGGCCTCTTTCTGGGGTGAGAGGGCTCAGCTCTGGACCCCCCACTCCCTGGCAGCAAATAGGAGAGCGCACATGTGAACTGAGTTCTGCCCTGGGGTAAAAAACATGAGGGTCAGGGATACCCTTCCGAGAAGGTGTTAAGTGGCAGAGAACCAGACTGGGCACTGGCCTTGGGGGTGTAGGGGGAGGGCTCCCATCAGGGGTGGGTGTCAAGGGGGCTCCCAGCTGCCCCCACCTTCCTGAGCACAGGCCAGCTCCATGTGGAAGTTCAGGGCAATCAAGCTGGACCACTCCTCCCCAGGCCCCTCTCAGGGGACACCACCCTGGGGTGCTGAACCTGGGCGGGTGGGCACGACCTCTCCTCACACTCTCCCTTGGCATTGTCTGGACCCCCAGCCATGCCTGATTCCTTACACCCCCCAGACCCAACAGGATTGTACCTAGTGAAAAGTTTAATTCCTGCCCTGCCCCTGTTCGCTCAGTTGCCACTTCTCTCCCCAGACATTCATTTGTTCATTCATTCACCAAATATTTATTAAGTGCCTACTATGTGCCAGGCACTGTGCTAGCTGCTGGGGGTACAGCAGTGAACAAGACCAGCCCAACAGAGTCCCTGCCCTCCCAATGCTTAAGTTCTAGTGGGAAAGAGAGACATTCACAGTAGACATTACATTAGACAGTGATACACTCTACTGGGGAAAAAAAATAAAGCAGGAAAAGGGGAGTGCAGTAGGATAGCCCTAGATGAGAAGGTGCTGTTTGAGCAGAACTTGGAGGAAATGAGCCATGTGGATGTCTGGGGGCAGAGGGAGCAGCCACCAGGCGGGGAGCTGGCGTGTTCAGGGAACAGCAGGGAGACCAGTGTGTCTGGAGCAGGGGGAGGGAGGAGGCGGGTCAGAGGGGTAAATGGAGGGCCGTTGTAAGGACTTTGGAATGAGATGGGAGCCAGTGGAGCGTGTTGACCTGGGGAGTAATGTGATCTGATTGGGATTTGATGGGCTCCCTGGCTGCTGTGTCAAGAAGAGATTGGGGTGGGGGGCGGGGGGTGGAGCAGTTAGGAGGTTGCTGCTGACGGCTCAGGCCAGTGGGAGTGAGTGCTGAGGGTGGTCAAGCGCCTTAGTGTCTGGTTGATTCCAGAGTTACTTTATGCACATGCAAGCAAATGAGGAACTTATTCCTATTTTCCCCCACTTCAAAGTAACATAATAAACAAAGTGATATGGAGGCCCAGAGAGGGTGAGGGAGCAGGCAGCAGCTGCTATGTTCCACCAAGAAGCAGCCCTCCCCTGCATGGCTGGGGGAGGGCCAGTGCAACAGCCTTCTGGGGGACATCGAGCTCTCTGCAGAAATTCCAAATGCACTCATCCTTTAACCTGGCAACCCATTTCTAGAATTGATCATACAGACACACCTGCTGCACACTGCAACATGACTTATGTACAAGGCTATTCATTGTTTGTGGCAGCAAAAGGTTGAGCACACCCAACATCTATCAGTTGGTTAAATAAATGGCAGTACATATATCCATACGTACCTTTTCAGCCCCGGACGCCTGGGTTTGGTCTGTCAGCCATTCCTCCATCCCTCTGCCCAGCCTCCTCGGGCCTCCCCTAGACTTGCACTTTGTGCAGGGCTGGCCCGGGTGCTGTCCACACCTGTGGTGCTGAAGACATGGGGCTGGAGGGAGGCCTGGGCTGCAAACCAGAGACCAAGAGTCGGAAAAGGGAGATAGAGCAGGAGTCGTTCAAGGTTCAATTCCTGGCTCTGCCTCTTACCAGCTGAGCGACCTTGGGCAAATTGCTTAACCCCGAGACCCTCAGCATCCTTATGTGTAAAATGGGGTTGCTGTGAAGATTGAATGGCAGCAGCAATGTAAAGAATTGGCAATTGAGAAAATAAATGATAATTTTAACTGTATCATTTTAGAGACAGTAAAGCATAGTGGTTAAGCTTTTGGACACTGCAGTGATAATGCCTGGATTTGAATCCTGGCTCTACCACTTACTGGATGGATGGTCTTGATCAAGTGACATGACCGCTCTGTGGCTCAGTTTCCTTGTCTGTAAATTGGAGTGAATAGTAGTCCCCATGTCACAGGATGTTGTGAGGATTTGACGAGTTAATTTACCTGAGGGACTTGGCACAGGACAGGGGTTCCTTAAGTGTTAGCTGTTGCTGTAAATTTCTTCTCCATTATCTTCATCATTCTCATCACAGCACTCCAGCCTCTCTGTTCACAGTGGCCAGTGTCACTCACAGCCACTCCCGTCTCTGCTGTGCTTGGGGCTGGGGCTGTTAGAGCGAGACCGCACCTTGCCCTGCAGATGCCCTGGCTTCTAGCCTAGCCCTGCCACTAACTTTATATGTGATTTTGAGCAAATCACTGTTCTCTTCTGGCCATCAGTCTCTGCACCTGTAAAACGGGGCTAATGATATCTCACGCAGGCCCCTGGGAAAATAGCTATGTGCCTGCAGGGTCACATTCAGGAAAGCCAAGATATAAAAAGTTATAGCTTCCCAAACACGTAAAGAATTATTCACCGGGCATTTGTCACACACTGGCTAAGTGCTAGGCATAGCGAGATGATTAAGGCATGGGGCTTGCTTTCAAGGAGCTCTTGGGTTTCTTGCTAGATTGTTAATCCCCTCCAAGGCCCATTAAGGTGTCACCTCCTCCAGGAAGGTACCCTGATGCCCACTGCCAGCGCCCTTCTTGGAAATGTTGGAGCACTGATCATGGCCTTCCTGGCCTCATGATTATCTGAGTCCTTCTTTATTTGCCTCCTTGATTTGTAGGCTCATACCCTCTATCTCATACCCTCTATCTAACCTACTCACCCTGTGCCAGCACCCAGCACAGTGCCTGGGCTCAAATAGATATGCTTGTCTGGAGGCTTTAGGCTGTAAGTTACACAAATTCAACTCAAACTGGCTTAAGCCAAAAAGGAAATGTATTGATTCATGAAACAAACATTCAGGAATATAATTGGCTTTCGGCATGTCTGGAGCCAGGTGCTCGGGATCATCAGAAACCTTTCCATCTTTCAGCTCTGCCTATCTCTTTGTTGCTTCATTCTCCGTCAGGTGCTTCCCTCATGGTCGCTGAGCCAGCCCCCAGCAGCTCCAGGCCCGTGTCCTCCAGCTTTGCAGCCCAGGGGTCAGAAGGTATCTCTTTCCTGATAACTTCAGCAAAAGTCCTAAGGCGAGATCTCAGTGGGTCACCTTTGGTCACGTGTTCGTCTCTGAACCGGTCAGCGGTGACCTGGCGGATGGGATGGATCCCCTGGTTGGCCAGCCCTGGGTCAGACCTGCGCGTAAAGCCAGAGTGGGGACAGCCCTACTGAACCACCGGACTGAGAGAGGGACCGTTCCCTGGAGAAAGGGAAAGTGATGCTGGGCAGGAGAAAACACCACAGGCCGATACAAGGAACCACTGAAAATGCAGAGCAAGGCAAGGATCAGGTCAAATCTGGTCTTGAGACAATTTATTTGACCCCGCAGGTGGGGAGGACTAGAGGGGAGAAACGGGGAGGCGGGCACGCGGAGAATGCGGGGTGTGGGGAGCTGGCTCAGCCACGCAGGCTGAGGGAATGAAGCTCCAGCCCCTCCCTTGACAGAAGCAAAGTGAAGCAGGTGAGAGAAGCCAGAGGGGCTCCCTGTCCCCACTCGGTACCTGAAATTCCACCTCGTGGCTGCTTTTTCACAGGGGTTTTTAATAATAGAGTAGACCCAGAGAGGGGACCCACCCAGGCACAATCACTATTTAATGGCATCCTTCCAGGCCAGGGCTTTGTTGAGGATACCCTTGGGGTTTGCCTGTGCTAAGGGCATAGCATGGGTCCAGTGACCTGAGAGAGGGGACCCGGGCATGGGGACAGAGAATCTTAGACTCCCAGAGTGACGGTAAGAAAGGCCTGGCTGACTCGGTCCAGCCTCACCCCGTACTGATTTCCCCCAACAGATGGGCTTCCAGTATCTGCTTCTCTGCTCCCAGCGGCAGAGAACGCACTTCCTCCCTGTGTGAGACTGTGAGACTGTGAGAACTGTCTCATTTTTGAGTTGCTGTCTGCCTGGGTCTGCCTGTAGGAGCCTCGCAGGACACAGCATATAAGAGCATGGGATCTAAAGCCTGATAGCCTGAGTTCAGATCCCACTCTGCTAGTTATTAGCTCTTGGGCAAGTTACTCAGCCCATCCATGCCTCAGTATCCCCTTCTGTAAAGTGGGGATAATAATAGTAGCACCTACCTCTGAGACATCTTGCGATTAAATGATTTAATCCACTGTTAGCGTACCACCTGGCATATGGTAAACAGTAAATATTTGCCAGTATTATTATTCTCCCACAAGACAGGATAAGAGCAGTCTCCCTTCCCTTCACAGGCTGATGACCCTCCACCTACTCCTATAACTGGATTCTTGGTGGCCAGTGTTATCACCATCCAGGTTACCTTGTCTGGCCACATTCCAGGCAGTCGAAAACACTGAGGTTCAAATCTTAGCTCTTTTGTTTACTTGCTACATAACTCTTGAATTAGGGCAGTATTAGCTGCTGTAACAAATAAGCCCCATATATCTCAGCAGCCTAACAAAACAAGTTTACTTCTGGCTCACAAAATACAGAGCAGGTAGTCCTCGTCAGCAGGAGGCCTCGCATACCCAGGGGACCCAGGCTCCTCCTATCTTGTAGCTCCACCACCATCTTCTAGAGTCTTGGAGTCCTCTGAATCAAGCCACAGAAGAAGAGAAAGAAACTTTAGCCACTCTTAAAAGCTCCAGCCTAGAAGTGATACCTCATTTCTGTTCACATGCCACTGGGGAAAACCAGTCACAGGTGGCCACACCAGGTGACCACACCTGGAAGCAGGGGAGAGGAGAAATGTAGTTCCCTGCTGACAGCCACCCTCCAGAACAGCTCTGTATTATAGAAGAGGGAACACAAAGCTTTGATGGGCAGTTGGCTATCTTTGCCATAACCATAGTAAGTCATGGTTTGCATGACTTATGGCATAAGTCATCTTTGCCATAACCATAGTAAGTCAGAGGTTTCTTGGGCCTCTGCTCTTTATCCATAAAGTAGAAAGCATCGCTTGATCATGGCAATGGTTGCACAGCTCTGTACATTTACTGAAATCATTGAATTATACACTTGCTATGAGGGAGTTTTGTGATATGCAAGTTATACCTCAATTAAGCTGATTTTTAAAATGGGAGGCATCTTGCCCCCTTCTCAGGGTACTTATGAGGACTCAGTGAGTGAAATTTTGCCAGACTGGCACTACGTGTGTGTGTGTGTTTGCGTGTGTGCATGTGGTGGGGAAGGGGGTCCCAAAGTAGGCCTGAGTTGGGTTACGCTTTGGGTGTTGTTTTCATGAAAGTGGCACCCAGCTTGAGCCACCTGCCAACAGGAAGTGGTAGATGGTTCGGTCTTGCTTCTTGCTTGGGAAACTCTCCCCCCACCACTGTGGCCCTCCCAGCTTGTGGCGGAAGACCCAGCCCATGGGGCCAGAGCCTTTGTGGTCAGGGCCACAACCACTGCCATGAAGACTGGGTGACGCCCTCCTGCCTTCAGCACCCCAGATGGGGAATCGAGGGCCTCCCTCGGGGCCAGTGAGGACACACACTTGAGGTGCAGGTCACGTGGGGTCCCCTGGGGCAGCACAGCCAGCTCGAGTGTGCACGGATGCAGCACCAACTACACCGGGTGAACGGAGGTTGGCCAGGACCTCTGCTGCCTGGTGCTAGGAAGTTCACGGCCGTCAGGTCCTCAGCTGCTTCTCCAGGTGGAGGCAGTGACAGAGACGAAGGTAAAATACTTTTAGGTCAAGTTCCCCCTGATGCCAGACGTCTATGCCTTCAACCACCAGTGAGGCTGATGTGTCTCACTTCACTCTCTGGGCTCAAGTCCCCACCTGAAAAAAGGGGCTGGTACACCTGCCTCAGGGACTGTTGTGAGGATTGAGTTAATACACGTGGCACACCTGGACCGGTGCCTGGCATCCAGTCGGCTTTCCGCAGGAGCTCCGTGATGGCACGCGCATCCCTGGCTGAGGCTCTATCCTCTTCTGGGTCTCCGTTTCCCCACTCAGATACTGAGGGATATGGATACGATGTTCACACATTCTGACTTGGGGGAAAAAATAGTGGTTAAAAGCACCAACTTTGGAGCCAATGCCAGCAGTAGCTAGATGACCTTGGGCAAGTTATTCAGTCTCTGTGCCTCATTCTCTTCACCCCTAAAATGGGGATAATAATACTACCTACCTCATGGAATTGTGAAAATGAGATGAGTTCATCCTCCAAACAGGGCCTGACATGTAGTGAGTACATTTAAGTGTTAGCCGCTGCTATTACTGTTATTTTCTTCATCTTATGGATGTGGAAGCTGAGGCCCAGAGAGGTGATGTGACTTATTCAAGGTCACCCAGCTAAAAAGTGGCGCACGTTAGGATCAAGGCCAAGCCTGCTGAGCCCCAAGGCCTGTGCCATTTCCATCGTTCCCCACTGCGCCTCTTAAGTCACGTGTGTAGTAACTGGGACAGAGGCAGTGTGTACCTGGGGGGATGACGCAGCAGCAGGGACCGGGTGCGGGTAATTCCTTGTCTCCTGCTGACACCTTGCAGAGAACATGCCTGAGGGGAGAGAGAGATTGAAGGAGTGAGGGGGCACAATATGCAGGACCCCCCAACTGGGACCCAAGGAACCAAGGGAAGGGACAAGGAAGAGTTGAATTTGATGTAATACCAGCCCCCAGGGCGCTCTTGGCCTGTTGATGGGGACAGACAGGGACACAGCTGAGACCACCATATTCAACAGAGGTCCTAAGAGAGAGAATACAGATCCTGTCTGAACCCTGGGGCCCCTCAGAGACAGAAGTTGGCACCTGGGGCAGCAGGGAAGGCTTCCTGGAGGAGTGGAACCTGAGGGTAATGAGATAAGGAGATGGGGCTTGGAGCAGGGGGCAGTGAAGGCAGGCAGGAATGGCGGAGGGCACTGGAGAGGTGTGTTCAAGCTGTAGAGAGGCAGAGCTGGGCAGTGGTCAGAGCATGGGCTGAGCCTGGGGTGAGGGAGCAGGTGTGCCCCCCCACCCAGCCCGGTGCCTGCCCAGGGCAACTCTGAGGCCAAAGCAGCAGAGATAAGCCAAGCACCCGACAGTCCCTGGGGGAGGAAGGTGGGGAGGGAAGAAGGGCTTCCAGCAACTTGCGGCTGCCAGTCAAGCTCCCAGGAGATGTAGAAAACAGCCCAAACTGATCTGACAGGGCCAAAGCCCGAAGTGGGAGCATTGCCACACGTGTGCACACATGTGCCCGCACACACGTGGCCCGCCCGCCTCAGCAGCCCTTGGGGAGTCCACACACATCAGGAGAAGTAGGTCAGCATAGCAGCCCAGCGCCGGGAACTCTTCCTGGTGGGCAGGGGGAAGAGTTCAAGATGAAGAGGGTGTGTGCTCATCAGCACCCCTCGGGGTGGGGTGGGGTAGGGTAGCCGCACACTCTCCACAGGAACGGCCTTACCTCTCCCGGCTACTACACAGCAGGTCGTTCTCACTCGGCGTCCTTTCCACCCAACTAGCGGGTGGACACTTGGTAAGGAGAGAGAGCTGACCTCTTCCAGCCCTGCAACCAGAGGAAGACTTGTGGGGAGATGTCACCCCACTTTGGCCCTGCAGCAGGAGGGGCCCAGTGCTGTCCAGCCCGGAGCAGGGACTGCATAGACTTGACGACGGTGCCAGGCAGGGTTGGGTTCAACACTGAGGGTGGCGGAGGAAGCAGGGCTGGGTGTCAGTGGGTCTGGCGCCATCCCTCCCTCTTGAGGTCTGTGAAATGCGCTGGAGACTCTCTGAGGGCATCGTGTGGGACTTTGGCGGGCTCATGAATGGAGGGGAGGGGCCCGCATGGGGGAGCAGGATCCCGAGGAAGGAGAAGGGGGCGGGAGCCAGAGCAGAGGAGGCGGGACGGCTCCCTGCTCCCCCAGCCAGCCGGGAGGACGTGCAGATGGAGCTCCGTTTGGGGCTGGGTGGGAGGCAGGAAGTTCCCTCCTGGTGCTCCTCCTCTCCGCGTCAAGTGGGAGGCTGGGTCGTGCCGAGGGGGAAGGGGAGGCAGAGGAGGGGAGGAGGGTTTGGGCCTGGGAGAGGAACGGCCGGGCCAGGGTGAAGATGCCAGGCTCGCGGGGAGGGCTCACCCCTGCTCCCAGCCTCCAGCCGAGCTCAGCAGGCGAGCATGGAGGTCCTCCGAGTGAGAACGTGTCCACACCTGACACTTTGGGAGTGCTTACTGTGCACCAGGCACCAAGCACTTCACGTCCTTTGACCCTTAGGGAAAAGATACTATTATCCTTTTGCTAAGATGGGGAAACGAGGCACAAAGAAGTGAAGTCACTTGCACGAGGGCATCCAACTAGCGAGTCATAGAGCCAGGCTTCAAAGTCGGCAGTCTGGCTCCAAGTCTGTGCCTTCCCTCAGAGCCGCGGGGTGGTTCTGCAGGGGTGGCGGCTGAGGGGTGGGCTTCGGCTGCTGAGAGTGCTGGGTGGTCCACCTGGGACTGGAGGGAGAAGGGAGTGAGGGCAGAGGAGCTGCACCAGGAGGCAGCTCCCGAGGGTCCAACCTAGAGCGGATTCAGCGCTGGCCTCCCCTGCTGGCGCGCACACAGAAACGGACACGCGGGCACCTGCTCCCGGAGGCTCGGCTCCCTGGTCTAAGCCTCCCCCATTAGACAGACGAGAAATGCAGACCCCAGATGGGCGTTCACTGTCACCCAGCCCTGAACTCTCGCCACTGCAGCTCTCTGCCCCCCTCCCCGGCACCATCTGGAGGCAAACTCTGTACCCCCAATGGGGTGGGTGTATCCAGGAAGGCCTCCCCACCCAGCTCGTGTGAACATTGAAGGGGTCGGTCGGTGAATTTGGAGGGTAGGGGTGAGGGAGGGCGGATCTTTGTAGGACAGGCATTCTGTCCTTGTGTCTGGGGAGCCTGTGCGGGGCCCTGGGGCTACAGCTGTAGCTGTGTGTACCTGAGCCAGGCTGTGTGTTGTCGTCTGAGGTTGGGGGAGGGATTATAATGCTGTGATGGGGGTGTGGCCACACCTGCACCGCCCTGACAGAGTTTCGTCTGAGACCCCTGCCCTCAGACCTCGTCTGCCCCTCCCCCTGCCTTATTTTCTCTATGGCTCGTGTCACCTTTTATCATAATATAATATATAATATATAATTCATGGGTTCACTGTGTTTTGTCCATTTCCCCCCTAGAACGTAAGTCCTGTGAGGGTGGGAGTCTGGTCTATGTGTTCAGTGCTCTGTCCCCAGGGCTCCAAACAGCACCTGGCAAACAGCAGGTGCTGATCAGTACTTGTGAACTGGAGCACTCATGTGAACTCAGTATGTGGCGTGTCTTTGTGTGACATAAAAACGTGTGCCTTGCCTGGCACAGTGTCTGGATGATAGCACGAGACAGGCCAGCGGTACCCAAGTGGGGGCTGGGAGGCAGTGGCTGTGTCTCTGGGGAGTGCTGGCTCAGGCCTGGCCCTGAAGCTTTGGGGGAAAGGTGATGCAGCAGAGATACCTGTTGCCGCCTCGTGGTCATCTTCGGCCTGTCTTCGGGCCCAGCCCTGGGGATCCTGGGCCCTGGGGAGGAAGGAGTAGGCCCTGGCTTGATGTCACACCCCTTGCCACACACCAGGGAGAAGATGAGCGTGGGCTGCCCAGAGCCCGAGCCGCCCCACTCCCTGCCCTGCTGTGGGCCAGGGACCGCCCCTGGGCTGGGTGCAGGTGTGCCCCTCCTCACTGAAGACATGCAAGCGCTGACCCTCCGCACACTGGCCGCAAGCGACGTCACCAAGCACTACGAACTCGTCCGGGAGCTGGGCAAGGGCACCTATGGGAAGGTTGACCTGGTAGCCTACAAGGGCACAGGTGAGTGTCTGCAGGGTGGCCAGCTCTAAGACAGGAGTGGGGACTTGGCTGGGGCTCTCTGCAGGGGCCAGGAGGCCAGTAGGAGGCAGAGTCAGTGGTCCACGTGGAGAGAATGTGGCCTGAAGCGGCCCAGGGAGGAGGGGACCAGGCAGATGGGACAAGGGAGCAATCTCTGGGCAGAGTGCCCAGACTGGAGGGTGGGCTGCTTTGGGGCCATCCAGAGTGCCTTTGGGACAGCCAAGGGGATGTGCCCGGGGACATCTGGAGTCAGGGGAGAGGTCAGGGCTGGCGGTGGTGTCTGGGGAATCACCAGCATATCGGTGATAGCAGCCCCCAGGGAGGTGGACCGAGCTGAGAGGGGGTCCTCGGGAACAGGGCACCATGCTTACAATGGGTGGGAGAGGGCCCTGTGAGGTCAATGTGGCCGTCTCCATTTCTCAGGTCACTGAGGACTCTGAGACCCAGAGAGATTCAGTCACTCAGCCAAGGTCGTGCAGCTACAGAGGGTGTGAGCTAGAATGAGACCCCAGTAATCAGCTCCAGGGCCTTCTTGCTTAACCCCTGAACTTGATGCCTTCCCCACAGTGTAGGCTCACAGCAGTGCCCACACAGCCAGTCAGGGACAGGGGCTGCATGAGTGCCCACAGCTGCACACAGAAGAGACGGGGACAGTAGGAGGAGTACTGGACATGGAGTCACCTGAGCTTTGCTACTTGCTTGCTGTGTGACCTTGGGCAAGTGACTTAACCTCTCTGTGCCTAGGTTTCCTCCTTTGTAAAATAGGGTAGCATTAATGCCCAGCTGATAGGGTCCTAATGAAGAGTGAGCTGTGCACATGAAGTGCAGAAGGCAGGCCTGTGATGTGTAAGTGCTCTGTGGACACACACGTGTGTCACACAGCTATGCACCCAGGTGGCTACAGATGCCTGCTCAAGCGCAGAGTCAGGGACGTGTGCCTTGCAGGTCCTCATCTCTCCATGTCTAGTGCCTTCTTATTTATTCATCCATTTAAGAAACATTTGTTGAGTATTTACTAGGCACCAGACTGTTCTGTCGGCACTGGAGATACAGCAGCGAACAAGACAAAGGTCCCTGTACTCAGGGAGCAGCCTTCTAGGTGGGTGAGACAGACAGATAAATCGGTACACAGTATGTCAGGAAGAAAATGAGAGGATGGAGAAAGCAACAGGCCCTCCTCATCGAGGGCTTCAGGCTGGGCATGGAGGACCCAGGCTGACCGCTGACTTGCTGCATGGCCTTTGACAAGTTCCTTCCCCTCTCTGGGCCTCAGTCTCCTACCTGTGAGATGAGGAGAGTCACACCCGCTGGGGCCCTCATCGTGCACTGTGGCTGGGACCGGCTGTGCAGACAGGCACGGGTGTGTGAGGTGCAGGGGCGCAGGGAGAGGGGTCTTCACCACTGTCACTGTCACCTGGCCAGGCACAAAGATGGCACTGAAGTTTGTGAACAAGAGCAAAACTAAGCTGAAGAACTTCCTGCGGGAGGTGAGCACCACCAACAGCCTCTCCTCCAGCCCCTTCATTATCAAGGTCTTCGACGTAGTGTTTGAGACCGAGGACTGCTACGTCTTTGCTCAGGAGTACGCGCCCGCCGGGGACCTGTTTGACATCATTCCTCCTCAGGTACATGGGTGGTGGCCGAGGAAGGGGAGACTGTCTTCTGGGTCCCCGGAGTATGAGAGTCGAGGAGGAGTCAGGCGCCTCCTGACTTAATCATTTATTAGGCGCCTACTGTATGTCAGTCACTGTTCGGAGGGCTGGGGATGCACAGCAAACGAGACAAGAGGTCCTGCTCTGGTCCTAGAGGGGGAAACAGACACTCTGCAATCGGCCAGATGATGCACTGAGATGAGGAGCAGCCAGGGTGATGGGATGAAGTCCAGCAGCCCCCTCCTCCGCAGTTGCATAGAAACAGGTGGGGACCCAAGAGGGGAGGTGGCAGGGCCACCAGAGGCTTCCCAGAGGAGGTGCCCTGGAGTGGGGAGAGTGCCCGGGGGGATTCCAGGCACCTGGGTTTGCAGTCGGCCAGGGTGAAACTGCTCTGCCGCTCACCGGGTAAGGGACAAGGCCTCGGTGTAAGGGAAACGGGCATATAACCATATAACGTGTGCTGCGGAGTTGAGGAGTCGTGCGGGATAGGGCGCTTTAGCAAAGCACCTGGCCCAGTGTAGGCGCTCTGGACAGTTGTTGCGGGAAATGTGGGGAAGGTGAGGAAGGTGGGAAACCACGGGGCCAGGGAGGGAGCCGGGGATGCCCAGGTGGGATGATGGAGGGTGGCTGGCACCGGATCTGCCCAGGAAAGGGACCCGGAGGGAGTTCAGGCGAGCGGTGACAGGGACGGGAAGGAGAGGACCGGGTTGGGGTGGGTCGGCGCCCCTGATCGTCTCTCCCGTCTGACCGGCCGCAGGTGGGGCTCCCCGAGGACACGGTGAAGCGCTGCGTGCAGCAGCTGGGCCTGGCGCTGGACTTCATGCACGGCCGGCAGCTGGTGCACCGCGACATCAAGCCCGAGAACGTGCTGCTGTTCGACCGCGAGTGCCGCCGCGTGAAGCTGGCCGACTTCGGCATGACGCGCCGCGTGGGCTGCCGCGTGAAGCGGGTCAGCGGCACCATCCCGTACACGGCGCCCGAGGTGTGCCAGGCGGGCCGCGCCGACGGCTTCGCGGTGGACACGGGCGTGGACGTGTGGGCCTTCGGCGTGCTCATCTTCTGCGTGCTCACCGGCAACTTCCCGTGGGAGGCGGCCTCGGGCGCCGACGCCTTCTTTGAGGAGTTCGTGCGCTGGCAGCGGGGCCGCCTGCCGGGGCTGCCGTCGCAGTGGCGCCGCTTCACCGAGCCGGCGCTGCGCATGTTCCAGCGGCTCCTGGCCCTGGAGCCCGAGCGCCGCGGGCCGGCCAAGGAGGTTTTCCGCTTCCTCAAGCACGAGCTCACGTCCGAGCTGCGGCGCCGGCCCTCGCACCGTGCGCGCAAGCCCGCCGGGGATCGCCCGCCGGCCGCCGGGCCGCTGCGCCTCGAGGCGCCCGGGCCGCTCAAGCGGACGGTGCTGACGGAGAGCGGCAGCGGCTCCCGGCCCGCGGCCCCCGCCGTCGGGCCCGCGCCTGGGCCCGCGCCCGTCCCCGTGCCGGTCCCCGTGCCCGAGCCCGGCCTGGCTCCCCCGGGGCCCCCCGGCAGGACCGACGGCCGCCCAGACAAGAGCAAAGGGCAGGTGGTGCTGGCCACGGCCATCGAGATCTGCGTCTGAGCCGCCCCCGCCGCCCTCGGGCCCGGGGCGCCGTGCAGCAGCCAGGCCGGGGCGCGGGGAGCCGCCCTGGGCCGAACCGGCCAGCCCCCCGCGGCGGCAGGAGGGAGTAGTGGTAGACGCCCGGCCCGCGGCGGGCTGGTGAGATCGCCACCAAAAGGAGCCAAGCCCCCCAGGCCCGAGGATTTAGAGGCCCCCTGACACCAGGAGCAAGGGAGCTTGCCGGCAGACTCCCCACACCTCCCTGAACCCTGGAACCCTGACTAGTTGCTCCCGGCCCTTTGCACCCCCTGGCAGATCATCCTGCAGGCCCACCCCCGGTCTTGCCCTCCCGGCCTCCCCAACCCCCAACCCCCACCCTGGGCACGAAAAGGGGCTGAAGTGCTGAGGCAGAGAAGGGCCTTAGGGCCCCTGGGCACTGGCTGGGAGGAGGGCGATGAGCTGAGGGCGGGGGCGTTGCTCAGCGGCCACCTGCCCCTTTCCTGGGAGGTTGGAGGGAAGGGACCAGGCCCCCTGCAAAATGTAGCAAATGTCTGGAGGCTGCAGAAGTGTGTATGTACAGACACAGGGCCCAACTCCCCACCTTTCAGTCCCCAGATGAGGACACTGAGCCCAAAAGGAGGGCAGCCAGCCGAGACTACACAGCCAGGGAGGTGGAGCTCTGGAGGCCCTCCCCTCCCCCACAGGGATTTCAGGACGACTGAAGGGCTCCGGGGCCAGCGACCTCAGCTGCCCCTGCATCCCTAGGCCAAGGGAATGAGTGCAGAGCCCAGGGCCGGGCCCGCCTGCCCACCGCACCTTCCCCAGGCCCGGGAAACCTCTCAGATCCTTCTCAGTCCTCGCTGCCCCAGCCCAGACTCAGGGGGCCTGGGCTCTTGGCAGGCGGCCAGGTGATCTGTGCCAGGAATTTCTCCTGAGTTTCTACTGGGGTCCAACATGTCAGCCTGGGGCTGACCCCATCCTCACGTCTCCCAAGTTTCTGGTACTGGGGTGTGGGTGTGAGAATGGGAGGCCCTGGAAGTGGGAGGGGGTGAGTGTGTGAATAGGTATGGGTGCAGCGTGAGTGCACGCGGAGTGCACATGTGTGCGTGTAGCCTCGTGTGTTCAGTGGCTGCATCCAGACGCCTCAGTAACTCTGCCCCAGGATTCTCAGCGGGCAGCTGCCAGAGGGCATCCAGACCTGCGGCTCAGCACACCCCTCAGGGAACCCGGCAAGGAGGCACCTGCAGGTTGGTTCAGGACCCTAGGCAGCAAAACAGACCAGAGGGACCCAGCCTCACCCAGCACGACTCCACGACCCCCGCCCCCTCCGTGGAGGCCTGGGACCCCGCAATAACCTCAACATGGGTGAGGCTGCTCCCTCTGCCTGGCAGTGCCCCATCCACTGTCCCGGGTCACAGCTTCCAGGGTTCCTCCTGGGGTTCTCGGCCATTTGAGGGGGCTCCCTGATGGGCCAGGCTGACCAGAGGGACCCCTCTGGCCTGAAGTCCCCACCTCTCCATTCACCCTCATTCCTACCACGCAAAAGGGCTATAGGTCCCCCTGCCCTGCCCGGGTCCAGTTTACAAACAGTGTGCGGTTGCCTCAGGGCCTGGCCCCCACTCCTCCTTGGTGTGCCCACCCCTCTTGAGACCCACCTCCCCAGCGGGCATTGGGGCCCTCCACATGCCAGGTAAGTAGCAAACCCCTCCTCCCACCAAGGGCCAAGTCTCAGAGAAGGCCCCCCCATCACTGCCCCCGACCCACCTGGAGCCCATCTGGGCACCTCTCCCAGCCGCAACTTCTCCTTTTGCCTTAGGCCTCTTGACATCCTGTCTCTCCTGCAATAACAAGGAAGCGAGATTCCAAGTAGACGCCCCTTGCGTGCGCCCTCTCACACTCTCTCTCTTTCTCTCTCTCTCTCTGTTAAGATCCTGTCTGAGAGTCTCTCCCTCGTCGTAGTATCTAGGATGTTAGAGTGGGGAAGGGATCGTAGTTCTGTAGCCCAGCCCCTGTTTCCGGAGGCACAGAGAGGGGGCAGCAGCGGCCGACAAGGAAGCAAGACTGGAACCCGGTCTGCGCCCTCCCCGTCGGGGCCTTGCTGCCGCTGCCGCCACCACCTCTGCTGGTCGGGCTGGGACCCTGTGCCCCTTAGGAGAGGTGTTGGTCACAGATGTTTACCTCAGTTTATGTCACTGTCGAAGAAAAAATAAACAGCAAAAAATTAATAACATCGTAAACATGAAGACTTAGAAGAGAAAAAAACAAAACAAAAAAAACCCCTCGCGATTCTTCTGTGAAGGCGTATGTGTGTGTGTGTGTGCGCCTGCATCTCTGTCCTCCCCCGGGCAGGCTGGGTCATCCCTGCCCTCTGTCCCAGCCCTGTGCCCCCCACACTGCCCCCTATCCTTCGGTGCTTCCCAGAGGCCCCTCTGAGCTGGCCTGTGGGGTGTGGGGAGCCCCTGGGGGGGGGAGGCAGGGCCACAGGTTAGCTAGAGGGTCCCCCACCAGGCCAGCTGAGCAGAGCCCTAAGGCTGCCCGTGCTCCCCGAGCCCACTCTGTGGCCGGCAGGACAGTCATGGTGGCTGGCGTCGGCATCCAAGCCTGGCTCAGAGCCTGGGTGGAATCCCAGCCCCAGAGCCCCAGACCCTTATGTTGCCACCATCCCCCGCCATGTGTTTGTAAATACCCTGGCATCCTTTGGCCCTGAGAAGGTTTTTAAATGTGTTATTTACTTCTCTAATCATGACAATTGCTATAAAATAAAAGTTTAGAAAAATTACCACTGGGTGGCTGTCTTGTCTCAGATACGGAGTAGAGAGGGAGGCACACAGAATTACTCTGGAAACTGAAAACTTGACAGATGGTTTAAGGTAGGGTCTGCAGAGTCCAAGGGCAGCTACTCCAGGGCTCCTGCGACCTCTCCTGTGACTTAGAGTAGGCCCAGGCCAGGGACTGAGTATGAAGGGAACGAGGACCCACGTTCTGGGGGAAGAGGCAGGGACTTGTCCTTGGACTGGAGTCCAACTTCAGCGTGGAGCCCTTCAGACTGGGCAGGAAATAGAGGCAGAAAGCCCAGAGGAACAGAGTAGGCGATTCATCCAGCCGCTGCTCAGCAAATGTTTACGGAGTGCATTCTGTGCGCCTGGCTTCCTAGCGGGGCCTGGGGATGCGCCAGTAAACAGGACAGATGGGGCCCCTGTCCTCAGGCAGCCAGCGATCTAACGATGGAGCAGACATTACCCACATGGAAGGCTGGGTGCTGGGAAATTACATAACTGAAAAGCTGTTCAAGTTTGGAGGCGGCAGGAGCTCCCTGAAGACGGAGACCAGAGTTGTCTGGGCATCGGGCACAGAGGGTGTGAAGAAGCTGATTGGCAGTGGCTGCGGATTCAGAGGCAGCAGGCAAATGGCCGTTCTAAAGCAGGGGAGTTGGGGCCGGCTGTGGGGAGTTTCATGATTCAGCATTCATTCGGCAAATATTTATTAATTACCTACTTGTGTCAACAGAACAATTCTGTTGGCTCTGCCTTCAGACACAGGTCCCACCCAGAATCTGAGCTCGCTCACCACCGGCATTGCTCCCACCGGAAGCCGGCAGCCCTCCTCTGCCTGTTGCCCCTCACTGGTCTCCCAGCTTCCTCTCCTGAGCCTCTTCAGGCTTTTTTCAGTACAGCAACCAAAGTGAGTCTTCCCATAGACAACACCTGTCACTCTGTTGGAAACATTACGAAAGCTCCCTATTTCACCCCAAATCAAAGCTGAAGTCCTTACAGCGGTCTCCAAGGTCCCAGCCCCATCCCCTGCTCCACCCCCGTGCTGTCTTCAGGCCACGTTGGCCTCTAGGAAAGCCAAGCACACTCTCCCCTCAGGGACTGTACCCTTGCCTTGGACTCTCCCAAATCTCCCTGGAGCCCTCTCCCTCCCCTCCTTCGGGTCCCTGCTCAAATCTCAGTGGTCACGGTGGGGTGGGGATGGTGGTGTGCTGAATTGGGCGATTGGGATTGACATGTATACACTGATGTGTATAAAATTGATGACTAATAAGAACCTGCAGTATCAAAAAACAAACAAACAAAAAAAAACAACTAATACTAAACTTTCTTTGGGTTATTTGTATGGAAATATGTTAATATAAATGTTTCAGACATTACAAGAAGTTTCTAAAAATCTTATATGTTCGGGTATAATGTTATAAGTCATAATTCTAGTTATTACTTTAAAATGTATATCTCAGAAATAACTAAATTTCCTTGTCAATTGCATTATTATGAACTTTCATCAAATCTTTAACCATGGTCATTTTTAAGTCTTTTGTCATTTACAGACAGTTCTGGGTGTACTCTGATGCTTTTGCAAAAATGTTCCTATAAAAGGGTTTCATATTCAAGGCATTCATGGAAAAGACTCTGACAAGTACAGGTTTCTGGTAACTGACTATACTGCTGAACTGAATGAATAAGCATTTTCAGAACTCTAATGGAAAACTGATAAATTCATAAAAGTGCTAACAAAAGATCAAGATGAAAAAAAATTATTTACTTGGGACTGAGTGAACTGATGAGGATGATTATAATTTTTGTGACTTTCTGTTTGAATAAAAAAAAAAAATCCCACAAGGACTCAGAGGCAAAAAATATACAAATCAATTTTCACTGCAAAGTAGAGGAGCTGTTACAGTGGAGGATTACTGGACTGAATGTCAATATTATGACATAGTATGAGTGTGTTTCATGTTTGGTAATTGCAATCATTGTTGCTTTTGTTGTGGTCATCCATTTACAATGCTTGGTGTCAGTTTATTTATCTCTTGTAAAAATAAAATACAGTGTGTGTGTGTGAAAAAAAAAAAGAAAAATCTCAATGGTCAGAGACGACTCCCTGGAGCAAATGACCCTCACCCTGCTTCACTCACCACCACTCGCAATACCAGGTATTTGTTTGTTCTCCATCTCTCCGCATTAGAACGTAAGTTCCATAAGAGAAGAGTCAGTATTTGGCAAACTGCTACTCCCCTCCCCATTCCAACCTCACTCCTAGGACAGGGCCTGGCACATGACACTCAACAATTGTTCAAATGAATGAATGAATGAATGCCCAATACTATTTTAGGGGCCGAGGATACAGCAATAAACAAGATAAACAATCCCTATCCCCTGAAGCTTACTTTCTAAAGACAGGCATTGAATAGGTTACATAATTATCCATGAAATTGGGGGGGGGGAGTTAAAAGAGAGAGCGGGGAAAAAATAAGAGAAAAAACAAAATCCACCCAGACTAGATCAGAGGGGGAAGGACTCCTCCTACCCAAGAATTTGATCAAAACCCTGTCACTTCAAAATGTCTGCCACTTGTCTGCAATCGTAAGGGCGGATACCTGGGGGCAGTAATCACTTTATTTAAGGGAACATTTTAATGGATTGTTAAGGGACGGAGGGGAAATCTATGAATGTACAAATATCCCCTCTTTGTAACTCCCAACGTGTCAGAGAATGCCAAGACTTACCACTAGGGGGCCTTGGTTTTCTGCGCTGTTGCTTCTGTCTGCCTCCAGCATCACTGCTGAACTCATGCATCCTCCAGGGTGATAAAGCCATCATCCTGCCAGAACAAAGGGGCTTGACAAGAAAGGTTTACACACACACACACACACACACACACACACACACACACACAGAGTTTCAGAACCCAACCGACCCCTGGAACTCCTTAGATCCTTCTGTTTAGCCTGGGCCACCTCCCTTTAATCATGGAGAGTTCCTGCTCCAGAGCACTTAGTGTCCTTTCCTGTCCACAGTCTTCAGTCAAGACTTAGTCCCTCAAAATGTTTCTTTTAACATTGAACTTCAGAAGAGAAGAAATTGTATTCTTGATTGCTTTTTCCCCAAGGTGCTCCTTGAACCCCATGCAAAATTTCCCAACTCCTCGCCAGTGACAGCTAAGTATGCCAAGACAAGGAATATTGGAAGGGGCAACCTCAAAGCTCCCATTATACCCTTCATGCAGGGCAATGGATGCCTACTCAACTTGCATCACTAAGGGAGAGAGTCCCCACATGGCATCTCTGTCTCAAAAATGTAAAGCCCTACCCAGCCATCTAGTGACTGGTCTGGGGGTGGAAATGTGGGTGTAAGAAAAGCAAATTTGAGGTATTTACTGGCAGTTGAGGGGAGGAGAATATTCATCACCTAGCCTTGGGTTAATGGAGCTTTGGGACAATGGAGTAATTCAGGGGTTTCCATTTGGAGCCAAAGAAGGGCAGAAAATGGATGGTGGCTTCAGAGGCCAAGAGCTCATGGGGAGAGCCAAGAAGTAGGCTGTATAATTAACCTACTGTATTGTATACTTGAAAATTTCCAAGAAAGTATATCTTGTGTTCTCACCACATAAAATTCTAACTATGTGATGTGATGGATATATTAATTAGCTAATTATGGTGGTGATCATTTCATAATATACACACACATATATCAAAACATCAAGTTATACACCCTGAATATATACAAGTTTTTTTTGGCCACCCCGTGCCGTGCAGCTTGTGGTATTTTAGTTTCCCGACCAGGGATCGAACCCAAGCCCTCTGCAGGGAGAGTGCAGAGTCCTAACCACTGGACTGCCAGGGAATTCCCAATATATATAATTTTTATTTGTCAATTATACCTCAATAAAGCTAAGGAAAAAAAAGGAGTAGGCTGAGCATGGCCTGACTTGAGAGACAGTGAGCCCCAACTTGGGAATCCTCAGAGAGATCATGGAGGCGCCTGGTTATCCTTAATATGTGGTGAGGGGCTCGTGTCATTTTATTTTGATGTTAAAGAAAAATGGAGGGTGACTGCAGAAGGTGGAGGATTGGGGGTTATAGTTAATTACAGCTGTGATAAGGACCACAGGATGCTAAGAATAACATAAGACGTAGTGGACATCTGCTATTTCCTGTTCTGCACCCATTCCCCTCTCTTTGGGTGACAACACCCCAAGTTTTCCCTTCCATGTTCTTGATCCATGTGGTTCCGGTGGGGCTGACTCTACCCCTTGGCTCCATGGGGTGATCACATGACCCAGGTCTGGTCAAGCAGCATATTCCTACCCCTGAGACACAGTGATTGGCTCAGGCTTATATAACTGGGTAATACAAGGCTCCTGGCCTTTCTCTACACCTATCAGGGAAAAAGTATGCTCTTTTCATTAGAGTTGCTAAGCTTGTGGGATGTAAGCCTGGACCACTTGGGGAAATTCTGGCCAAGCATGAAACCTACACAGAGTGAATGAAGCAGGGCCAAGAGATGAGGAGCGATGGATTAGGATGACATCTGAGCACAAGAATTCATGACTGAAATTAGATCTAAATGGGTTTTGCAGTTGCATGAGTCCATATATTCTCACAAATCCATTTGGGTTTGGTGTCTGTCCCTTGCAAATCAAAGAGTTCTGACTGGTACCCAAAGAAACCTAATCTGTAAGACCCCTGAAACCACCAGTATCTATCGGGCCCTGCCCCATAGCAGCCACTGATCAACACAGGTAACTTTGATCTCTAGAAGCCACTGAGCCCTTCTGGGACGAGATGCTCACTTCTGAGGCTGAGATTACCGGAGTATTCATCAGGACTCACTGATCTCAAATAACAGAAAACCCATCGCAGACTGGTTGATTTGAAACTGATTTGACGAAGTCCAGAATTAGAACCAACTTCAGGTGCAGCTTAATGCAGAGGCTTCAACTTCAGCGCTGGGATGGATTTCCCTCTCCATCCGCTCTGCTTCTTCTGTGTAAACTTACTCCTGGACTTCTTCCTCTTTCCTTGTGGTGTAGGATGGCTGCCAGTTGCCCCAACCGGCATGTCTCAGAGTGATTCCCAGCAGGAAAACATGAGACCCCCCTTCCCCGCTGTCCTGCCCGGCTGCTGTTTGCATTGTGTTTGGTTGATCCTGATTGGATCCTGTAACTATTGCTGATCCAATCACCAGGGCCAGAGCAATGCCGTTCTCTGACTGGCTGAGACCTTGTCACATGCTCCACCCCTAAGCCGGAGGTGGTACCTCACTCCAGTAACTGACTGAGGGAGTAAAAATGTCTCCAGTGAAAAATCAGGTAAAGGTGTGGTGGATGTATCATTTGGCTCCAACTCGTCACCCTTCCCTGTACCCATGTCCTTTGGCAGATTATTTTACAGTGCCCTCCCACCATGGGCAAGATGACCTGCCCAATCTCTTGACTCTGCAATCAAACATGTGACTTGCAGTCAGTTGGATGTTAGCAGGTGTGACCCCGAGCCTTGAAAGGAGGCTTGCTCATTGGTGCTCGGTGTCTCTTACCTTCTGCCGTTGCCATGAAACCAAGTTTGTTTCTTATTCATGGACCAGGGGATAACTGCCTTTGTATGTTTGTCTGTTTTTCTTTACTCCTTATCTGCATGCATACGTAGTTTTAAGAACTGGAGAGTATTGCAGTAGGTATCTTTTTTTTTTCATGAATTTATTTGATTTATTTATTTTTGTCTGCATTGGGTCTTCCTTGCTGCGCTCGGGCTTTCTCTGGCTGCGGCGAGCGGGGGCTACTCTTCGTTGCGGTGCGCGGGCTTCTCATTGCAGTGGCTTCTCTTGTTGCGGAGCATGGGCTCTAGGTGCCCGGGCTTCAGTAGTTGTGGTCAGTGGGCTCAGCAGTTGCAGCTCGCAGGGTCTAGAGTGCAGGCTCAGTAGTTGTGGCGCTCGGGCTTAGTTGCTCCGCGGCATGTGGGATCTTTCCTGACCAGGGATCAAACCCGTGTCCCCTGCACTGGCAGGCGGATTCTTAACCACTGTGCCACCAGGGAAGTCCCCCTGGCAACTGGATTATAAAATGCATAATTTGGGACTTCCCTGGTTGTCCAGTGGGTAAGACTCTGTGCTCCCAATGCAGGGGGCCCGGGTTCGATCCCTGGTTGGTGAACTAGATCCCACATGCATGCGGCAACTAAGAAGTCCACATGCCACAACTAAAGATCCCACATGCTGCGACAAAGATCCCGCATGCCGAAGCTAAGACCCAGTGCAGCCAAAATAAATATTAAAAATAAAATAAAATAAAATGCATAATTCATGCAAAACTCCTGAGTCTTATGAGATACCAGAGAACTGAGGAGAGGCATAGGTTCCTGGAATGTGAGGGCCATAGTCTGTATCTTGGTCCTGCTGTCCTGGAAGGATTCAGAGATGCCCTCTCCATCAACTGCAGACCTGAGGTCCTGCAGCCATTCTCTAACTAGGGTCCCCAGGTCCCTCAACTCCTCCCAGGCTCAGAAGGTGCCCCAACTTTTTCTGCCATCATCTGCTTCCCCTCCCACCCCTGGAAAAACAGTCTGAAGTAACTTGCATTCAGTGACCTGGGAGGTGCAGCACTGGTTTGCAATGGGGAAAGAGGGGTTTCTTTCTTACCAGCTCATCCATGGTGTCTGTTGTGGTCCTGACCTGAGGATGCAGCCATGGAGCTCCATGAGGATCCTGGACTTCAAGGGGTCTCAGAGCTCTGCTGGCTGAGGCCAGAAGTGTGTCACAGCAGCTCTTAACCTGGCTGTTCACTAGCATGACTAATGTCAGGATTTTAAAAAAATATTTAAGGATAGAGGAACAAGGTAAGTGACACCATGAGGAAAGAACCTGGGAAATCCAGAGTGTAGGGTATTCTACAAGACAACTGGTCTCTTCAAAAAGTAAACGGGGGACTTCCCTGGTGGCGCAGTGGTTTAGAATCCACCTGCCAATGCAGGGGACATAGGTTCGATCCCTGATCCAGGAAGATCCCACATGCCTTGGAGCAACTAAGCCCGTGCGCCATAACTACTGAGCCTGCACTCTAGAGCCCACAAGCCACAGCAACTGGGCCTGCATGCCTAGAGCCCGTGCTCTGCAACAAGAGAAGGCACCGCAAGGAGAAGCCCGCGCGTCGCAACGAAGAGTAGCCCCCGCTCGCCACAACTAGAGAAAGCCTGCATGCAGCAATGAAAACCCAACACAGCCAAAATAAAAATAAAATAAATAAATAAAAATAAATAATAAAATAGAGTTCTGTTTTAAAAAAAAAAGGAAACGGGGAACTTCCCTGGTGGTCCAGTGGCTGAGACTCCATGCTCCCATTGCAAGAGACTAGGGTTCAATCCCTGGCCAGGGAACTAGATCCCACATGCCTCAACTAAGAGTTCGCAAGCCACAACTAAAAGATCCCGTGGGGCTTTCCTGATGATGCAGTGGTTAAGAATCTGCCTGCCAATGCAGGGGACACGGTTATGAGCCCTGGTCCGGGATGATCCCACATGCCACGGAGCAGCTAAGCCCATGCGCCACAACTACTGAGCCTGCGCTCTAGAGCCCGCGAGCCACAACTACTGAGTCCATGTGCCACAACTACTGAAGCCCATGCGCCTAGAGCCCGTGCCCTGCAACAAGAGAAGCCACCTCAATGAGAAACCCGCACACCGCAATGAAGAGTAGCCCCCGCTCACCGCAACTAGAGAAAGCCTGCGCACAGCAACGAAGACCCAACGCAGCCAAAAATAAATAAATTAAATAAATTCAAAAAAAAAAAAATCCCGCATGCTGCTGGGCTTCCCTGGTGGTGCAGTGGTTGAGAATCCACCTGCCAGTGAAGGGGATGCAGGTTCAATCCCTGGTCCGGGAAGATCCCACATGCCACAGAGCAACTAAGCCCATGTGCCACAACTACCAAAGCCCATGCGCCTAGAGCCCGTGCTCCACAACAAGAGAAGCCACCACGATGAGAAGCCCGCGCACCGCTACGAAGAGTAGCCCCCGCTCACCGCAACTAGAGAAAGCCTGCGCACAGCAATGAAGACCCAACGCAGCCAAAAACAAACAAATAAATAAATAAACTTATTTTAAAAAAATAGAAGATATTAGAGAATTATTGTTAATTTTCTTGGGTATGATGAGAGCTGGAGGCTATGGAGGAATATATCCCTATTTTTAGCCGATTCATGCTGAAGTCTTTAGGGGTTGTGTCATGGTATCTACAACTAACTTTCAAACATTTTAGCAAAATATACACACATGGCCCAAGCAATACGGCAATTATTAGTAATTATTGAATCAGATGATGTAATCATTATACCATCCTTTCAACTCCTCTGTGTTTGAACATTTAAAAAATAAAAAGCTGGGGAGAAGGTATGGCTGCCGCCTAATTGAGTGGAGCCTGCTCTCATCAGCCCTTCCGGGTCGTTTAAGGACCTTGGATTCTATCCTGAGTGCGTGAGGAAGCCCTGGAAGGGTTTAAGCAGCGTGTGACATGATCTGATTTTTTTTTAATTTATAGCTTTAAAAAAGTTATTTTCCTTTTGAGGCTTGGCAAAATGGATGACATAGAAAATGGTTCATGGCCAAGCACCAATGTCTGCACCGGGAAAGCATAATTATCAAATTTTAAACCAGAAGCCACCTCATGTGTTGATCATTCCGAATAAACCTAAATTATTTGGTTCCCCTAAGCTGTGTGAAACAAAATCTCATAATCACTTATAGATAATAATAATAGCACAGGGATTTCCCTGGAGGTCCAGTGGTTAAAACTCCACGCTTCCAATGCAGGGGGTGCAGGTTCGATCCCTGGTCGGGGAACTAAGATCCCACATGCCACACAGTCAAATAAATAAATAATAACAGATACTGAGGCATCACCCAGACCAATTAAATCAGATTCCTGGCACCAGGATCTGTTAAAAAACCCCATGTGAGCCTGCAGTCCTGGGGTGACAAGTGCCAGCCTGTGATGGCTCAGCTCCCAGAGTCCCTGAGAACAAGGCTGGCCCTCGGTGCCTGTAGAAGCACTAAACTGCAAGGACACGTATTGCACCCTGGACCTCTCCCAAATACAGACAGACCATGGCTCTGGAGGGCCAAGGTCAAGGAAAACTGCTCCTTCCCCGAGGGTTTCAGGACCTCTCACTTTTTCTTTTCATTTTCACTTAACTTCTCTGATTATCATGATCCATATACATTGTAACGAATTAAAATAATATATAAAATATGAGAAAGAAAGTAAAATCACCTAGAATCCCACTGCCCTGAAATAACTGCCATTTTACTTGATGACCACTCTTCAGGTATTCCTTTACGAGGCTAGACACGTGTAAGCATAGAGATGTGTGTAGGCGGGGTCCTAACACATAGGCACTGTTTATCACCGGCAGTTTTTGCTTTTCTCTGGGCTTACCTCCCACCAGGTCTCTCCTCCACTCCATCCCTTCCGAGGTAAAGCTAACAATACGGTGTGTCACCTCTTGTACCTTCCCTGTCTCATACGACCACACCCAAGCATGTATATGCATAGAAAGGGGATTTATTTTTGTTTCACAAAACTAGAATCCTATTATCCACACTTCTCTCTGTTTGTTTTACTTTCTCCATTTAAGAGTATTTGATGGAATCCCTCCAAGGAAGCTGGGATGGATCTATCAAATTCATTCTGTCTCCCGGTCCCGTGGTATTCAATGGTGTGGATGTTCCCCAGTTCGTTCAACCATCTCCTCTTGGGTGGACATTCACTTTCTTTCCAGTTTTTGCTGCCGTGAACCCTGCTGCAATATCCATCCTTTAAAAACTTATTGAGGGGCTTCCGTGGTGGCACAGTGGTTGAGAATCTGCCTGCTAATGCAGGGGACACGGGTTCGGGCCCTGGTCTGGGAGGATCCCACATGCTGCGGAGCAACTAGACCCGTGAGGCACAATTACTGAGCCTGCGCGTCTGGAGCCTGTGCTCCGCAACAAGAGAGGCCGCAATAGTGAAGAGGCCCGCGCACCACGATGAAGAGTGACCCCCGCTTGCCGCAACTGGAGAAGGCCCTCGCACAGAAACGAAGACCCAACACAGCCAAGAATAAATATAAAAATAAATAAATAAATAAAGGCTACAGTTGCTAGCACTATATTTAAAAAAAAAAAGCAACTTATTGGGGCAGAAAAAAAATGTGAAGGATAATGGCTGAAAACTTCATAAATTAGATGAAAGAGATTATTCTGTCCATCCAAGAATCTTAGCGAACATAACTGACATGTAAACTCTACTCAGCACTGAGCCATGAAGTAAGTTATGATTACCTTTCCTTTCTGCACTTTTTGTTTTACCAGTGTTAGTAATTCTCTTTCTTTTTTTTCCATTTGCTTAGACAAATCTATGTACGTGTTATTAGTTCAACCCCAGATTCTCCACCAGTTGTTTAAATTGTTTCTCAAGATGTTCAGTTGGATTAAGTGGTTTACAAATTTAATCTTGAAGAAAATCTCTGCCGGAGCCCCCTGCCCTGCTCCAACGTGAACTGACTGCTCTCTGGACCTGTTGCAGCATGCAGGATCTTCGTTGCTGCGTGCGGGATCTTTAGCTGCAGCATGCAGGACCTAGTTCCCTGACCAGGAATCGAACCCGGGCCCCCTGCATTAGGAGCACGGAGTCTTAACCGCTGGACCATCAGGGAAGTCCCTGTCATCCTGGGGTCTGTCTCTCATTATTTCCCAGAGGAGTCCCTTCCCTCTTTTCTATGCTAGAGCTCCTATTTCTGTATTAAATTATGTTTCTCTTCCTCGATTGCCTCTCTTGTTTTGGTGGAGCACGTTCTTTTGTAGTTGCCCAATAAAGCATGCATAAAATCTTGCAAAATATCTTGCAAAAATTCTTATCAAATACTGCCAAATTGCTTTCTGAAAGAGCTGTTAACAGTTTGCATTTCCCTCAGCGATATACGAACCCCAAACCCCTCCAGTTCTTTCATTTTTGCCTACCTGCTGGGTTTAATGTGCCAGCTCATTGGCACTTTAATTTGCCTTTCCCTGCTTACTATGAGATTGAGCATCTTTAATTTATGTATTTGCCATTTGGATTTACTCCTCTGTGAAGTGACTCTTTATACCCTTTGACATTTTTCTTTGGGGCTGTTGGTCTTTTTGCTGCCAATCTGTAAGGACTGTGCAGAACAAGCCTGGACCATTCATCTGCCATATTTGCAAATACAAATCATCTTTCACTATGCTGACAGTATCTTTCCATACTTTCCCCTCTAATTTTACCATAGTCAGACTCATCTAAAAGATTTTTGGTGGCCTCTGGGCTTCTTTTCTTGGTTTAAAAAATTTCCCCCAAACCGTAGATTGTAAGTCTAGTTTCCTAAGTTTTCTTCTAAGACTTTTATTAAGCCTTTAATTCATCTCTAATTTACTTTTGCCTATGGTATGGAATTTTTTTTTTTCAAGTAACATCCTCTCTTTTTAAAAATATTTTTACCTATTTTATTTTTTTTGAATTTTATTTTATTTATTTTTTTATACAACAGGTTCTTATTAGTTAATCTATTTTATACATATTAGTGTATATACGTGAATCCCAATCTCCCAATTCATCCCACAACCACCCCCCCTCCACTTTCCCCCCTTGGTGTCCATATGTTTGTTCTCTACATCTATGTCTCTATTTCTGCCCTGCAAACTGGTTCTGTGGTATGGAATATTGATCCAGTTTTCTTTCTTTCTTTCTTCCAAATGGATAGCCAGTTGTGCTGGCACCTATTACTAAATAAACTGCCATCTTCTGGGACTTCCCTGGCGGTCCACTGGTTAGGGCTCCATGCTTCTACTGCAGGGGCCTCAGATTCCATCCCTGGTTGGGGAAACTAGGATCCCACAGGCCACATGGCCAAAAAAAAAAAAAAAAAAGCCCTCTTTTGACTGATTTGAAGTTCCACCTTTGTCATGATTATAGATAAGACTCCGCCTGCATTGGCAGGAGGAGTCTTAACCGCTGTGCCACCAGGGAAGTCCCCCTGTGATCTAATTTTTCAAAGCTCCCCATTGGGGGCTGCATGTGGAGGCATTCATGTTTTTCTGATGTTTTAAGTTGTACTATTTTCTGAGGTTAACTCTTTATCTTTGTCCTTCTGCACATTTTTTTCTTCATAGAGATCCTGCATATTCCCTCTTAAATTTATCCCCTGATAATATAAATGCAAATGAAATATTTTCTTTTTTCTATTTCTACCAATGATTTCTTACAGTATCAAATTATCTTATCTCTTCTTTTTCAATAGTGAGGATTTCATTTTTTAAATACTGGTGTATTTGATAGGCCCTCCAAAGTACTGTTTTATTTTGATTTCAAGGGAAATAGCCTTAGTATTTAGAATGAAGCTTGCTGTCAGTTTTTGGCGAAGAACCTTTATCATAGTTCAGTAGTTTATTCCTTTTTAAAATTTCTTTTTAGTAATTTTTTTGAAAAAGCTATTGAATTTTTTCAACTAACTTTTCGACATCAATTGATACAATCACATTGTTACTATTCTTTAATGTGATGCAAAGAATTACATCGATCAATTACTTGATATTGAACCTGTCTTGATTCCTGAAATAAAGCTCTATTTGCTCAAAGCATGTTATTCTTTCGATATACAATTTTATTTTACTTGTTAGCATTTTATTTAGAATGTTTGCATCCAAGTCATAGAGAGATTGGCCTACAATTTATAGGCTTGTGTTATGTCTTTTTTTATTGTTTTAACTTGTTTGCTGGTTTAGTATGTTTATCAGATTTTCATATTAAGGTCATGCTGCCTTCATAAAATAAAAGGGAGGGAATTCCCTGGCGGTCCAGTGGTTAGGACTCCGCCTTTCACCATAGGGGGCCCGGGCTCCATCGCTGGTCAGGGAACTAAGATCCTCAAAAGCTTCACAGCAAGGCCAAAAATAAATAAATAAAATTTTAAAAAATAATATGGAGACTTTCCATCTTTTTCTATGACCGAGAATAGTTTAAGTAACATTGGAATTACCTTTATTTTTATCAATTTCAGCTATCTGACGATTCATCTTTGAAACTGTCAAGGCCTGGTGCCTTTACAATTTTATATGTACAAAAAAGGTAATGTAACATAAGTGTAAGTTTGAAGACAGAGAATGCCAAAGGCCCAAGAGCCAAATTAAGGTACATTTATAAATTACGCATCTGTGTCACCAGGGTTCAGCTTGGGCACATTTTTGGGGTGGGTTTCTCAGCTGTAAATAGATTTGTGTGAGGTTTAAATAAGATAAAGGCTGTGCAGTGTCTGCAGATATTCCACAAACATGCCTCTTCCTTGTCCTTTTGTCCAAAGTCCCCCCTAACAAAAGACTGACCTTTGTTGTGTGGGCAAGGGGGAGCCACTGCTAGTCTTTGAGGTGGGGAGTCACCAGTAAAGCACCATAGGAAGGGTTTAGTGCTGGGAGGTGGATTTAATTAGCCTGATGTTACAAGTGAGGAAACTGAGGCACAGAGAGGGGAAGTTCCTTGCACAATTTCACACAGCTACAAAGTAACAGCCGGAATCCAAACCCAGGTCTTTCGGACTCCAGGCCTCTCAGTCACAGGATCTATCCACCCCCAAACTCCAGAATCTGGGAGAAACCACAAGCCCTCCATAGCCCACTGTACCACCAGCTTCTCGGGAGAGACAAGCATCACCCCCTTGTGCCCCGCACCTTTCGTACGCGCCCCCGCATGAGTCACTCGACGGAGCCAGAGCGAAAGAAGCCACCCCCTGGAGGAGTTCTCTGTGTGAGTGCATTTCGGGTTCTGTCTTAGTCACCACTTCTCTTGGTTTCCACCCCTCCCCCGACTGCCAGGAGCCTATGCGTCCCCGTGCGTCCCCAGCCAGGGCCGCCAGTGCCACCCACAGTGGGTTCTGGCCCCAAGTGTGGTGGAGGCTCGGTGGTGGGGCTGGTGAGGCTCGGTCCTGAGATGTGGGCAGGGTGGCTGGGGACACCTGGCCCTAAAACCACTACTGTCTTCCCTCAACCTAAGTGAAAGCAGTGAACCTATCAGGCAAACGCAGCCTCAGTGCTAATAACAGCTGACACTTCTGGAGTGCTGACTTCAGCCAGGCCCTGCTCAAAGCCCTTTGCATCAATTAAGACATTTAATCCTCATAAAAGCCCATGAGGTACTATGGTCCCTATTTGATAGATGAGGCAACTGAGCCTCAGAGAGGGGAAGTGACTTGCCCAAAGTCACAGAGCCAGCCAGGGACACAGCAGGGAATCCAACTCAGGGAGCCTGTGGCCCGAGTCCACGGCTAGACTCACTACACAGTCCTTCCTCTTTGCCCTGCTGGCTTCCCCTGGCCCTCCCCTCCATGATCAGTATCAGAACCAACACCGCCCAAGGGCCGAGCAAGTCTAGGTCCCTGCCCGGGCCTCATCCTGTCCTTCCAGACCAGCCCAGCCAGAGCCCCTGAGAATGGCGTGCAGCTCCCCCAGGTTGCCAGGCTGCTCAGCCTCTAGGTCTTTGTAGGTGGTTTCCTTTGCTTGGATCACCCTCCTCCTTCTCTCCACTGGACCAATCCCCTCTCTGGTACAACTCAAGCACAGTGCACCTCCTCTGGGAAGCCCTCTGGGATATGCCCCCATGGAACCCTAAACTTCCCCTAATGAGTCCCAAATTTGGCATTTGCTTGCTGTGACCTTAGGCAAATTACTGAATCTCTCTAAGCCTCAGTTTACTGATCTACAAAATGGGGCCAATGATATCTCAAGGGGTTGTTCAAAGATGAAGAAATAAACTGGGCAACGTGCTTATGACAGGGCCCAGCCCAAGGTGAATGCTCATTAAATGGGCTCATTTTATGACACTGAGTTGTGGACACTGGGTTGCAATTGTTTGTGTCTGTCTCTCCCACTGGACTGAGTGCACTACAGGAGAAGAAATCCTGGAGCCCAGCACGGAGCCCACCCTGAAGGACATCTCAACACATATCTGATTTATTGGATGAACGACCAAGGTCCAGCTCCCTGGCAGTGGGGCTGAACAGGCAGGCAGGGCTCATCCTGCGGGGGGCGGGGGACTGCCTCTTCCTGGTTGCGTGACCTCGTGCAAGTCACTTAAATTAACCTTTCTGCAACTGAGTGCCTCCAGGCCAAGTGGGGATAACAGTCGTCCTACCTCTAAGGACTCTTAGGAGGATTAACCGAATGGCTATTTATAAAGCACTTAAGGAGAGCTGGCCACAGCAATGCTGTATGAGGGTTGTTGGAATACAAATAAGCAGCTGCATCCCCTTCAAGTGTCTGTATTCGGCCAGCTCCCACTCTCTGCCCCGGCCACCTCAAGGTCTAGGTCACAAGGAGCACTTCCCTGGCCACCTCCTCCTTCATGCCACTCCCTGGTTGTCCCATCGCCCTCAAGGCCCTGCCCCCAGCTGAGCCTCCGTCCCAGACCCGGGGCTGGGTGTCCTGCTCCATGCCAGGCACTCCCTGCAGGAGCAAAACCACAGAATCCAGAAGCAGAAGAAAACAGTATAAACTTGTTTTCCGAACCTAATTTTCTTGACTCTGACCCCCCGAACCCCATCAGCTCTGATGATATAATTGAGAGGGGTTCAGGGAAATCCAGTCCACACTGGTGATTTTTAGTCACGGTGAAGATTCTGAGTCCCAGCCATTTTATGACAGTGGTCACAAGATTCTTCCCCCATCACCTGCCTCTAAGCTGGGCCATGGAACCCAGGCCACAGGGCCACTGAGGGGTGAGTAGGAGCCCGAGGACACAGGGGGAGAGGACAGGTCGGACTGCGCTGGGGCCTGGCCGGTGCTTCTGCCCCACCCCCTCCCATCTGCCCCAGGGAGAGGATGAGCGGGAGCGCTGTGGTTTCCCCTGCAGCTTCAAGGCTTTCTTCGCTTTCTTCTTCGTGTTCACTGTTGCTGAGGCTTCTCAAGTCTCTGCTCGACGCCCGGTTGGCACCAGCCTTCAGCTACGAGGTCGCATCACCCCTAAGAATGAACCTCCCTGTTGGCAAGCACTCCAGCCATTCCTCCCAGCTTCCTTCTGTGTCCCCCTCGGAGCCTGCAGAAAGTTCTGGAAGGCCTCTTCTCTAGGCATAGGCCATGGGATACCCCTGCCCCTTCCCCCAGAAATGCCCTCCCCTCCCCTCTCTGTCCCGTCCATTTCATGCCCACAGGTAGGCTTATCGGATAAAACACAGGACACCCGGTTAAATTCGAAGTTCAGAAAACCAACAAATAATGTTTTAGTATAAGTATGGCCCAAATATTATATTTTTATTTGCCAAACCTGGCAGCGCAGCTTGTGGGGCTGGATTTGTCTGTAGGGACCTGGCCCAGCAAATCCAGCCAAGGAAAGGGTTGTTGGTCTCCCTCTCTCTCAAAGACCCCAAACTCCTCGGGGGACTCTTTTTCTGTGGCTCCTTCCCTTCCCTCTGCCCTCTTCCCACCCCATCCTTGCCCCTGGACACCCTGAGGGGAGGGAGGGAAGAAAACTCCTGCATCTCAAACTCCCCCTCTGCATCCCCTTTCCGGATGGGCTACGTTTCCCCTCTTGCTGGCGGGAGAAACCCTGTTCTCCCACTTGGCCTCCCCTCCCTGGTCCCTTCTGTGTCACACCTGGCACAGTCTTTTGAACTGGCAGTTTGGGCTCTTTGCCTCCATTTCCAGCTGCCTTTGTGGGAGGTGGTAGAAAACAACACGTTGTTTGATGTCTCACATTAACAGGCAGCCACAGATCAACCCCTCCATGCCATCCTGCTCTGCACACGTCCTCCCCTTAGAGTCTCCCTACAACCTGCCCATTTGATAGATGAGGACACTGAGGCTCAGAGAGGTCAGGGCCTCGCCCCAGGTCACACAGCTGGTGAGTGGTGGGCTGGGGGTCTCTTTCAAGGACTTGGGGCTGCCCACAGAAAACTCCCGCCTCCTCGGAGACCTGGGTTCCCCGCAGAGACTAGCAGGCCCTGTAGGGAGGGGCTGAGTTGCTGAGGAGGCTCCAGGCCCCTCAGCCCACGAGGTCTGTTCGCACAGGAGCTGGTGCTGCAGCCGCCCTGGGTGAAGCCTCATCCCACCCCCCGCAGCTGGGGCCGCGTGTGACATTTCCTCTCTGAGGATCAGCCACAGCCTCGGGGCTGGGGGAGAGGGAGGAAGAGGGGGCCCCTCCCACCCATGGGAACTCAGAGAAATCTGTCTGCTTGAGGCGGCCAGGCCCCTGCGTGTGGGGCTCAGGAGCGGGCAAGTCCCCTTCTAGAACGAGTGCCGCCGCTCAGCAAGGTCCCGGGAAAGTCATTTCGTGGCTCCAAGTCTCAGTTTCCTCATCCCCAATAGGATCAACAATACTTGCTATATCATAGACCTGAAGGAAGGATTAAACATGGCCTTAAATAATAAAAATAGGGACTTCCCTGGCGGTCCAGTGGTTAAGACTCCGGGCTTCCAATGAAGGGGGCTCGGGTTCGATCCCTGGTCAGGGAACTAAGATCCCACAGGCCCACGGTGCAGCCCCCCACCAAAAAAAATGGTTCACACTTAGTATTATATGCCCTAGACTGCTCTAGGCACTTTACATAATATATTAAGTTATTTAATCCTCCCAACCAACCCATGAGGTCAGTCCTATTATTATCCTGACCTTGTAGATGAAGAAACTGAGGCAGAGGGAATTCCCTGGCGGTCTGGTGATTACGACTCCACACTTTCACTGCCAAGGGCCCAGGTTCAATCCTTGGTCGGGGAGCTAAGATCCTGCAAGCCGTGCAGCTCGGCCCCCAAAAAAAGAAGAAACAAACTGAGGCAGAGAGATGAAGTCACTCTTTCAAGGTCACTGAGGTCACAGTAATTCTGAGGGCTCAAGGCTCTTATGTGTAAACCACACAGCACAGAAGTGCTCAGAAAACCTCCACATCAGGAATCAACAACTGAAATGGCCCAGGAAGAGACAGATGTTAACAAATGGACCAAAAATCCAGAAACAGTCCTGGGGAATTTAGTATAAGATATGGCACCATTTCAGATTACATGATTATATATATAATCCATAGACAGAAAATATGGACTGTTTCATAAATGGCATTGGGACACGGTTTAGCCACCTAGAAAAAAATAATGACTGCTCCACAGATCATACCTTACACCAGCATAAATTACATTAAAGATTTAATTGGAAACAATAAAACAGCAACAATACTAAAATAAAGTCAGGAAAATGTTTTTATCTCAGTGTGGGAAAGGCCTAACTATGACAACAGAACCTAGGAGTCATAAAATAGGAGATTGATAAACTCAACTGTGTAAAAATACGAAACTTTTCACAGCAAAGCCTAGGATAAATGATGATAAACGTGATAAACAACAGGGGACACAGATGGGTCCACTTTGTGAAGATTCATCAAGCTGCACACTTCTGATCTAATAGTTTGCTGTGTATGTTGTACTTTAGAAAGTTTTTTTTTTTAAAGATAAGTGACAAACTGGGAAAATATGTTTGCTCCTCATGTCATAGATGAAGAGTTCCTTTCCCTAATATATAAAATGTTCCTAGAAATAATAAGAAAAAGACTACTCAAAAAAATGGCGATGGACATGGGTCACAGAAAAGAGAATACAAATGACCCTTAAACACATGAAAAGATGCTCATCTTTTCTTATAATAAGAGAAATGCAAATTACAACTACAGTTAGATGTCAATTTTTAGCTGACGGTCTGGCAAGAGATTAAAGAGTTATATAGCACTGAGTTGGCAAGGATGTGGGGAGACAGGCGCTGTGGGATATTGCTTGTGGGAGTGTCAACTGCCCTCCTCCCCCGAAGGGGAATTTGGCAATATCTATCAAAATCACACTTGCTCGTTCATTTTGATCAAATGACTCCACTTCTAGGGATTCGTTATACAGAGATACTCCCACGTATAAGATCATTACTGCAACTCGATGTGTGCAAAGTAAATTATTGAAAACAATCTAAATGTCTGTCACTAAAGAACTAGTTAAGGTACATCCATATAATGTCAAACTACGGATCTGCAAAAAAAAAAAAAAAACGAGCGATGTTTTGGGATATGCACCGAATAATCTCCAATACATTGTTACATGAAAAAAGCAACATACGAAGAGCATGTAGAATTATACCGTTTATGTAAAAAAGGAGGGGCGGAGAATATGCACATTCATGTATTTGCTTATTTGTGTGAGAAAAATCTCTGGGTAACATAACACCCACCGTGCCTTGGGTCAGGAACTTAGTGGCAGGGGATGAGGTAAGAGGGAGATTTTCCACTGTATACCCTTTAGTACCTTTGGGATTTTGAAGCACAGGAATACAATACCTATTTTTAAAAACATATTAAATTTTCATTTTAAAACTTTGAAAATAAAATAGAACAGGGCAGGGTCTACCCAGCTCTGGCCAGTAGTTGCCACGTGGTACTGCAGAGCCAGCCTTGCCAGACATGTCACGTCTTCAGGAGAAGCTGGAACTGAATTTCATATGGAAATTACCTGTGTTCTTCATGTTGACAACAGTGGGGAGCCCATAGTGGCCCTCTCGTTACTTTCTTCTTCCTTAGTTACAGAACTCTGATTTGAAGACATGATCAGGTAAAAAAAAAAGCATTTCCTGGCCTCCCCTGAAGTTAGGATTGGCTAGTGAAATAGAAGCTGGGGTCTCCCTGAGTGGAGACGCATAAAATCTGGAATGGGGGCTTGGAGTTGGTGGGAGAGGCACCCATTTTGCCCCTCCCAGCTCTACTTTTTCCTGCCGGAACACAGATGTGAGCACTGGCAGCCATCTTGTGACTCTGAGGATGGAGGTAAGAGTTGAGGATGGTGACTAGGAAATGTAGAAGGAAGCTGGGTCCTTGGTGATGCTGTGGAGCTGGCACACCTCCCTGGACCAGGGGCTGCTTGCCTCACAGGACATATTCACGTGGTGGACATGGCAGATTTATATGTGCATGTGACCATTTTCTGGAATACAATAATGGAATGTCTTATTTGAACAAAATAAGCATATCACAACAATTTTCCAACAGGTGGAAATAAAGTCTGTGGAGAATAGGGTATCTTTCTCTAATTTGCACAAAGAATTAGACTATTATTTGCCTGAGCTATTATAGGCAGGTCTCAGTCAAATCTAACTAATACAGCAACTAATTTTCAAAAATTAAATAGAAAAAAATCCATCCTAAAATTCATGTGGAATCTCAAGGGACCTTGAATAGCCAAAATAGTCTTTTTTTTTTTAATATAAATTTATTTATTTTTATTTTATTTAGTTTTCGCTGCATTGGGTCTTTGGTGCTGCATGCAGGCTTTCTCTAGTTGCGGCGAGCGGGGGCTACTCTTCATTGCGGTGTGCGGGCTTCTCATTGCAGTGGCTTCTCTTGTTGCAGAGCATGGGCTCTAGGCATGTGGGCTTCAGTAGTTGTGGCACACGGGCTCAGTAGATGTGGCACACGGGCTTAGTTGCTCTGAGTCATGTGGGATCTTCCCGGACCAGAGATCGAACCTGTGTCCCCTGCATTGGCAGGTGGATTCTTAACCACTGTGTCACCAGGGAAGTCCCCCAAAACAATCTTGATAAAGAAGAACAAATTTTAGAAGACTCATACTTTCTGATTTCAAAACTTATTACAAAGCTACAGTAATCAAAACAGTGTGGCACTGACATAAAGACAGACAGATAGACCAATGGAATAAAATAGAGAGTCCAGAAATAAGCCCTCACTTATATGGTCAAATGATTTTCAACAAGGGTGCTAAGATCATTCAATGAGGAATGGACAGTCTTTTCAACAAATGGTGTTGGGAAAACTGAATATCCACATGCAAAAGAATGAAGTTGGACCCTTACCTAACACCATATACAAAAATTAATTCAAAATAGATTAAACACCTAACACTATAAAACTTCTAGAAAAAAAAACATAAGGGGAAAAGCTTCATGACTTTGGATTTGGCAATGATTTCTTGAATATCTCACCCAAAAGCACAGGAACAAAAGCAAAAATAGATAAAAGGGACTACATCAAACTTAAAAGTTTCTGTGCCTCAAAGGACACAATCAACAGAGTGAAAAGACAACCTACAGGATGGGAGAAAATATTTGCAAGTCATATATCTGATAAGGAGTTAATATCTAGAATATATAAAGAATCCTACAACTCAACAACAAAAGCCAAATAACCAAATTAAAAAATGGACAAAAGACTTGTATAGACATTTCAACAGAGGAAGGGATAAACAAAATGTTATGTATACATAGAATGGAATATTATTCCGCCTTAAAATTGAAGGAAATCGTGTCACATGCTACAACATGGATGAACCTTGAGGACATGATGCTGAGTAAAATAAGCCAGTCACAGAAGGACAAATACTGTATGACCCCACTTGTATGAGGTAGCTAAAGTCAAACGCATAGAAACAAAAAATAGATTAGTGGTTGCCAGGGGCTGGGGGAAAGGGAATGGGGAGTTGTTTCAGTTTTGTAAGGTGAAAATGTTCAGGAGGTCTGTTGTACAACAAGGTGAATATACTTAACACTACTCAACTGTACACTTAGAAATGGTTAAGATGGTGAACTTTCTGTTACATGGTTTTTTTTTAACCACAATTTTAAAAAATTAAACACTGCAGTGGGCCACCAGATTGCAATCCTTCTCTTAGACAGTGCTTCCCTTAGGCTGGATGTGTAACCACGTGTTAGGACTGCAAGGGCCGTGGGGAACTTGTCACTTAGGGGCTCACATGCTTGTCGTCAGCTCTCTTTTAATTCATTCATTCAACAATACTTACCGAGCACTTACTCTGTGCCAAGATCTATGCCAGGCCCCGGAGTGAGAGAGATGAAGGGTGAACTAGCTCACAATCTAGAGGAGAGACAAACGATAAACACCAAATGCATAAAAAATCAGTGTTATGATGCCAATTCATTGGGGTGACCCAATCCAGGGTGACTGGGAGTGGGACAAGATTACTTGAGGATCTTAATGACAAAAGGAGAGGGCCATGTGAGGACATGGGAGAAGGCAGATGGAAGGGCAAGTGCAAAGACCCAGGGGCAGAAATGAGCCTGGCCTGTTTGGGGAGGATGGGGCAGGAAGGTCAGCATGACTGGCTCAGAGAGCAAGGGGGAGGTAAATGGCTGAAATTCTGCCAGCAGGCCCACATACATGAAACAGATAAAAAGCAGCCTGTTATCAGCATAAACGTTTTTTTTCAACCAGCATAAACTTGATTTGTGAGTTCAGATATACCATTATCTTTTATGGTAAAAGTAAATTATAACAATTATTTTGTCCTAGAGAAAGGCTGGGTCAACAGATGCCCCTGAAAATCTCCTATTTGCCTCAAAACATCCACTGTCTGCCGAATCTCTGAATTAGTTCCTTGGGGTAATTTAAAAACCACTGATCTGCTTGGGCCCCATCACCCCCACTCAGCAGATGGGTGGACTGAGGCCCAGAGCAGAGAAGGAGCTCCAAGTAAGGCCAGGGCAGAGCAAGAGTTAGGCCTGGTGATGAGAGGCGCCTGGCTCCCCAGTCAGGGGTGGGGAGGCCTGGGAGAGGGAGCAGTCCACAGCCCGTGACCCTTACTCACATGGGAGGAGCCGTGAGTGACGGGACACTGGAGGGCCCTGGCCTGCTTCCCGTATAGGGAGAACCCTCTCCCCAACACCCAGGCAGCCTGGGCATGGGTGTGGGGCCTGGGAGGGACAGTTGAGGGTCAAGCCAGTGGCCTGATGGCAGGGCTGGGAATGTCTGAGCACGGACACCTGTGCTCAGAACTTCCCCTCACTTCCTGCTGGTTTTCCAAGCCCGCCTCAGCGCTCTCCTGTGATCTTCTGGGCCTGGCTCCCCCTCTGGTGAATCTCTCTGAAGCAAACAATCTCAGCTGGTTTCTGTTGCTTGCTACCAGGAGCTCTGCAGGATCTAGAGGGTCTCCCAGGCTGCAGTGCCTCCATCACCACCCATACAGCCCCTCCGATGGCTGCTAGGGTCTCAGCTCTGTTACTGACTGGCCATGAGGTCTGGGAGAGGCAATCGCGGGCTTGGCCAGGCTGGGAGGGACATTGGCAGAGCAAGTAAAGGGCTCTCAGTCACCGACCGGCTCTGGGTTTCCTAAAATTCAATTCTGAATCCACGTTCAGGACTTTTACCATATCCATAACTGCCTGTACTCAATCTTATTATTTTTCTTTAAAATGACTTCCTTTAAAAACTCAAATTCAGGGACTTCCCTGGAGGTCCAGTGGTTAGGACACGGGCTTTCACTGCAGGGGTCCCAGGTTCAATCCCTCATCAGGGAACTAAGATCTCACAAGCCATGCAGTGAGGCCAAAACAAAAGCAAACAAAACAAAACACCTCAAATTCATTTAATAGGCAACTACATGCCACATTCCTAAATGGAAATCCTGTATTTCTTTCCTTAAATAAAAGGAAACCCTAAAAAACAAATCCAGCAAAATCAAAATGATTAAATTCCATCCAGCTGCCTGCTCAGGGCACTGAGCTTGAGGCTTCCTCTCTGTGCAAAAAGGGAGATTAGCAAGTGTCTAAGGACAGTTAATAGCACCAAAGAGCCTTTCTCCATAACCATAATCAGAATTGAGAAGAAAATTACTTTCTCTCCCCAAGATTTAAGGTGAGTTAATGCTGCCACTGTTTAAAACCGGCACTTATACAATGTACCCAGACATTGGCAATGACCAGACTAATTCAGCCAGAGTCCTGTCACGTCAAGGGTTCCAGCTGTGTGACCTTGGGCAGGTCACTCAACTTCTCTATGCCTCAGTTTCCCCATCTCTAAAATAGAATAAATAACAGAACCCACTTCCTCAGGGTATTGTGAGGATTAAAGCAGTGAATAGCAGACAGGCCTGCCAAACATCTGTTAAATAAATAAGCCCACCTCGCGGTACAGGTGGAAGCCCTGAGGTGCAGGGAAGGGGAGGGATGGGCTCAGAGCACCTGGGAGCCTCCCTTCTCTCAGCCCCTCACCAACCCCAGCCAGCCTCTCGCCCTTGGGCACCCCGCCCTGCCCCCTCCCTGCTGCTCCGCACTCGCCCCAACTTCCTGAGCTCCTGCTCCGACTGGGCTACTTGATTTAATTCTCACAGGAACCCCGAGAGGGAGGCGGGTTCATCAGGCCCAGTCCACAGAGGGTCGGCCTGAGCCCCAAAGGGGTGACATAATTCCTGTCTGTCTCTGCGTGCACCAGGGCTGGGAGGAAGACGCAGCGGATTCTGGGTTCCCCCCCCATCCAGCCCAGGCCCCCCCACAATTATCTTTAGGCGGCAGCAGCTGAGCCTCCTGGTATCTCTCTGATCCCCCAAATTTCCGGTTCCCCAAAGACAACTCAGGATGTGGGGAGGGTGGGGTAGGGAGAGGAGGAGGGAGACAGAGAACGAGAGAGAGATCACAGAGAGACAGAGGGCCACAGAGACAGAGAGAGACAGGGCAGAGAGACAGATGAGAGATACGGCTTCCAAGACAGAGACTGAGAAACAGATTGAGGCCCACAGAGAGGGAGACAAAAGAGTCAGGAAGGGAACGGGTGATCCAGAGACACACAGAGATGAGGAGGGGCGAGGGAAGGGAGAGGCCGAGAGAACAAGACGGAGGCAAAAGTGAAAGTGGCAAGTGGGATGGGGAGCGAGGGGGCCTGGAGCCGGAGCTTGGTGTGCGGGGTGCCGCGGGGGACCCGGAAACAGAAAGACAGGTGGCGAGCCTGAGAGCCAGGTGGGAGAGGGAGAGAGTGCACAGAGGCCCAGCCGAGGCATACAGGAGGCAGACGGGGACAGGGACCCCGAGCGTGGAGGCAGGAGGGGCCCCAGGTCCTCCTCTTTCTCGGAGCTCTGGGGGCTCCCAGCCCCCACAGGGCCACAGATGCTCCAAGCATCCACCCCTCACGTAGCCCGTGTGTCCCCAAGAAGAGGGACTCGGCTCAGGTCCAGCTGCCCACAGCCCAGAGCGGGCAGCCCCTTTGAAGTCCGGCAGGGGAGTGAGCCCTGAACGGCCTTGGCTACCCACCCCGCTGAGGGACAGAGGTGGACAGAGAGGCCTGAGGGGGGACTTGGTGGGTATAGATAGATGGAGGCACTTGGGAACAGGGGTTGCTTAGACCACTTGGGGAGGGGAAGCCAGTACCCTGCTTGGTCTGGCCACCTGCCCTCTCTGAGCCTCAGTTTCCTCATTTGTAAAAGGGTGATAATGAGAAGAACTTACTCAGGGTCACGGTAGCGACCAAACATATGTGAACCGTGTGGCATCTCACGTGGCCTATGTCAGTGCCTGAAAGTGGGCCTTGTTGAAGGTCGAAGATCCACAGCATCCTGTCCAGATGAGTCAGGGCCCTTTCATTTGCAAATGACAGAAACCCAGCTGGAGCAGAGCCAAGTGAAGGGTGTTAATTAACTCATGTAACTGAACAGTTCATGGGTGGTGCCAGTTTCAGGAATGTATGGATCCAGGACCTCAACCCATGTTCTCAGGAACCATTTTCCCCCTACCTGGCGCTGCTCACCTCTGTGCTATCTTCCCCCTCACAGGTGCCCTTCACATGGTGGCCCCTGGCAGCTCCAGGCCCATGTGTCCTCCCTGTTGAGGGGTCCCAGCAGAGAGAGAGAGCCTTATTCCCAAAAGTTTTAGCAAAAATCCCTATGCAAAGCAGAATTTGCTCTCTGTGGAATTTCTCCTTGGGTCTGCCTCCTTGTTTTCTCCTTTTGCACCAACTTTTAACATAGTCTCCCTCCCTTCACTCCAAAGTAGGCTGCGTTTCCATAAATAACTCTGGCATTTGCTGTGTGACTTTAAGCAAATCACTTAACCTCCCTGAGCCTGTTCTCTTCTCTACAAAAGGAGCTCCTTATACCTTGTAGACCAGAGTGTTGTGAGACTCAGTGAAATCATGAGTGTGGCACACAATAAATGTGGAATAAATGCATCCCAACAGCCATCCTCCCTTCTACCAGCAATAGCTTCTAATTTTCTCTGGGTGCCTTCCCCATTTCCGGTGCCTTCCCCATTTCCACTCCCTCAGAGTGGAGCATATGACCCAGGCCTAAGTCAGTCAGCACATGGCATTCTCCTGGCCAGTGATTGGTTCAGGGAGTCTTGTGACCCAAGCTAAGACAATTAGAGTAAGTTTAGGGCTTTTGCTGGCGGTGCTGGGACGCTTTGCTCCCCCCACCCACCCAGGATAGGAACTGGAAGGACATGGTCCCTGCAGCTGCCAGAACCATCACATGACCACAAGGGAGAGGCTGTGAAAATGGAATCAGTGGAGAAATTAGAAGTTGGTAGTGATACTTAAGCCTCTGACTCCAGCCATACCTGAGTTCTAACTTTCTCAGCAACAAGGGATCCCATTCTTTTACTTCCAGGGACACCTTTTGGGGCTAGGGACCTCAAAATGAGAAGGTTTTAAAACTTAAGTTCAACATCCTCAAAGGTTCCCAAAGTCCAGAAATCTAGTGGCAGAGTTGGGACTCAAACTTAAGTCTCCTCACCTGTATCCCAGTGCTCTTGCCACCAAACTCAGTCCCCTCTCTAGAATTACTGCTCATCAGCTCCAAGACTAATAATACCAAGTAAATAAAGCAAAAGTAAGGAAAAACCAGAAAGATTTCCCTGGGCAGGTGGGTGTTGAGGAGGAAAGTGGGACACTGGGAGGGGATTAGGTAGGAGGGCAGACCCATGTGTCCAGGACAGATGGGTTACCAGCCATAAAATGTGCACCCAGGTATCTCTGAGGAGCAGTTAGAAGAGGTGGAGTGTGAGGAAAAAGGTGAGTTTCACACATTGGTCACCAGGGGCTCATCACCAGCTTGGGTTGGCCTGATTGTGGTTGGGATTTGGTGGAAATGATAGGCACTGTGGTTATCCACTAGGAATCTTTTTGTGGCAAGTGGAAGAAAGCCTGGCTCAAATTGGCCTAACCAATTGGCCTGATGAGATTGACTCATCAGGCAGTAATGTCTTCAGGCATATTGGATCATTGGATCTGGGTGCTTATACAGCTATCAGGACTCAATTTTTCTATTTCCATTTCTGTTGACTCTGCTTTCCTCTCTGGAGGCTTCATTCTCAGGCAGGCTCCCTCCAAGTGGAAGCCTGCAAAAGCTCCAGGCCTACATCTTACGGGCTTTGACACCGCAGTGGACAAAGAGCTTCTCTTTCCTATTAGTTCCAATGAAAGTCTCAGGAATGTGTCTCATTGGCCTGAATTGTGTCATGTGCCCTTCTATCAACCAATGACTGTAGCCAGGGGGTGGGATATAATGATTGGTCAATCCTGGGTCACATGCACATCTAAGACTTCAGTCCCACCTGAGCCACACAGACATTTCAAATCCAGGTGGCGTCATTGGAAGAAGAAGGCACGGATACTGGCAAGGAAAAGCAAAAGAAGTCCTCTGTAGATGTTAGAAGGTGGCCAGCAAAATGCTAATAGTAACATTTTTAAAACTTCTAAAGTCAAATACACTTGGGGAGTACTAGGTTAGGCAAAGAGAAACAAACGTTTCTCACAAGATTCCTCAGAGCCATGAACTCAGCAAAGTGCACTTGACTCTGCCAGGAGGATTTAGAGAATGCACTTTTCCCAAACTCTCCTGAAAGCAGAACGCTTCCTTGAGAAGCTTCTCTCAGGACTCATGAGCCACACAGTGCGTTTTGGAAAAAATGGCACTGAATACCACAAACAGCCCAAGCTCTTGCAGCAGGCACTGTCGATGCCTCGTCCATGGCCCTCCTCACCATTTCAGGGCTCACTGGCCCGTGCATCTGCCGGCACCTGCCTTCCTCTGCTCCAGGCTTGCTGGGGCCACTGGTGCCCACTGTGCCCACATGAGTGGCAGGCCAGAAGTTCTGGAGAATTAACAGCCCCCCTTTCCCTGGAGCCACCCTCAGTTGGTGAGTAATGGGCAAGGTTGTACAAATACCCCAGCTCCCTCCCCGGGCGGGATGGCTCATACCCACCCACTCCACAAGGCCCCCAGCCTGCCCTGGCAGGGTTGTGCCCCAGTTGCCCGCATAGGTAACTGGCTCTATAATGCATCCTTTGTTGGCTGCCTTCTCTTTCCTGTCTCACTCCCCTGTCAGTGATTTTGGGACCACCTCCCAAATAAACTATTTGCACTGGGACCCTTGTCTCAAGGACTGCTTCTGAGAGACCCCAAATCAATAGAGCTGTTACCTTCCGATGGCCTTTACAAGCACCCAGTTGTCTCCCCAGCAATTCCAGAAAATATTCTCTCTCACTTATCACTAAATCTACCTTTCCTCCAACAACGGACTTGAAGAAAAAATCTGTTTCTGCTCCCCAGCTTTCATCTGCAGGGATTCTACCTACTGACCACCGCACTGTGCTAAGAACCCCAGCCCGGCCCCGTAGACCTCATTGCCTTGACTATCTGTCCCTCCTGGCTCATCCACTGGTGGAAGCAAAGCACATTCTCTTGCTGATCCAAGAAACACCAGTGGGAAGCTGCTTCGTGCCTCAGGGCACACCCCGCCCCCAATCCACCAAGGCAAGGACCCAGAGTCACCTTGGACTTCCCCAAGCCTCACGGCCCACAGCCAACCCATCACCACGTCCTTTGCTTCTGCCTCCCAAACATCCCCTATTCTACCACCTCGCTCCACAGCCACCACCACTTCTTCAGCTAGCCCACCATTTCTCCTGTGGATCACTCTAGGAGCCGCCTCACTGATCCCACCTCAGGGCCTTTGCCTACGTTGTTCCTAAAGCCTGGAGCGCCATATGCAACTCACCTACTTGGCGCAGACAGACCAGCACCTCTCAGCCTCTGGTTTACTGCCTCCTAAAGCTGCCCTACTTTTCTGCCTCCATCCACGGCCCCCATAGGCCTTGGCCTCTCTTCTTATTACAAAATCATTCAGATATGCAAACATTTAAGAGAGTCACGTATCACACACCTCTGTATCCAACCCTGCTTAATACGAACAAGACATTACACATACCATGGAGGCCTTCCTGAACTCCTTCCCAGGTATCCTCCCCGCTCCGGCCCATGGTAGCCACTCTCCAGAGTCTGATATTCCTCATTCCTTGGCCTATCTTTTCTTTTTCTTTTCTTTTTTTTTTTTTTGGCTGCGCCTCACGGCTTGTGGGATCTTAGCTCCCTGACCAGGGATGGAACCCCGGGCGCACGGCAGTGAAAGCGCGGAGTCGTAACCACTGGACCGGCTGGGAATTCTGTCCTTTGCCTATCTTACTATCCTTGCATATATGTGTATCCCCGGACAACATGTACAGGTTTTTCACGTTTTTAGGTTTATATAAATAAAAAACTTGCTTTCCTTTTCTCGCTCCAGCTTCTGCTGGTGATATTTAGCGGAGTTGACAGACGTTGCTCCAGTCCACTGATCTTTCTCTGCTGGTGGGTCTCCACGGTGTCACTGGACTGCAGCCCCTCCGTCCACTCTCCCAGTGACGGTGTCGGCTGTGTCCCGCTGTCAGCCATTACAGTTTGCCCTGAGCCCCTTGGACCCACCCCTTAGCCCGTGTGCTGGTTTGTCCAGGTTTATACCCAGGGATATGCTAGGCAAAGGGACACACCATCTTCAGTTTGACTGATGTTGCTAGGTTATTCTCAGGGTGGTGGCACCAACATGACCTTGTTGGTAAACTGTTTCTGTCCCTCAGCCCAGGCATGAAGGTGCCTCTGCCCTTTTCTATTTCCTCCAAATAAAATGACTTGGACTTCCCTGGCTGTCCAGTGGTTAGGACTCCACGCTTCCACTGCAGGGGGCATGGGTTCGATCCCTGGTTGGGGAGCTAAGATCCTGCATGCCGCACATCGGCCAAAAAAAAAAAAAAGACGATGCCACCTGTTGATGCCCAGCTTGTCCAAACCCCTCCCCAGACCTCCCTCCCCCACTTCTCCAACGGGCCTCTCACAACCTCCCCACCTGGGGCAGCGGCACCTAATACAACACCCAGAGCAAGGGTGCTGGCGGCAATGACTCTGGAGGCCAACAGGCCCAGATCTCAGCCCAGATTCGCCACTTTGGCCGTGTGCCTTTGGGCAAATCACTTTTCCTCTCTGAGGCTGTGTTTCCTCACCTGCAAAATGGGGATACGCACAGTAACTGACAACAGGGGCGTGACAATGATGAAATAAGCGTGGAAATGTGGCAGGCGCTCCACAGAGGAGCAGTTGCTATTACCCTTGGAGGCCAGAGGACGGCAGCAACTGTGCATCCCGCTCAGGACTACTCTGGTTGTACGAGACAGAAACCCCAAATCAAGCTGGTTGAAGAAAACTGGTCATTTATTGGCCCAAGTAACCAGAAGTCTGAGGGGATGTCTCGCTTCAGGTGTGACTGGATCCAGTCATTCTGACACCACCAGGAAGCCAGCCCTGCCCACCTCCAGGCCTTCTCTCTTCCATGCTGGCTTCATTTTTGGGAGGCTCTCCAGGTGGGGGCTCCAGGACCATGTTCTCCCAGCTTCACGACTGCCATGAACAAAAAGCTTCTCCTTCCTGACACTTCCTGCCCATGTCCAGCGCTGGGCCTCACTCTGGCCAGGTTGTCACACGCCCGCACGGGAGCCAGTCCCAACGACCAGGTTATCCACCAGACCCTCCTATTCAGAGGGGGGGTCTCAGAGCAGCAGCAGTAGAACCACTTGGGAGCTCGTTAGAAATGCAGAGTCTCAGACTACATCCCAGATGGACTGAATCAGAATCTGCATTTTCGCAAAACCCCCAGGTGCATCATCTGTACGTCAAGTCTGAAGAGGACTGTGCTGCCCGTTAACTTTTTCAGTTGCTTAGACAATTTTTAAAGTTCTGTTTCATTAAGAACCACAAAAAGTAAGAATTAAGAAAGCCCTTTGAGGGACTTCCCTGGTGGCGCAGTGGTTAAGAATCCGCCTGTCAATGCAGGGGACACAGGTTCAAGCCCTGATCCGGGAAGATCCCACATGCCGCAGAGCAACCGGGCCCGTGTGCCACAACCACTGAGCCTGCGCTCTAGAGACCGCGAGCCACAACTACTGAGCCCATGTGCCACAACTACTGAAGCCCACGCACCTAGAGCCCGTGCTCTGCAACAAGAAGCCACCGCAATGAGTAGCCCCCGCTTGCGGCAACTAGAGAAAGCCCGTGCGCAGCAACAAAGACTCAATGCGGCCAAAAATTAATTAATTAATTTAAAAAGAGAAAAAGAAAAAAGAAAGCCCTTTGAGGTCATCAAGTCCACCCCCTTGTTTTAAAGATGGAGAAACAAGGGGCCAGTGGAGAAGGGTCTTGCTCTAGACGCCCACCCAGCGCTTCCCCACGCCCTGTTCTCCCATCACCTCGGCCGTCGTCTGCCACTTCCAAGGACTATCTCATCAGGAGACGCACCTGAGCCCCAGGAGTGCCAGCAGGGCTCAGAACTGCCTCACTCAGAAGGTGACGTGTCCCAGGCTTCGTTCAGTCACTCACACATACCTGGTCAGGACCCTCGGGAGCACAGAGGGTCTGTGAGGATGGAGACCCATAAACACACACACACACACACACACACACACACACACACACACACACTCAGGTCCTCAGACACAGCCCACCCTCACCCTGACTCCGACCCACTGCGCCCCCCAAAGCTAAGAGCACTACAGACCACTGCAGCCTTTATTCTGTTACAGAGAAGGGCTGGGGCCGGGGTGGTTCATTCTCAGGCTGCGTCAGAAGGTGCAGAGTACTGGGGCCACACAGACTGGACCCCAAAGTGACAATAAGTTAGGGGGAAAGTTCTCAGGCTGTCGTCAGGTTGGAGACGGGGCGGGGTGCCAAGTGGGGGCCCACAGAGCCACTGCCGGCTGCTCAGCTCGGTACTCCCAGGCAAGGCTGGCTCCAGAACCCGCACGGCCTCTCACTGAAACACAGCGGGGCAGGGACAGAGGGAGGGGTACAAGGTCAGGAGGTCCGTGGCGGTCACAGGGGGCCCCAGACTCAGAGAGGAGAGGGCTGAGATGGCGGGGAGGGCGGGGAGGGCGGGGAGGGCCTAGGGCCCGCAGGTCCAGGGCAGGGCTGGGACGGGCGGGGCCTCTCACCAGGCCTTCAGTGAATCTGGAGATTCTCATAATCTGGAGTTTCCTCATCTTCCATCTCCTGGGAACTCCGGCTGGCTGCGAGGGAAGGGGAGGCTGGTCTTCAGCTCACAAACCATCCCGCTCTCCTCCAAGGCAGCTCCCCCAGTGTCTGCCCTACCTCCCCCGACACACACCAGGCTTGGTCCTCGCCACGGGCGGCAGCTCCTGGGACACGTTCACATACTCCCGGCTCCCATCTGTGGGGACAGGTCAGAAGGAGGGACGGCCATACCGAAAGGGGGGCAGGCCACACTGGGGGTGAGAGAGGAGGAGGACACCCAGGCAGAGGGCGAGGGAGCCAGAGGGGGGGCGGTGGGCACCCTCAAGGCCGGAATGAGAGTGAGGATGGGGTGGGGGGCGCGAGAGTGAGGAGGGAAGGCGGACCCCAGCCGCTCACCCAGGGACGCATCCGCGCTCTCCTCACTCTCAGGAACGTTCACGTAATCTTCCCCCGACTTCACTGTAGGAAAAGCATTGGCGCCCACGCACTGGTACCCAGAGCCCCCGAGGCAGACACCCAGAGGCTCCCAACCGCAGCCCCCAAAGACTTTCCACATAACCAGCCCGAGACTCCTACACGCAGACCCCCAGAGACCATCCCCACTGTCGGCCCCAGAGGGAGGCAGGGAGGGCGGTCCGGACCTGCGACGCGGGTGGCAATGGAGAGAAGTAGGACAACTTGACCAGAATTGATTAGGGGAAACGGAATTGTGGGAGGAGAGACAGCAGGCCCAGCATGTCTCCCAGGTTGGGGAGCAGGGACGGGGAGCGGCTCGGGGTGGTGGGGCTGGGCGACACGTGTGCAGAAGGAAACAACACGCAGGGCTGGGCCGAGTCAGAGGCGCCATCAGCCCCGCTGGCCCCTCCTCCTCAACCAGGCCCGCCCTGACCCCCCCCTCCTGTCCTTGTCCCTTCCTGACACATAGCGCCATCGACGACATCTTATTCTTTCATGTGTTGACTTATTTCTCCCTGAGGATGTGGACAAGGCAGGCTTCAGAGTCAGACTGCCCAGGTTCAAGTCCAGCTCCAGCATTAACTAACTGTGTAACCTCAGGCAAGCTACCTAACCGCTCTGGGCCTCAGTTTTCTCATCTGTAAAATAGGGTGAGGAACGGTACCTACTGCATAGGGGTGTTGTGAAAACGGTGAATTAAAATAAGGCCTGTCATACAGTAAGTTCTGCCAAGTTTCTGTTAAATAAACAAATCATTGTACAGATGGGACAAGTGAGGGGCAGGAGGGGAAGGGACAGGCTCAAAAGCCCCTGGGAATTGTGAGGTTTAATATTAATAAGTTAATACACATAAAACTCTTAGTAGGGCATGTAGTAGGCCCTCAATAATGTTAGCTGTTTTAATCACAACTCTACCTCATTAGATGTGATTATATCAGGGGTACCCAGTAAATATGATGGATGACTGAATGAGTGAATGAATGAAAATAGGCACTTGGACAGATGGTCTGGGGCTCAAGAGAGAGGCCATGAGTTGAGAATCAGGATGGCACATGAAGCCAGGGTGTGGAAGTGAAGACCCAGAGCAAGTACAGAGAGAAAGGAGAGGAATGGAACACTGAAGATCACAAGACACTTAGAAAAGCCTCCAACAGGCAGGATGAAACCAAAATGAAGAGAGAAAAGCAGCCCAAAGGAAACTGAAACAACACAGGAAGCAGAAGAAAACTTCCCAAAGAAACCCAAAAAAGACGACCTATAATCAATATCCTTAGAGATTTACGAGATGATACTGCCTTTGTGAAACAAGATAGGAGGCTATGAGAAAGGAACATTCAGAGACAAAGAAAGGGCTTTTGGACAAGAAGGACAAAATGAAAGCATAGAGTCAAAAGAAGAATACAGTCAAGGAAATCTCGCAGACAATAAAAGCAAAAGACAAGGAGGGAAGAGGAGAGAAAAGGTAAGGAAATCAGAAGATCGGAGCCGGAAGTCCCCCTATCTGAAGGACAGAAGTGCTAGAAAGAGAGAAGAGAGAAGATGGAGGGGGAGCAAACACCCAGGAGGAGAGGGAAGAGCCGAGGGGCCGCAGCACAGAGGGGCAGGGAGTGGTCAGATGGCCGACTCACTGGACAAGGTGCTATCTCGGAGGCCAGGGTTGCTGGACACAGGAGCTGGTGGGACGGCGGCGCCAGCGGTCGGTGCGCTGTCAGGAAGCACGACCCTGAGGGAAGTCAAGGAGCGGGTGAGCAAGGAGCCCCGGCCTCGGCTCCCACCTCCCGCCTGGCCACTCACAAGTAGCCCTCATTGGGATAGTCTTCCTCATCCTCGTCTTCGTCCGCATCCTCACAGACCGCCTCTGGGGGGGTTAACGACACAGGGTCAGCAGAGCCCAGGACAGGCCCCAGCGTCCTCCCAACCAGGGCCGCCGGGGTCCCTGACGCACCCTCGTTCTCGTAGCTGGCCACACTGTTGGCTGCAGAGAGAGCGGGAGAGGGAGACTGAGCCAGCTCAGAGGGGCCTGTCCTCTGCCCGGCCCCAGCCCCATGGGCCCGGCTCCACGCTTACCACCATCTGAGTCCTGCTGGGAAGACGGCATGCGGTGGGAGCCTCCGGGGGGCTGTGGGGATCTCCTGGGAATCAAAGGTCAGAGGGCATGCTGGGGTGGGGCTCTGGGGCAAGAGGGATTGCAACAGGGAAAGAGGCCCACAATCCAAGCAGGTGAGGGGGTAAAAAGGGGGATTTGGTGGGGAAGTGGCCACTTACGGGATGGGGAGCAGGTCTGGCTGGCTCTGGAGCAGGTAGGTCACAGGCGGGTAGGAAGTGGCTGGTGGCCAGGAGGCGAGTGTGGCTGAGGATACAGGACCAAGCTGAAGGAACGACTCCAAAGCTCACGCCCCTACCCTGGACGAGGCCTCGAAGGGCAGACTAACCCCCGACACCCCTGTGCCCTGGACAGGCCTGCGGGGGGCACCCACCTCCCTCCCCACCCCCAGCTCAGGTCAAGGCCATGTGGGCAGCCACAGGGGGAAACTGCACAAAGGCACACGCTCTCCCACCCACGCCAGGAGACGCTCCCCCCGCATCCGAGGAAGGGGACCCTCCATGTACTCACGAGGCGATTTGATCACGATGCTACTTGGGGTCAAACTAGCAGGAGAGACACAGCTTGGGTAAGCAGCTGGGAGAGGCCCCAGACCCCATCTCAGTCCCCTGGGGCCCAGCCCTGCATGGGGTATTGAGGGAGACACCCAGGGTGGACGGGGCAGACTCACCCATCGGAGGCAGCAGTGTCATATGAGCCTGGGGAAGAGAGGGCCCGTGAGGCAGGAAAAGGGGGTGACGAGGGCAGAGGGTGATGGAGTATGGGGCTCTCAGCGACTCGAAAGAGTTAAAGAGGGACAAAGGAGTTGGGGCGTGGGGTGAGGGTCCCTGTCGGTGTGTCTGAGCATCTGGACACCCCACCAGCACCCACTCACCTGGCAGCTCTCGGCAACGCACACACAGTGCCATCAGCAGCACGGCCAAGAGAGGCAGCAGCAGGAGGCCCAGCACAAAGAGGACCAGGCTGACTGCCTCCATCTGCAGGGAGAACTTGGACCGGGCCTAGCTGCTCGCCGCACACCCCTCCGGGACAGAGCAGCAGCAGGCCAAGGGCCAGGCCAGAAAGGGTACAGGGGCCGAGCGGGCACCAGGCTGGGAGCCTGGTGGGGGGCAGCTGTGCCCTCCTCGGGGGCTCCCTGGGTCTCCTCCCCTCAGCGGGCTGAGTGGGCGTCAGCGCGGGCTCTGGAAGACCCTTGAACCCAGGGCAGTCAGGCCCTGGCCTGGAGTCTGGGGTGCCAGCCACCCCTACACAGACCCTGTGCCCCAGCCCTACCTGCCCCTGGGCTCTGCGCCTGCCTCTCCTCAGCGCCTGCCTGCCTGCGGCAGGAAGCTGTGGTGAGCGTCGGGTGAGGGCAGGAAATCATCGGGGCTCAGCTGGCTGCACCCTCCCCCTTCCCACCCCCACCCAGCCAGTGGGGAGGGGGAGGAGGCCGCCTCAGGAGCCACCCCGGGCCCTCAGGAAGGGTCTGCTGGCCTCCGGGACAAGGGGCAACTCAGACCAGTGGGAGGAGGAAAAGATACTTGCAGGCCAGCCAGCTGCCGTGCCCTCCACAGCGTGGCTCAAGGAGGCAGCAAGGAGGGAGGCCCTGACACCGGGAATTCTGAGGGGCCCAGGGCATGCCCACCCCACCTCACCCTGGACGGCCTGCCAAGGGCGGGCGGGCTCTCGGGGAGACATGGGCATGAGTGACTCACGGTCACACCGAGCCAGCTCACTCCACCCCTTCATTCACTGGCCCAGAAGGGCAGGGATTTGCCCAAGGGCCCGCAGGAGTGACCCAACAGCCACTGGGAACCTGGGACTATAGAGGGGGCGTCCCCTGCAATCCAGAGATCACTAGCACCCAGAGAGACTCCAGCAGGCACTTGGGGTCTGGCTACAAACTTTATTCAGTTACAAATAGCACCGAGCCCCTGGGGCTGCTCCAGTGGTGGGGGATCCCCCTCTCGGACCCCCAGAATCCCCTCTTGGCCACCTATGTAGTGTGTGGGAGCTGGAACATGGCCCAAGGCCCCTCCTAGAAAATGGGCCAGCCGAGGATTTGGGCCCGGGCACCTCCTGGGGTGGGCCCAGGGCCAGATGTGACAGATGTGCAGATAGCAAGCGGTGACCCCCTCAGATGAGCACACTGGACACGGGGACCCGGGTGGAGCGTCCTCTCTGGGGCACCACGATGCGGTCATCAGCAGGCCCGGCCTCATGCAACAGACCTGTCGGGGAGGGATCAGAGCCAGGACTGGATGGACAGACAGACACAGGGCCAGGGAGGGGACAAACAGGCACTGGCAAATGGATGGGGCAGCAGAGCCACACAGTGGGGCATCAGCTCGTGGGACAGGGAGACCCGAGGCCGAGGGAGGGGAGGGCTGTGGACTGAGGGCTGCCAGGGACACGGGGCTGGGTGGGTGGGCGGATGGACAAGCAGGCAGCATCATGAAGTCAGGCAAGGAGCTGTGGACGGACAGCGGGGAGGCCCGACCGACCCTGCACGTGCAGCTGGGCCCGCCGGCGGTCGCCCTCAATGAAGATGGCAGCACCCAGGAAGGCCGCGCCGCCCAGCGCCCCCATGAAGGCGCAGAGCATGAGTGAGAACTGCAGGGCCCGGAACTCAGACAAGAAGGAGGGGGGCCAGCCCTGGCGGAGGCGGTCGGAGATCTGTGGGGAGACAAGGAAAAAAAGTCAGGGGAACGGAGAGGAAGCCCCTGAACTCCAGAAGAACGAAGAAGACTTAGGCCTGGACCTTACTGGTGCAAATCTGCCAAGACAAAATCGTGCCCACTCAGCTGAGCCTCCGAGGTGAAGGGTGCCTGGCACAGGGGACTCGGATGCCTCACTAGGGTGAGACCCTCTAATCTGGCCTGTGCTCAGGCCACTGGCCACCGGCTGGTACTGGGAATGTGGGGTCCCCCGAGCCCCACCCCAGGCCCAGCCAAGGGGCCGTGCTCACCAAGCCAATCAGGTAGGGGCTCCCAGCGTCACCCAGCAGGTGGGACAGCACGATCTGAAAGGCTTCAGCAGTGGAGCGTCGTGTGGGGATCACCACGTACTGGGAGGAAAGAGGGGCAGGAGGCAGAGGGCGGGGACAGGGCCAAGGCTCAGCCTAGGCTGAGGTCAGGTGAACCCCAGCTCAGAGGTGTGGCTGGGGTGAAGGGCAGGGCAGGCCCGGGCTACAGGCCCACCTGGGGTTGGACTCTGAAGTCAGTCCTGGGCTGGGTTTTGAAAAAGGGGTGAAGGTCACAGTTCAAGGCAAGTGAGGTCCCCTGCCCCCACTCCCTGCTCCCATCAGCCTCTGGGGTAACCCTGGGCCACCTACTCACCAGCAGAATGTCAGCCACAATGGCCCAGTTCATGGACAGCAGTGTCTCTCCAATAAAGATGAAAATCTGGGGGATGGGAGGTAGGCGGTGAAGGAGGGGTAACAGGGGTGGGGCGTTGGTCTCATCACAAGAAGAGCAAACACATGGAGGGTTCACTAGGTACCAGGCCCATCTATTAACTCATTTAACCCTCACAACACCCCTAGGAGACAGTTGCTACTATTATTCCCATTTTACAGAAGATGAAACTGAGCACAGAGAGGTTAAGTCACTTGCCCAATGTCACACAGCTAAGAATGGCCAGAGCTGAGATTCAAACCCAGGCGTTCCCACTCCAGAGTTGGCTCTGACCCTAGTCCTGCCCCAGTGCACCATTCCTCCACCCTAGACCCAGAACACCCCCTTAGACACCTGCTGGCTACTCACATAGGTGGCCACGATGCTACCACGGGCGCAGGCAAGGGACAGGAAGAGGAAGGGTGAAGAGCCCAGGAGGCCAGCAGCACAAACCAGCGGGTCAGCCCGGGGGTTGGAGCGGCGGAGTCGGCGGCTGATCTCCACGCCCAGGCCCACACCCAGGACCCCGGTGAGGCAGGTGATGAGCCCAAAGATGAGGCTGGGGGGAAGGGGAGAGGCAAGGGGGTTAGCCTCACCCCCATGGCCCAGAGAGAAAGATCATCCATCCTGGCCACCCTCACAACCCAGGTCTATCCAGGCACAGCACTCCATGGTTCACAAGAGGAAGGCACTTATTCCCAGACTAGGAAACTGAGACTCTGGGAGAGGAAGTAGCTTGTGGAGTCAGGATTCAAACTCTCCTTGCCTGAGTCTGAATCACAGACTCTCTCCACTTCATCCCCTGCAACCTGCAGGGCCACCCAGCCCAGACCCCATCTGGGTACCTGTCAGAGGAAGAGCAGGAGTCTCCAGGAAGGCAGGGGGGGGTCTCCCCCAAGACCACGCGGGAACGCAGCAAGAAAGCAGGAGCCCAAAGAGCCAGGGAGCCCGTGACAAAGGCCACAGCAGTGAAACCAAGGGAAGACAGGATGAAACTAGGACTGCAGACAATTAGGAGGGAGGAAGTTAGACTCCACTGAGGTATCGGTGTCAGAGACCTCTCTTCTCCCTCTCTGGCTTATTTTAATAGTCAGGGCACTGAGTCTGGAGGCTGTACTGGCTTCCAGGATCTGGGCCTGTAATTCAAGCAGCTGCCATAAGGGGGCAGTGGCGACAGAATTCCTGGCCTTAGGGTAGGGCCAGCTGACAGAAAACAGAACAAAGACCATACCCATGTAAATCTCAAACTAGACCTCAGGGCCTCCCTGGGGGCCTCAGATGTTGGGTTAGGATGGAACTGAACTCACTTTCTTGCCAGAGCCCTCAGATCTGCCCACCACGAGGTGGGGTTCAGGGGTGGTGAGTCTGAGTGGCGCTCCACAGCTCCCCTTGGCGGCTCCTGTACTACCAGGAACAGCAGTACAACAGCCACCACTCCTAGACCTGGTGTCACCTGGGGAAAGAGTGGGCTTCAAGAGAGGCACAGACGGGGAGACACTCAACCCTGGGGGCTGAGAGAAAGTGAGGGTGTATAAAAGCAACTCAGGCCCCAAGACCTCAAACACCCAGTGAGTGCCTGCTCAAGGAAGCTGAACCTGTGATTGAGGGGAGGGGGTGACTGCCACTAGGAAGTGTTTCTGTTTCTGCAAGCCTAACTGCTCCCTCTTTAGCAACAGCACCCTAATTTTCTTTTGGGAAACCACTCCCCCCATTTCTCTCAACCCATGTGGTTCAAATAGGGTGGGGCTTATAACCCAGACTTGGCCAAGAGTAATGTTAAACCTCCCAGGCCTCAGTGATTGAGTCAGTGCCAGCATGTGACCCACATCCATCTAATCAGACACCATCCAGGACTACTGCTCAAGGATCCAGGGTGCTGAAGTTTCTAAACGGGAAGATAAACATGTGGAGCTTTCACTTGCTTGAGAAGGAAGATAACAGAGGAAAGTAGAGCTGAGAAAAGGATGATCAAATTCCTGTGACACTGTGGGAGTCCTGCATCCAGCTTTACCTGAAGCTCACCCTGGGACTTTCCATTATGAGAGCCAATACAGTCCCATTTGGGGGCTTACAGTTGTACAGTGGGCTTCTATCACCTGCAATCAAGAGTTTTACCTAGCACGTGGCTTCGCAGTGAGGGCAACTAGGCTGCCTGTAGGCTTGGCAGAGTGAGCACTGCCTTCAAAAGGGGGTGTCTGACGGTAGAAAGGGGGAATCAGTGAGTGCACTGCTAACCTTTCCCCAGGCTGTGACCCGACTCACCCGCAGAGCCCAGTGCCAGTCCCCGGCCGCATCCTTCACTTTGGAGCCTGCAATGTAACCCAGACCACTGTGGGAAGCGGGTGGGGGAGGAGAAGAGACGGCTGGTCAGTCCCGTTCCAGGCAAGGCCCTTCTGCCTCCCCACCAGGGCCGAGGTCCACTCACCTGCCCACAGGGATGGCAAAGTAGAACACGCTGAGCATCCGACTCCGCTGGTCTGCCACGAAGAGGTCAGCGATGAGGGTGGGTGCGATGGTGGAGTAACTGGCCTCCCCGACCCCCACCAGGCCCCGGGTCAGGAGGAGCAGCCAGAATCGCTGGGGAACGAGATATGGGGGAGGTGGCACCCCGCCCTGCAGCCAGCCTCCCAGCCTCCCTCACCAGCCAGCTCTGGAGAGGTGGCAGGGATGGCAGGAGAGGTCTGGGTTTTAGAATCAAACAGACCTGAGCTTGAATCTTGGCTCCACTACTTACTAGCTGTGACTCTGAGAAAGCAACTTAACCTCTCTGAGCCTCAGTTTCCTCATCTGCAAAAGGGGGATAATAACAACTTGTTCACATACCTATTGTGAGAACTGGACAACAAAAGGTCTATTCATTACCTTGCACCCAGTAGGTACGAAATAAATCTTTATTTCTATCTTGTCCAAACCACCCAAGACACCCCAACAGTGAATAATGATCTTAGGCAGGGGTTTATTTGTCTACCAGAGACACCAAAGCTAAGAACAAGGCATGATCACCCAAGGAGGGTGTGTAGTGTCCGGGGCTGAGGAGAAAGAGTCCCAGGGCAGAAAGTGAGAACAGACAGAGGTGATTTCAAAGGAGCAAAGAAGCAACAGCCAGGGAGGCAGGACGAAAGCCAGAAGAGGGCGTCACAGAAGTTAGAAGAGAGTTTTCGGAAGGAAGAAGTGGGTCAACAGAGCCAGAGGCTCCCAGGAGATCCAATGAGAACAGGACTAGGAAGTAGGAGCTACAGCTAGCAACTGAGAGGGCACTGTTGACTTTGGCAAAGGAGCGACGGGGGCAGGTTAGCCAGCAGTGCTCAAGGGGGTAGTGGGAGGAGAGGAAGTGCAGGCAAAGTGAGAGCCTCTCCCCAGCTGCTCCTTCACCCAGACTGGAGCTTCCCTCTGGGGAAGTCTGACTAGGAAGAGGAAGACGGAGAGAGGGCAGTTCTGGTAAGGTCTTTCCTGTGATACAGAAATGTGAGTGTTTAGGTGTGCAGTGGAAGGAGGGGATGATGGACAGAAGAAGGTTCTGGAAGAAAAGGGGAGAGGATGGGGTGGGCAGATAACTCAGGCAAGCAGGGAACAGAAGACGGCATGGACCAAGGCAACCGCACAAGTTCCCCGGGCCCAGTATGCAATGACTCCAAAGAGGAGCAGCAAAGACTGATGGGGGAGTCAGGGCCGGGGGAGGAGAGGGCAGGGGGGGAGGGCAGAAGCAGGAGCCAGTGTGGGACCTCACCTCTCTGGGGATGAAGGACGACCCCAGTGTCACCAGGGACCAGAAGGCAATGCCCCCGCACATGAGATACTTCCGATTGTACCTGTCACCCAGGTAGCCAAACACAGGTGCCAACACCATGTAACTGGAGATGAACACTGGGGGGAAGCAGAGAGTCACAGCCCAGCCCCAGTACCCCTACCCCACCCCAAACCAGCTCAGGGAGGGCGAAGGGGGGCAGGAATAACTCCCAACCCTGAAACTATCAGAGCTTCCTGCAAGCGGGGTTGGGGGAGGTAGTAGTCGTCCAGCTCCATCTCCAATGTTCTTCAAATCTTCCATTGTAGAATGGATGGCCCAGCTGACTCATCCCTTCCTCCATACCCTGGTCTGCAATGCACTTGTCTGATCTAGCCCCTCCCTACCCCTCCAACTTCACGCTTATCCACTTTCCCTCTCTGCACCCCAATGGCCCAACTGCCAAGTTCAATACCACCTTAAGGCTTTGGGCACCTGCTGTCCTCTCTATCTGGAATTGTCTCTTCTCTCCCCTGAGCTCCACAACCTCAGCTCAGAAACCTTCCCAACCACCCTCAGCTCAGAAACCTTCCCAACCACCACATATCCAGTCTCTATCACAGCTACTCTGTCTTCTTTTACATAACAGTTATTTCTATAGAAAATTATCTCATTATTAGTTTAGGTTTTCAGGGACTGTTGCCCCCCTCATGCACAGCAAAATGCTGGCTCCAGGAAGACAAGGACTGTATTGGCCATGACTGTGTTTCCATCACTTAACACACTGCCGAGCACAAAACAGGTGCTCAACAAACATGTGTTAAATGAAAATGTGAAGAGGGTTGCCAAGAAAGACGTGTGTTTTTTTTGTTTTGTTTTTTTTGGCTGAGCCACGGGGCATGTGAGATCTTAGTTACCGGACCAGGGATTGAACCCCTGCCCCCTGCATTGGGAGCACAGAGTCTTAATCACTGGACTACCAGGGAAGTCCCAGACCTATTTCTTCTCTAACTCAACAACTCTTTAGAGCTTTGCAGACCTGGACCTATGATCCTATTCTCATTCCATTAAACTTTGGCTTAAATAACTCCAGTTCCTTGGTGGCCTGGAGTGGAGCAAAGAACACTGCAAGATCTGGTTTCAAACTCCTCTTCTGCCTCGAACTTGTTGTGTGACCCTAGGCAAGTCTTAACTCCTCTCCAAGCCTCAGTTTCTTTATAAAAATGTAGATAATACTACCTACTTTCTCTATAAAACAAGAATAATAACACCAACTCCTTGGCTGATAAAAGGATTAGAAGACAATGGGTGTAAAATGTCTTGCCAAATTCATTGGATGTTATCAGTACTTCCTCCAGGGCCTGGCACATGGTAGGTGCTCAGAAATGAAGGAAGGAGGGAAGGAAGGAATATAGGACTTGGCTTTGCCTTTCCCATAAACCCCAAAGTTCTGAACAAGTAAAACTCACCTCTTCCCCTTCTAGACACCCTCTTCTGCCATTATTTACTGGGTGCCTACCATTTTCCAATACTGTACTATGCACTTCACAGGCATTATCTCACTGAATCCCCACATCAGCCCTATGAGGTGAGCCGGGGTTATTACCAGTTCCAGTTCACCGACAAGGAAAGTGAGGCTTAGAGAGGTTGAGGGCCTTGCCTACCATCACATTAAGTGAAAAGCTGGTATATAAACCCAGGTCTGTCTTAACCGTTATACTAAACTGACTCCCTCTTTAAATCTCTTTAAATGTGGTGTCGTAATCGAACAGGACAACCTCAGGGCAGACCCATGGCCATCTCCTCCCCTAGCTCGGCCACCGGACCTCCCAAAAATAAGGCCCCAGGCACGCCAGCATGTGGCCCCAACTGGGGTAGAACAGAAAGAAGAGGTGCTGTGTGCCCAGGAGGGTCCTCCACTCACCGGTCTGGATAAGGCCGGAGCTACTGTCTCCGATGTCGAAGAACTGCTCAATGTCCGGAAGGACGCCTGGGAAGGAGAAGACTCAGGATGGGTTGGCCGAGGCAGCCCCACCTTCGGGACCCCGCTCCCATCCCCCTTTCTAACTTTCTCCCAGAAGTCAGTACCAGCCACGGTGAAGCGGTCCATGTAGTTAAGGAGGTTGATGTAGCACAGCACGGCCACTATGAGAGCCGAACGGCCCGAAGACAAGCCCGTGATGCGCTGCAATCCCTCCCGGTCTGGGACTTCGGGATCCTCGGACTTCGGGTTCCCCATGGACCCCGGCAACCCCGGGGTGCCGGGCGCAGGCCCGTCGTCCGTGTCATCCGCCTGGCTGAGGAAGGGCGCGGTGTCGGACCCGGACATGGTCCCGGGGGCCGCGCCCGCCCGCGCTACGGTCCCACCGACGATCCCACCTGCGAGGGGAGGAGGCTGGAGAAAGGAGGATGGAGGGAACCCAGGCGAGGGAGGTGCGCTCGGACACCGAGAGGCGCTTGCCCCGAAGCACAGAGCACGGGGGATGGAACCCGGGCTCTATCATGCGTCCCCTCCCCGGCAGACACACCGCGCGGAGGGACGAGTGGAACGCCGGTGAGATCAGAGACAGGAGCGGGTTGAGGAGAGTCCGATCCCCCGCCCCCTCCCGGTTGAGGCCACCCCTCACGCCAGGTAGGAGCCCACCGCATTCGCGGTTGGTCAGCCACGGCGCCGCACCACCGCTACCGCCATATTGTCTAAGAGCCGGTCATGTGACACCGGAGCAGGGGCGGGGCGGTGGACGCCACGGCGGGCCAGCCCCTGACGCGACTACGGGGGCCACGCGCGCCCCTGCGGCTTTGCCGACGTTCCCGCGTCACGTGACTGTGGACGGTCGCCACGGTCCTCGGCTGCGTTCCCGCCGCGACAGCCGACCTAAAGGTGTCTGGGTGAACTGTTGCAGTCCCTCCCACTCTGAATCTCGGCTTCCTTATCTGCAACGCTGCTTGGCAGACTTTTTATTGAACAAGATCAAACGAGATAATGGAACCTTAAAAGATTCTGGATATACAGTAGTACTGTAAATATCTCTAGACGTGCCAACAGACAGTTGTGGTTTTTTAAATTTATTTATTTCTATGTATTTTTTGGCTGCGTTGGGTCTTCCTTGCTGCGCGCAGGCTTTCTCTAGTTGCCGCGAGCGGGGGCCCCTCTTCATTGCGGTGCGCGAGCTTCTCACTGCAGTGGCTTCTCTTGTTGAGGAGCACTGGCTCTAGGTGCGCGGGCTTCAGTAGTTGTGGCACGCGGCCTCAGTAGTTGTGGCTCGCAGGCTCTAGAGCACAGGCTCAGTAGTTGTGGAGCACGGGCTTAGTTGCTCCATGGCATGTGTGATCTTCCCAGACCAGGGATCGAACCCGTGTCCCCTGCATTGGCAGGCAGATTCTTAACCACTGCGCCATCAGGGAAGTCCCAACAGACAATTCTTACTCTCTTCCCCACGGTGTTCGGTTGGGGCTTCATACGTGCTCAGTAAGTGCTGGATGAATGAATGAATGGTGAACAGCGGCCCCCGTCCCTACCTTTCGGATTCCCCAACCCAGCTGAGCTTTCCCTGCAGACGTTTAAGAAAGTGTCCCCAGACCCCACCGGCCGCGTCTGGAGCCAGTTTTTCCTCACCTCCAACTCTGATGGTCTCACTTGGAACAGGCAGGGGCTAAGGAGACTCCTAGCCGTGGACGGGGCTCGAAGACCACAGAGCCCTGGCACCAAAACAGCTTGGTTCCTGAGTGCCTCGCCGCCCCAGTCGCCAAGCTACATCTAGTAAACATACACTCTAAGTAAAGTTAGTGTAGTTCTATGCAAAGGCAGCTTCAAGACCCCTCTTCCAACCAGACCTCTAAGTCCCTCTGCCGAAATTCTGGAGTCTCATGATCTTGGGACCCCCGCAAGAGGACTTATCAGAAACTCTTGAGTCACTGCCCTACTTGGGTTGCCCCAGGAGTACTTAACGTTTCAGAACCTTAAGCCTGGTCTCCCTTTAGGGTCTAAAGGAAAGAGATGGAGAGGAATTTCAGATTGTAGTCACTGAATTTCCTCAGTACTATTGAGTAGCTACTATATGCCTGACATTGTGCTGGGTGTCAGGCAACCGCAGATTTACCTACCCTCACAGAGCTTATCTGAAGGAGCTTTTGCATGCAAAAGGTGCACCTGTGAAATGAAAAGGCAAGCCACTGATTAGAAGGAAGTATTCGCAAAGCATGTATCTGACAAAGGACTTCTATCCAGATGTATAAAGAACTCTTAAAACTCAGTAAGACAAAAACACAATTTTTGAAGTGGGCAAAAGATTTTAACAGACATCTCACAAAAGAAGATATATGCAGAGCACAGGGAGATCAGCTCGGTGCTTTGCGACCACCTAGAGGGCGGATGAGGAGGGTGGGAGGAAGATGCAAGAGGGAGGGGATATGGGGATATACGTATGCATATAGCTGATTCAGTTTGTTATACAGCAGAAACTAACACGACACTGTAAAGCAATTATACTCCAATAAAGATGTTAAAAAAAAAAAGATATATGAATGGCCAACAAGTATATGACACCATTGGTCATTATGGAAGATAGAATTAAAACCACATTAAGATACCACTATACTAGAATAGCTTAAAAAAATAAACGCACTGGGACTTCCCTGGCAGTCCAGTGGTTAAGACACTGCACTTCCACTGCAGCGGGCACGTTTTCGATCCCTGGGTGGGAACTAAGATCCTGCATGCCGCAAGGCATGGCCTAAATAAAGAAATAAATACCCTGATAAAGTACTGGAAATGATATGAATGTTTGTGGGAATGCAAAGAGTACAGCTACTGAGAAACAATTTGGCAGTTTCTTTAAAAATTAAACATACAGGGCTTCCCTGGTGGCACAATGATTAAGAATCCGCCTGCCAATGCAGGGGACACGGGTTCGAGCCCTGGTCCGGGAAGATCCCACATGCCGCGGAGCAACTAAGCCTGTGCGCCACAACTACTGAGCCTGCGTGCCACAACTACTGAAGCTCGTGTGCCTAGAGCCCGTGCTCCACAACAAGAGAAGCCTGTGCACAGCAACGAAGAGTAGCCCCCGCTCGCCGCAACTAGAGAAAGCCCACGCGCAGCAACGAAGACCCAATGCAGCCAAAAATAAATAAATAAATTTAAAAAAAATTAAACATACACTTCCCATATGACCCAGCAACTCCACTACTAGATATCTATCAACAAGAAATGAAAACATGTCCAAACAAAAGCCTGTATGTGAATGTCCATAGAAGCATTATTCGTCATAGCCAAAAAAAATGAAAACAACCCATGTATCCATCGACAGGTGAATAGTATATTCATACAGTGGAACACTGCTCAATGATACATACAGTATGGGTAAATCTCATAAACACTGTGCTAACTGAGAGACCCCAGACACAAAAGACTGCATACTGTATTATTCCATTCATATAAAATCCAGAAAAGGCAAAACTAATGTGACAGAAAGCAGATTAGTGGTTGCCTGGGGCCAGAGGGAGGAGGAGGTACAAACAGGCACCAGGAAACGTTTGCAGGACTGTGGACATCTACTAAAACTCATTGAACTGTAGACTTAAAATGAGTGAATGCTTAGGCATGTAAATTAAATTCCATTAAGCTAAAAAAACATTAAAAACCTGTAGATCTGTAGTCCAAACACAATACCTCTGGACAATAATGAAAATAAAACTTTCTGGTTATAAAGACAAATATTTTGATGCTAATTGGTTTTGGCAAATGGGGAAAATATTTGGTTCTTCCCCAAGTACAGGTGACATTTATTTATTTATTTATTTATTTATGGCCACACCTGCATGTCATGCAGGATCTTAGTTCCCCCACCAGGGATCGAACTTGTGCCCCCTGCAATGGAAGTGCTGAGTCCTAACCACTGGACCGCCAGGGAATTCCCCCAGGTGCCTTTTTTTTTTTTTTTTGGCTGAGTCAGGTCTTAGTTGCGGCACACGGGATCTTTGTTGAGGCATGCAGGATCTTTTCATTATGGCACGTGGTCTGGGTTTCTCTCTAGTTGTGGCGCTCGGGCTTCTCTCTAGTTGTGGCGTGCGGGTTTTCTCTCTTTCACCCATGCACGTGGGTTCCAGGGCGCATGGGCTCTGTAGTTTGCGGCATGTGGTCTCTCCCCGTTGAGGCACGCAAGCTCAATAGTTGTGGTGCGAGGACCTAGTTGCGCCGCGGCATATGGGATCTTAGTTCCCTGACCAGGGATCGAACCAGCGTCCCCTGCATTGAAAGGCAGATTCTTTACCACTGGACCACCAGGGAAGTCCGCCCCACCCCACCCGCCGCCCAAGGTGCCTTTTAATTTTATGTATCTCTCGATTAAAATTCCTTTAAATTCAGATAAATAAATATGTCTGTACAGGTCTATTGGTTTCAACTGGAGCCCAACTTTTGCTCTATTTGCTTTGGAAATAGTGGTTTGTGAAATATAAGTACATGTGGAATTTCTTGGAAAAAAAAGTTCATCCATGACAAGTGCCACAAAAAAGAAGTCTGGCATATGGGTATTATAAGGACCTGATAACAGGGACATTTGACCTGGTCAGGGAGGTTTGAGAGCCTCTCTGAGGAAGTGGTCCCTGAGCTCTGCAAACCAAAGAAGAGTAAAGAGCATTTTGCTCAACATCCAAGTCTACAAAGATTAACCTGCTGCAGCCGCTGACCAACAGCGCACTCGGTGCTTCAGATGAAGAGATTAAGCAGGTAACGGGATGAAGCACTCTGCTCCAGACAGAGGAAATTACGGATAACAGGATGCTCTGAGCTTTGGATAAACAGGCTTTTAGGTAGCTAATATGCATTTCAGGAAGAATTTTAATGAACCCCACTTCTTGCATCTTCCCATACATAGAAAAGCACTATAATCATTAACTTGAGAAAACTGCTCTCTGTGACTGGCAGTAATCTTTTACCAAAATGTATACTGACTGCTTGTACTCCCTGACCAAAATATTTACATGTAAACTGGCCTCACCCCCTACCTCTTTGGAGCAGTTTTTCAGAGCTATCTGAGAGGCTGTCTCCCAGGCTATAGTCCCCAGTAAGTCCCTGAATAAAACCTCAGATGCGGGGGAGGGGCAGTCATTGACTTTCCAGGAGGGAAAGAAGAGCAGTCCAGGCAGCAGAAAGCATGTGCAAAGGTCCTGCCACAGAAGGCAGCATAATGAACACAAGGGTCTGAAAGCAGGGCAGTGCGGAGAGCAGTGAGAGAGGGAGGCTGGCTGGGGAGCGGGCAGGGAGCAGGCTGGGCAGGGCCGAGGCCATGTTTAAGTATTTCCTTCATTTTGAATCAGATTTGCATTTGAGAAAATCACTCTGGCTGGATGGGAAGGGTCCAGAGGGGCAGCAAAGCAATCTATCAGGTGGCTGTGGTACTAGGCTGCAGGCTGTGATGGCTTGTACCAGGATGGGACAGAGGGAGGGAGGCGAACTGCTTTGGGGCAGTTAAGTTGATTTGGCGATGAAGGTATGGGCATGAAAGAGGTATCAAGAGTGAAACTTAGGGAATTTCCTGGCAGTCCAGTGGTTAGGACTCCTAGGACTCCATGCTTCCATTGCCGGGGCCCAGGTTTGACCCCTGGTCAGGGAACTAAGGTCCCACATGATGTGTAGCACGGCCAAAAAAAAAAAAAAAAAAGAGTGAAATTAGATGGATGGGATGGATGGTAGTGGGATTCTTTGAGACGAGGAACTTATTTATTTATTCAACAAACATTTGTTAGGTAACTACTGTGTGTCAGACACAGAGCTAGGGATCTTTGGGAAGAACAAGAAATAGTATTTGTTTTCAAGGAACTTACAGTCTAGTAGGGAAGAAAGACATAAACCAAGAAAGACAGCTCAGGACTGTCCTGAGCTAGACCCATTCCAGGCTAAGGTGGGACACACAACAGAGAATGTGGTCAGTCCTGTGGGGGGCTTTATGGAGGGAATGGCAAGGGTTGGGACATGGTAGGCTTTAAAGGTGTGAAGCTACAGGAAAAAAAAGGAAAATAGCATCTTGCCACTCAGCAGTGCAGCAACACCTAGGAGCTTGTTAGAAATGCAGCATCTCGGGCCCCACCCCAGAAGTGCTGATCCCCCATCTGCATCATCACAGGCTCCCCAGCTGATTTGTGAGAACATTGAAGCTGTGAGAAGCACTGGTCTTGTTAAGAATTCTGAGTCTTCAACAGGCCCACCTGGTTTTCCGTCTGGCTCTGCATTCCATGGCTGTGCGGTCTGGGACAGGTTAATTCATCTTAGCTTGTTTCTCTTCTGTAAAATGGGAATAATAACACCTGCCTCCCAGGATTGCTCTGAGGATGAATGAGATTAGGAAAAGTGCCAAGCTTGGTATGTGGCACCAGATCAGGGCTCCTTAAAGTTTTGAAGGTTTCTAATCAGGGGAGTTTTAGAAAGATTCCCTGACGAGTGATCAATCTCTTTGATCAAAAGGATGAATATTCACTCTCATCATCGAAGAAATGCAAATCCTTTTACAATGAGTGGTCTTTCCCGTATCCTCCCCAGATTAAGCGCTGGGGAAGATAAGAGGAAACTGGAACCATCTAGCACTTGCTAATGGATTTATAAAGAGGTCCAGTCACTTGTACTCAAGAGAAAATGGGTAGGTGCACATCCAATGATCTGTGATTCCATTCCTGGATATAAACCTGAGAAAAATCCCACTCGGGGTCACCACAATATTGCTTGCGATAGCAACATACTGGGGGGCTAGAACGGGGTTTGGTTACAAGTGACAGAAATCCTCCAATAGCAGTGATTTTTTTTTTTTGGCCACATGGCTTGCAGGATCTTAGTTCCCTGGCTAGGTTTTGAACCCAGGCCCCAGCAGTGAAAGTGCCAAGTCCTAACCACTGGACCACCAGGGAATAACCACCCAATAGCAGTGATTTAAACAAGACAGGAAGTTCCCCTTCTCGCCAAAGCCCAGAGGTCAGCAGTGCAGGGCTGGTAAGACGCTGCGTGGAAGCGGAGACCCAGGCGCCTTCTCTCCTTGTCCTGCCCTGCATGGCTTCCTTCCCCAAGGTCACCTTGTGTCAGTAGGGATGCTCCACTTCCAGTCAGCAGCAGGAAGAAAGGCAAAGAGAGGGGCACACACTGCCCGCTTAGGGACGTGTCCTGGAAGTCGCACGCCTTCCTCTGAATTGGCATTTGGCCACACTTGGCTACAGTGGAGGCTGGCAAGCACTGTCTTCATTCTGAACTCTCTGTCTTTTGCTAAAAAGCAGGGGTTGGGCTTCCCTGGTGGCGCAGTGGTTGAGAATCTGCCTGCCAATGCAGGGGACACGGGTTCAAGCCCTGGTCTGGGAAGATCCCACATGCCGCGGAGCAACTAGGCCCGTGAGCCACAACTACTGAGCCTGCGCGTCTGGAGCCTGTGCTCCACAAGACAGGCCGCGACAGTGAGAGGCCCGCGCACCGCGATGAAGAGTGGCCCCCACTCGCCACAACTAGAGAAAGCCCTCGCACAGAAACGAAGACCCAACACAGCCAAATAAATAAATAAATAAATTTAAAGAGCCAACATGTCTCTTAAAAAAAAAAAAAAAAAGCCTCCTTCTCAATAAAAACCAGGGGTTCTGTTACCCTGGAGGAGGAAGAATAGGTGTGAGGGGACAACAAATGGTCTCAGCCACAGGGGTCATGTGGGCGGGTGGTCACGGGAAGGACAGAGAGACAGAAATCCTCAAATATACACAAGTTGAATGTATTCCCGTTTATTCTATTGAGATTGAACATATTTTAATTTTAATGTGTTCAGACTTATTAATGGACATAAAATATCTGAAAAAAAATGAGTTATACCATATCATGGATTATTTAAATGTTAAAAACTTTTCTTTCTATATTTCCCACATTATAAGTTCAAAGGAATACCACATTCCAACAAGAAACTCTTTAAAGAGAGTGATATGCTTTTGCCAAAATTATACCACCTATCAGTGGAAAATTCACGGCTTTATTAGTAGACGGTGCTGAGAAAACTGGCTCATTATATGGTAAAACTAAAACTTGGATCTCATAGACAAAGGTGAATTTCAAATAGTTTAAAAGTAGTATTCAACATTTCAGCAGCCAGTACAGCCTGGCATCAACCAATGAGAACAAATATTTGACCATGCAAAGCAGATGCCAGCACATACCTGTGTACTGGCTGAACTTCAGCCCAATATTAGTGGCCTAAATGTGAAAGAAAAGCTAATAAACTAACAGAAGAAAATGTAAAATATCTTAACTACTTTTAAATAGAAATCAAAAAGCAACAAATGATATAACAAAATAGTTAATTCATCTACATTAAAATTAAGAATTTCTGTTCAGTGAAGGACACCCCTGAATATACAAACACAACTGCCATTTTGAGAGTTTTTTGCAACTGCCCAGGAATATACGAAGAACTTCTGAGAGTAAACAAAAAAAAAGATAGGAAGCCCCCATGAGAAACTGAGCAATTCACACAAAGGGAAACCAGAAAAGCTGACAGGTATATAAAGAAATTCCCCAAATTACTGGTGATCAGATGAATGTACATTAAAATACGGCACCACTTTACACCCAACAGACCAGCAAAAATTAGAAAGTTGGGCAGTAGCAAGTGCTGGTGAGGATAAGGAGAAATAGGAAGCTTTATGTGGGACGGTCAATGACCATTCTAAAAACAAATAGAGAAATTAACCTGTCTGACCCATATTCCCGTCCTGGGTACCTCTGCCAGAGAACTTTTCACAGAATATGGAAGGGGACACATAAAAAGATGTTCACCGTGGCCTTGTATACATGCTGAGGAGTTGGAGGCACAAAGGTGTCCACCACTTAGCAGATGTGTAAACAAAATGCAGCTGACACCCACCATGGAATACCTCAGAGCAGTTCAAAGAAATAAAGCTGATGTAGCATAAGCAACACAGGTTGAGTGAAAAAAGCAACAGCACAAGATCTACAGCATAATACTACATGTGGAAAAAGTATATTCACACATACAACATGGCATTTTTCAAGGATACATTCATATGCAAAGACATGTGATCAACACATTAAAATGGACACTTACGGGAGAGGATGGAGTGAAGGGAAAAGCCATAAAACCAGAGAAGCCTTGCGTGGACTGGAATCCTGAGATCCAAAACCAAAAGGCTCAAGGTGCTCAATTATGCCTTAAATAAAGTGTGTGCATCAGGAAGGTGGCTTGAAAGGGTCCTGGGGTGAGGAAGACACCCAAGCCTGAGAATCTACTATATTCTTCAAAAGAATAACCCATCGTCTGCCTCTGCTGAAGCTAATGCATGTGTGAGCTTGATCATCTAGTTTCCTGCAGGCTGAGGAGCCACACCCCTGTATGTGCCTCAAGCAAACTTCACCCCCACCCCCCAATGACACTGAGGTCACTGCTGGTCCTGGACGTGGCATAAATCCCAGGCCTGGAATCCCATACCAGGGATTTCATGTTGATTTCAACTCACTCTTTCAATAGGAGCAGTTTCATAAAAGAGACATTTCGATAAAGGAAAGGGTGATGGTGGAGGGGAAAGGGTGAGGGTAAGGGATACCTTCTCCATGTCCCAGGGGACTGCCAAACTCAGCACACCCTGTGGATGGAGCCACAGTCCACCCGGGGCAGCAAGGACCACCACACACCTAATCAGGTAGCAAACGGCTTGAAACCAGGGTCGACGGGGTGGGGCGGGAGTGGTCCAAGATCACTCCTTGATTTTGCTTCAGCTTGAGGATAAGTTCTACCTCAGTTTCAGCTAGCCGTTATGGGGCCAAAAGGGGGCAGCCGCTCTCCCCAAGTCCAAGCTGGGCCTCTAAACAGGGAGTGGGGTTTCAGCCCCAGACCTCAATGAGGTCCCCGGATTCCATGCCCAGATCAGCCGGCAGCTCCTTGCCTGAAAGCTTTGTCCCATCAAAGAAGAAGGAGAGCTTGTGGCCCGAGAGTCCCATGGCCTCCTCGTAGCGGGACATGAGGGTCTTGAGAGGAGAATCCTGGATGGAGAGGAAAAAATGGATGTAAGAATTTGAAAAGACGGGCTGAGGAGAACTTGTAGAGACAGACAGAGGACTTGCGACAGGGAGGACAAGGGGACAAGTCAAGTCAGAGCCCACGGAGGGAAAGGCAACTGGCCGAAGAAGCCAGCAGCAAGCTGGTTCCTCTCTAGGGAGCTGGGCCACAGAGCCCAGGGCTGGGATGTTGGCTCTGGGTCAGGCAGGTTCTCCAAAGCCAGTCTCCTCACCTACGATGGAGGCATGAATCACAAGGAGGAAGCCAGCCGGGCTCTGGAGTGAGCATGACCCAAGCTGGGGGCCAGGCGCTCCCATTGAAATGGATGTATAACCCTAGCGAAGTGCTATGGGTTGATTGTGTCCCCCCAAAAAGATACCTTGTGGTCTTAACCCCTGGTAAATGTGCATGTGACCTCATTTGGAAGATGTGATCAAGATAAGATGAGGTCATACTCGATTACAGTGGGCACTAAGGCAACAGGACTGGTGTGCTTGTAAGAGAAAACAGACACACAGAGAGACACACAGGGAGAACGTCACGTGAGGAAAGAGGCAGAGATTGGAGTGATGCAGCTGTGAGCCAAGGACTGCCAGCCACCACCAGAAGCTAGGAGGAAGCAAGGAAGGATTCTACCTAGTCTCTGAGGGAGCATGATCCTGCTGACAACTTTTCTTTCTTTATAGTTGATTTACAGTATTTTATTAGTTACAGGTTTACAACATCATGATTCAATATTTTTATAGATTATACTCTATTTAAAGTTATTATAAAATATTGGCTATATTCCCCTCTGCTGTCCAATATATCTTTTTTTTTAACATCTTTATTGGAATATAATTGCTTTACAATGGTGTGTTAGTTTCTGCTTTATAACAAAGTGAATCAGCTATACATAAACATATATCCCCATATCTCCTCCCTCTTGCGTCTCCCTCCCACCCTCCCTATCCCACCCCTCTAGGTGGACAGAAAGCACCGAGCTGATCTCCCCGTGCTATGCGGCTGCTTCCCACTAGCTATCTGTTTTTTATTTGGTAGTGTATATATGTCATTGCCACTCTCTCACTTCGTCCCATCTGCTGACAACTTGATTTCGAACCTGTAGCCTCCAGAACTGTGAGAGAATACATTTCTATTGTTTTAAGCCACCCAGTTTGTTGTATTTTGTTATAGCAGCTCTCAGAAACTAATACGGCAAGTTATTCCACCTCTATAGAGGTTGGCTTCCGTATTTGTTAGATGAGGGTAACAACAGTGCTTTCCCATCTAAGATTGTTGTGAAATTCAATAATATCCTGAATGTGAAGTAAATATCCTTAGCACAGGGACTGTCACTTCTTTTGTAATTATGATGGGTTTTATTGGTTACTATCCAAGGGTGATTTTGACTTTAACCAGGAGGAGGTAGGAGACCAGAGCCAGGTTCCCAGCAGAAGGGGGAGGGAAGTTGAACACTGGGCTTTTTCCACTATCTAGGATGGGTGGGGACCCAAGACCACAGAGGGCAGTAACTCCATCCTCCACCCACTGACACGAGAGACCGCAGAGCACGGGGCAAGGCGCACAGAGAGCCAGCTCTCCTACTCACTCGAGGCAGCGAGACTTCCAGCATCTGGTGCTTCTCCTTCCCCTGCACCCGCAGCTGGAGCAGGTGGGACTTCTCTGCGACATCCGGAGAACTTGCTAGCACCACACAGTCTGTGGGGGGCAGGATCGGGAAGCCAGGCCTAAGCGCGGGTTGGAAGCAGGGTCCCCTCTGGGCCTCTTCCCATATCCCCTCCCTGTGGCAAAAGCCTCCTCAAGCCTCCCTGCCTTCCTCTCACCAATGATGTCAGCCACTCCAAGCTTTAGGGTCCTGGGGGTGGCAGTGGGGGACAGCTCTGTCTCTCCGAAGAGCAAGAGGATCCTGCTTGGGGACACCCCAAGATGGGCGGCCATGTGGTCCACCACGCTCTGGAGGGGCTCCGACTGGGAGGGGGACAAGAAGTGAAGGAGGTCTTCCTGCCTTGATGTGCTTCCCCCCCTACCCCCAGTTTCTGGCCTTAACTACTTGCTGAATTCCTCATCTGTGAGTTCCACCATATTTACCTGGCAAGGCATAAAATAAAATCATGTCAATAAGGGGTTCAGGCAAGTGACACAAAGACACGAAGCAGCCATGAGTTAGGAGAAAAAAGGGAGTGGTGGGGATTGCGGCAAACCAGAACCGGATATGCTCCATCTAAACAGGCCAGCTGTTCCGCAGTTCCAGCTGATTGGTACCATGTAGGAATATGGGCCAGGTACTGTATCTTCCTATTTAAGAGAAACCAGAAATCTGGACCCTGGTACAAAATCACCCATTGCAAAGGTTGGCGATGAACTCATATGTTCATGTGACTCATACATGGGACTTCCCTGGGGGTCCAGTGGTTAAGACTCCACGCTTCCACTGCAGGGGGTGCAGGATCAATCCCTGGTTGGGGAAGTTCTGCATGCCGTGAAGTGCAGCCAAAAATATAAATAAATAAAAGCACCGTACAGCACAAAGGAAGAAGAAGCATGGGACTTCCCTAGTGGTCCAGTGGCTAAGATTCTGCGTTCCCAATGCAGGGGGTTCGATCCCTGGTCAGGGAACTAAGATCTCGCATGCCACACAGCAGGGACAAAAAAAAAAAAAAAAAAGAAGCAGCAGCAGCACAGTTGATAAGGCCACGGGCTGCCAGTTCACAAGCCCTGGCTTAGTTGCTTGCCTGATGCACGGTTATTGCTCGATAAATGGTCACTTCTGTTATCATTCTTGTTTTGGAATTGGAGTCATCCCTACAAAAAGAGTAGTCTTCATCAGGAAGCTAGGGGGGATCGGAATGACCAAGTGACATCTGGGTGTCCAAGGCAGTAAGAGCAAGCACAAGAGGGAAGCACAGGGTCCGAGGGAAGGAAAGAGGGAGGGATGCACCCTGGGGAGGGGCTACCAAGCAAAGCTTCTTAGGATGTTTTAGTGGAACCTTGAAAATGGGTGGGAAGTTTGCCAGAAAGAGAGGGGAGAGGGAGGAAAAAAATCTCCCAAGGGGAACAGTGAGCACAAAGGCGCACAGGGCTGAACGAGCGCTGGGCAGCTCCAGACAGCAGGATGGGCAAAGGAAGCCACAGTCCCTTCTGCCCAGACACCACAGTCTCTCCATAAACAGTTCCTGGGACCCTTCTCCCAGACTCTTCAGGCACTTACCATTCTGATGGGCAATCTGACCAGGTCAGCCCGGCACCGGATTTTGAGTGGCAAGAGCCGAGGTTTCTCTGGGAGAGTGGGCCCCTCCAGTAGGACCACCTCATCCTCTTGGCTCAGGTGGTCCTGGCCCTGGGGCTGCTTGGGACTCAGGCAGGAACGGAGATCTTGGAGGCGCTTGTTCACCTCCCTGGGGTGCAGAAAGAACTGTGGGTCAGTCAGGGTGGGCCCCCTCCATACTGCCGCTCTCCACCCCAGCCCAGAGTCCCCTGCCCTTGGTACCTTAACTTCTGGAGTGCCCGAGTATGCTTCCTGCTGTTGGTCCGTGGCAGAGGTGGAGGCAAAGGTGAGGTGTCCTGAACCCTGTAGAGATAAAAGAGGGACAGGATGGAGAAAGAGGTGAGACCCCAGCCCCACACCTCTCCTCATGGGACCCCTGGGGACCAGAGGGGGACCTGGAGAATCAAGAGAGAGCATCTTCCGGTGACATCCATCTTATGGGAAGACAGGGGGAGGTAAGGACAGGGAAAACCTGAGTCATAATTTTTATATTTATATGACCCAAACATGAGGGAGGAGAATGCCTAACTTTTAAGATAAGTTACTTCCCAGGTAAATGTCTGATAACATCCAAATGACACCAAGCACTTACTATCTGCCAAGGGTTAACTCTTAATTTACCCCAAAATTCTGACCCAGGTACCACTATTATCCCCATCTTACAGAAGAGAAAACTGAAGCACAGAAAGGCTGGCTAAGAGACAGCCGCCGGATTTGAACCACAGGGCAGTCTGCAGAGCCAAACCCTTCACCCCTGCATCACTACTTTCTTAGACACAAAGCTGAAATCTCCACTTCCTGGTGGGTCCTGAGGGCCCGCTGCCATCCTCTGAGGGGGGCTCACCTTTTCTTCCCCCCAAGAAGAGCTTCATTCCTCACCTGAGCCTCAAGACTCCTTCCGTCCCTTCTCCTTACCCTTTGAGGAGCCAGCCAAGGGTTCTGCTTGCCTCAGCCTACCCCCCCAACTCCCTTTCTGCTCCAGCGGCCCCAGGGCCCTCGCCTCACTCACAGTAACATCTCTTTCTTCTCTTCTCCATCCTTACTCCTCAGCTTCTTCTTCCAGGGAGAATCGGGACACGGGGACTCCTCAGCGTGGGGACTGCTGGAATCTGCCGTGTCCGCCTCTGGGGACAGAGTGGGAGGAAGTGGAAAGGGTTAGCCAAGAGAGGGCAGCAGGAGCCCAAGGAGAGACGAGTCAGGGGCTTCAGAAGGCTCTGAGAAAGGAGGAGACTAAGGGAGCCCCAGACACACACAACCACTGGGGAAGGGCTCAAGGGGTGTGAGTCAAAGGGGAAAAGCCTACCTCAGAGAGAAGGATGAACTGGAGCCTGACAGATTAGAGCAAGAAAGTGTCAGAGCTTCGTGCTAAGGCATGAGACAGTGGCGAGTGTGGACAGTCGGAAAGTGGCTCACCCCAGCTGAAGCACGCTCTTCTCACTTTTGATCACATGCACCCCACAAATGAAGAACACTGAGCACACAACCCGGAAAATAGGTATCTACTTAATACACATATACTACTTACTATACAGGGACATACTATTATATATGTTATAAAACATACACTAAAACAAATGTCAAAGGATGACTTTTTTTTCTAATATTTCTCTTATTTTCTTCCCATACTCAGTTTGGTGGGCACAGAGAGACTGTGACTCCGGGGTGGAGGAGGGGGTGTGGGGCAGGGAGGGAATGAGGTAAAGAGGTAAGTATAGGCCCTCTGAGCCTACGTTTCTCAAATTTCATCCGTGTGTCATTGCCATGTTTTGCCATATCTCTGTATTATTTAATATCTTTCTTTCTTTCTTTTTTAAGTTAATTTATTTATTTTTGGCTGCGTTGGGTCTTCGTTGCTGCGTGTGGGCTTTCTCTAGTTGCGGCGAGCGGGGGCTACTCTTCATTGCGTGCGTGGGCTTCTCATTGTGGTGGCTTCTCTTGCTGTGGAGCTCGGGTTCTAGGAGCGCAGGCTTCAGTAGCTGTGGCATATGGGCTCAGCAGTTGTGGCTCGCGGCCTCTAGAGCGCAGGCTCAGTAGTTGTGGCTCGCGGGCTCTAGAGCGCAGGCTCAGTAGCTGTGGCACACAGGCTTAGTTGCTCTGCGGCATGTGGGATCTTCCCAGACCAGGGCTCCAACCCGTGTCCCCTGCATTGGCAGGCAGATTCTCAACCACTGTGCCACCCGGGAAGCCCGGCAGGCGGATTCTTAACCACTGTGCCACCAGGGAAGCCCTAATATCTTCCTTTAAATCACTCATTTTAACTTGAATATCTTATAAAAGGAAATCAGGTATAATATTCTAAACTATAGAAGCTCTTTTCCATTTGCTTGCCACATGATCATCATTAACCATAAGATAAAAACTGTGAATACAAAACAATGATAATGAATCCTAGATCAGTGGTTCTCAAAGGCAATTTTGCCTCCTGGGGGACATGTGGCAAGGTCTGTAGACAATTTTGGTTGTCACAATGCGGGGAGGAAGGGGTTGGGGTGTGATACTGGTATCTGGTGGGTAGAGGTCAGGATGTTGCTAAACATCCCACAGGGCACAGGACAGCCCCAAACAAAGAATGATCCAGTCCAAATGTCAGTAGCACCGAGGTTGAGAAATCCTGTCCTAATAGCTGCCAGAGGCCTGAGATTCTGCGTTTCTGACAAACTCCTGGAAGATACCCAACACTCCTGGGTCCACATTTTGAGTGGTAAGGACAGAGGTGCCTTTGCACTTCTCTGTTCCAGGTACCATATATGCAAACCATATATGTAGCCCAAGAGGGGGCTTTCTATATATTCTCTTTAATTAAGTCTCACCAAAATCCTTTGACATAGGTCCATTTTTTATCTCCATTTTGCTGATGAGGAAATTGAAGCATTGAGAGATTAACTCGCCCAAGGTCACACAGCTACTAAGGGGTAGAACTGGCATTCAAACCAGGCCTGCTGGTTCCTAAATCAGCACTTAATCACCCTGCCATACTCCCTCATGGTGCAAAAGTCGTAGTCCAGGGTCTGCATTTGCCCACTGGATCGCTTCCCTATTAGACTTGACTCCTACTCACTGCCCTTGAGTGGTTTGCAAAAATCACATCACTGAGGGAGAACAAAGGCTGGGCAGCCCTGAAAAGATTCAAAGAACACCCTGCTGGCTCCAGAGTGTTCCCAAGACACTTGTTGCAGATGTAACAAGATGTTACAGATTCTTAACACCTCCCCCTGCCCTGCTCCCAGGATTACAGAATCAGAATCTCTGGGGATGGCACCTGGAAATCTGTATATTAGCTCACTCTTATGCCTATTAGAGTTGGCAGAAGGGTGTTTTGACAGCATTTTCTGTGCCTTCTGGTTAACAATCCAGCTCCTTTCAGGATTGGAGCTTTTTCTGGCTAGGATGCAGGAGTCACCTCTCCCATGTCCTTCCCCTGAGCCTCAGGAAACAATTAACTGCAGGGATGTAAACTCCAGAAAGTCTCCTCAGAGAGGCCAGCGCTGGGCACCTCTCCCTAGAAGCCCTCCCTTACCTTCTTCAGTCTCTGGGGGACAGGATTTCAGGAGGGACATGTGGTCTGGGATGAGGTGGAGGCTGCTTTTCACCTGCAAAGAAAAAGTAGATCAGTCCCAAATCCTCCCTCCACTTAAAGAGAAAACTGGGGTCGATTCTTCCCTCACACCCAGGCCGCCTCCAGCTCCCAAGTCCTCCCTAAGGATGTAGACATTACAGCCCTCCCACAGGGACTCAGGAGCTCAGCTTCCCCAGGATCCAAAATTGGAGTACCCTACCATACGGTATCACTTATATATGGAATCTAAAATATGACACAAACGAAACTATCTACAAAGCAGAAACAGACTCACAGACATAGAGAACAGACTTGTGGTTGCCAAGGGGAAGGGGGGAGGGGGGAGGGATGGACTGGGAGTTTGGGGTTAGTAGACGCAAACTATTACATATAGAATGGATGGACAACAAGGTCCTACTGGATAGCACAGGGAACTATATTCAGTGTCCTGGGATAAGCCATAATGGAAAAGAATATAAAAAAGAATGTGTATACATACATGTATAACTGAATCATTTTGCTGTACAGCAGAAATTAACACAACATTGTAAATCAACTACACTTCAATTAAAAATAATAAGGAGTACTCTGATTCCGACACCCCTTTCCCTAATGCACCGTAAGGATGCAAGCTTAGTTCCCTTTTTTTACGAAGCTGCTAGCCATCCTGCTATCTTTGAATCCTTGGGAATCTCAGCCCCCTAGCTCACCCTACCACGTGGGGACGGACTCCAGCCTCCTGGAGCCCCCAGTTCTCTCTGAACTTCCATGGACCCCAGTCCCCATCTTCCTGGATCTTTAGCAATGGGTCCCAACCTTAAAACCCAGTATGCCCCAAATCCCAGCCCTAGGTGCTTCAACTCTTCTCTGAACCATCAGGGATCCCAAACCCTTAGGCTCTCTATACCCCCGACACTCCAGCTCCTGGGAATCCCAAACTCCCAGCACACTCCAAACCCCTTCACCTCCCCAATTTACAGAAACCCCAGGAATCCTGCCCCCAAGGCTCCTAGCCCCTGCTTCCGTTTAGTCTCCCAACACCAATCCTAGAACCCTACCCTCAACATTTCTAAACCCAGCCCTTCCGCGCTAGCCCTCTCGGGGACCCGCGGGCACCTTCTCAGAGTACACTGGAACCGCCGGTGCCTCCCCGGGATCCAGCAGCAACCGCCGCCGCCGCCTGACCAAGACCCGAGGGGTTTCAGCCGGCCGTGCGTCCGCCCCTTCGCTGTCACTGTCGCTGTCGTCCCGGGGCGCGGCCGGCACGGGGGGTTCCGGGAGCGGGACCTCGGCCGGGTCCGCAGCGCCGCGCGCCGTTGCGACCTCCAAGACATCCTCATCGCTGTCGCTGACCAAGTCCACAAGCACCGAGTCCAGGGTGCGCCGGGCTGGCGACCGTTGAGCGCCAGGACGCCGGCCACGGCCGCCCCGGGATCCCCGAGCCCCTCGGCCGACACCGCCGCCTCTGGACCTCCGGCCCTGTTTCCTCACCGGCTCCGCCATGGCACACACCCGGCAGCCACAGTCGCCCACCTCTAGCCAACTCGCCTGGCCCCCTCCAGCGGCTTCCGCCCTTCATTGGGCGAACTGCCTGCTAGTCAGCACCTCTCCCCGCCCACACCCTCTGGATCCACCTCTCCGCCTTTTCACTGGTCGCTGAACCCGCCCATCACACATTCACCACTGAAACCAAGGCGCCAAAGATTCCAGTCAGACTCGGCGCAATCGGCGTAGGTTTCGACTCGTCCCGGCTCATCCATTGGCCTGACCCTCCTTCTTCAAGCCCCGCCCACTGAGGAGAGTTTTTCCTGGTTGGTGGAGGAGCAGGGCATCCTGGGAATTGTAGTCTGCAAGCCCTCAGGCTAGAGTGGAGGGAGGAGTCCGGCTGGGAATTGCTTTTAGAAACCGCAGACCTCACGGGTATCCCGTTTATTCTTTCCCCCAACTGCTTGGTGGGCTGAGTAATTCCGCTCGACGCCGACACCTCGCACACGACCCCTCCTCACGTGCAGAATCCGCACAATACGCCCCTGGACCAACACTTCAATACCACGCAACTCTCCGCATAACCTCCGACAGCATACATACCCTCCCTCACACTGGAGGTCCCGACAGACACTTTTCAGGGGCAAAGTCAACCCAACATACACTCTTGAAACACCCTCCCACAACGTACACCTAAGCACAACCCGCCTCACAAACAACACCTGGAAGGGCAAATACAAGTGAAAAATAAGAGGCTTGATTCTCCCTGTTGAAAATAAGGGACGTGACTTCTCCCCCTTCTCCCTTTTCTTTCAGAATTTCTTTCTTGGAACTTTTCAAAATGTATGTAAATCTTTGTAATGGCTAACTAAGCCTCTTGCCAGTCTCATAACTCAGGAACTCCAGGACCTGGGAGACATTTTCTTTTTAATTGAAGTATAGTTGATTTACAATGTTGTGTTAGTTTCTGGTGTACAGCAAAGTGATTCAGTTTTCTATATATTTTCTTTCTCAGATTCTTTTCCATTATAGTTTATTACAAGATATTGAATATAGTTCCCTGTGCTATGCAATAGGACCTTGTTGTTTATCTATTTTATATTTAGTAGTTTGTATCTGCTAATCCCAAACTCCTAATTTATTCCTCCCCCCACCCCACTCCCTTTCCCCTTTGGTAACCATAAGTTTGTTTTCTATGTCTGTGAGTCTGTTCCTCTTTTGTAAATAAGTTCTGGAGCCATCTTTTTGAAATGCAAGCATCATGGGAAATAGCTCCCAATCTCTCCATCTCCCAGCTCCAGCGGGAGAATAACAGCCTAACTTCATGGAGGCTCTGCTGCAATGTACAAAACCACCTCCCATCAAAAATACTGTAAAGCAACTATACTCCAATAAAAATTTAAAAAAAAAAGAAAAGAAAGAAAACTAGATAAATCAGACTCTAGAAAAAAAAAAAAAAAGATGCCAGAAGTTTGTCTTGCCCTTGGATAAAAGCCAATCACCATGATAAAGTTAGGATGATCTACGTGTGCCTAAAGGTGGTGTCAAGTCCTCTTACTTGAGGCCTAGTCATTGTTTATCTTGAAAACAAGATATGGGTTTTGAGATTTTATCTTGAAAACAGGATAATGGGTGGTACCTGCTTGGCTATATAAAATGGTGAGATTTCTTTCTGCTTTTGCAATCCATCTCTCAGGGGATTGCCTGTAATGTGCCTGGCATTCTGTTTAATGCTTATTCAATAATAAAACTGTTTTCTCAAACGTATGGACACCAAGGGGGGGAAGTGGCGGCGGAGGGTGGTGGTGGGGTGGGGTGGCGGTGGGATGAAGTGGGAGATTGGGATTGACACATATACATTAATATGTATAAAATAGATAACTAATAAGAACGTGCTGTATAAAAAAATAAATAAAATAAAATTCAAAAACTCAAAAAAAATAATAATAAAACTGTTTTCTGTCTCTACTACCTCTGTGTAGAGGTTTTCTGGGTTGGAAGAAGGTTTTGTTTTTTCATTATATTTCCCCAACACACCCACCAACGACATTGCATACCTCAGAGGCTACATATCCTCCACACATCTACTGTATCCACAACTCCTATACAACATGCACCCCGACGCAGCACAGAGGTAACCAATCAGGACCCTATGAGACCTTCCCGGGACAGGCCCTTCCCCCATATCCTCTGCTTTAGCTCCTCTCTGAAGTATTGATACCTAGATAACAATATTTGATGCACACTTCCTAAGTTGTTTTACAGATGTGAAAACCCCCCACCAGGACTTCCCTGGTGGCGCAGTGGTTAAGAATCCGCCTGCCAATGCAGGGGACACGGGTTCGAGCCCTGGTCCGGGAAGATCCCTCATGCCGTGGAGCAACTAAGCCCGTGCGCTACAACTACTGAGCCTGCGCTCTAGGGGGCCGCGAGCCACAACTACTGAGCCCACGCGCCTAGAGCCCGTGCTCCGCAACAAGACAAGCCACAGCAATGAGAAGCCCACGCACAGCAACGAAGAGTAGCCCCTGCTCAGCCCTCGCTCGCTGCAACTAAAGAAAGCCCGTGTGCAGCAACGAAGACCCAACGCAGCCAAAAATAAATAAATAAATAAATAAATATTTAAAACAATGCTTTGCCGAAACGTTTGGGGAGCTCCGGGCTTTTTAGTGCATGAGCCACCTGTCTCCTTGCAGGGCCCTGCAATAAACCTTTCTCTGCTCCCAACCTCAATGTTTTGGTTTGTTTGGCGTCACTGTGCGTTGGGCACACAAACTTGTGCACTAACACAGACACACCCCTCCTACACTTCACACCTCCCATATTGCCTCCAACTGCATGACCCCCATTGGCCTTAGAAATAAAAGTCAGTTATTTTACCAGCAAGAATGGGTTTATTCAGGAATGGCAGAGGAATTGCAATTTGGGACAAGGAAGCTATAGCGAAAGCCATAGGCAAATCCAACAAAGAAGGTTATTTTATAGAGAAAAGGGAGGACATTGGGAGGGGTCGTTTTGAAGGAAAGTCCATTGGAGAAACGTGAGAGTTCAGGGTGATGATGGTTTCTCATTGCCTGAGTAGCTCCGGTAGTGGATTTCTTGTAGGAGATGCAATGTACATCTTTTCTTGTTGTGACCTGTAATTGATGATTCTTTCCTGTCCATGATTCTTCTGTTGGGGTCTTTAACTGACAGTTCTTCCTGTAATTGATGACAAGTGGTACAGCATGAAAGCTCCCCCTTCAGACTCCATTTTAGTGAGGTTTCCTTTTATTAATTTTCACTCCCCTGACACCTCACACTATACATGCCACACCACACTTCACACATAACACCCACACAGCACACACCCAGTACCACCTGTCTCTCACACACATAACACCCACACAGCACACACCCAGTACCACCTGTCTCTCACACACATAACACCCACACAGCACACACCCAGTACCACCTGTCTCTCACACGCATAACACCCACACAGCACACACCCAGTACCACCTGTCTCTCACACGCATAACACCCACACAGCACACACCCAGTACCACCTGTCTCTCACACGCATAACACCCACACAGCATAACACCCACACAGCACACACCCAGTACCACCTGTCTCTCACACACATAACACCCACACAGCACACACCCAGTACCACCTGTCTCTCACACACATAACAGTCACATAACTTGTACTTCACACATCCATCCAGTACAGCATCTTTTTTTTTTTACAAATTAATTAATTTATTTATTTATTTTTGGCTGTGTTGGGTCTTCATTGCTGCACGCGGGATTTCTCTAGTTGCGGTGAGCGGGGGCTACTCTTTGTTGCAGTGTGCGGGCTTCTCATCGCGGTGGCTTCTCTTGTTGCAGAGCACAGGCTCTAGGTGCTCGGGCTTCAGTAGTTGTGGCACATGGGCTTAGTTGCTCGCGGCATGTGGGATCATCCCGGACCAGGGCTCGAACCCATGTCCCCTGCATTGGCAGGTGGATTCTTAACCACTGCGCCACCAGGGAAGTCCCCCCAGTACAGCATCTTGATGACCACCCACATCCCATCCCATCCCCCTCCTCTGCTACACTGATATCCTCTACACACACACCCCAACTCAGCCCACACTTCAAGTCCTCCAAGTAGACTCAGCCAAGGTCAAGACTGAAAGCACACAACCCCAGCAGGTGAGGCTGCTTCCCAAGGAACAAAGACTCTGGACTTGGCAGAGTGGACTCCAAGGACCTCCTAGCCCTGGGAACTCTTCATCCACTCTTTATAGTAAGGCTGGAAGCATAGAGATTGCACCAAAAGCCCTTCTGCAGCCTTGGTCCCTACCTGGGAGGCCCCTGCAAACTAGGGGTGACCATGAGGGCCTGAAACCTCTCTCAAGCCTCCTTCTCCCTAAATCTTGTTCAGGAACTATAAGTGGTCCAGTCCCTGCCAAAGAAACAGGTCATGGGGTGGGAATTTGTGAAGCTTTGGAGTGTGGCTTTCTTGTGAGCACGTCCCTGCACTGGAGGAGTTCCTAATCCAAATATTCTGTGTGCCCTCTGGCTCCTGGGACACAGTAGGCCCTTAATAAATGCCAAATAATAATAATAGCTAATGTTCCAGTGCCTACTATGCTACTGTCATGTGCTTTACATCTCATTTAAGATTCATTTAAGGTAGCTATCATTATTATCCCTATTCTACAGACCAGGAAACTGCAGCACAGAGAGTTTGAGTCACACAGCCAGAAAGGGTTGGAGCTGGCATTCAAACTCAGGTAGTCTGATTCCAGAGCACTGGGCTGGAGTTAGCACACTTCTGTTCCTCATCTTCTCCCAAGACTTCGCTGGGTAGCAGAGCTCACAGGAGTAGCTCCAGCCTCTGGCCCCTGAATCTCAGGACCTGGCACAGCCCTTCATTCACTCCTCCTTCCCCACTCATTTCCTGAGCTCCTGATCTCTGCCATCCCCCGGCTGGGTACCAGGGGCACAGAGAAGACCCAGACATGGATTCACCCTTGAGAAGGTAGGATGTTTTCACCAGGAGTGTCATGTTCAAATGATTCAGGCACAGGCAGGAGACCTACATGAATGAAGCAGCCTGGGTGAAAGGCAATAGGGAATGGTGGGAACTTTGGCGATATGGAAAGCTTACATCAGCTGAAGGGTAAGTTCGGGGTGTGAATCCTGAGCTAGATCTGGGATATTTATTTATTTTTTTATTTTGTTTCTGCCACATGGACTGTGTCCAAGATGGAAGCCCAAGGAAATGCTGAAGGTTCACTTCCCATCCCCCGCATTCCAAGCATACATTATGCAAATATAACAAGAGGCATCGCTTTCTTTCTTTTCTTTTTCGTAATAGATACTTGAGCTCAAAGCAGGACAGAATCTCCCTGGTGCTAGAAATAACAAGGAAATCAAAGCCACAACATTGAGAGGGCAGCGCATGGGAATGCTGGGATCCCTAGGATTGGAGTTTTAATGCCCCCATGGGGACAGAGGTTAAGGCTGAGTCCCCAGGAAGAGCAGAGAGCTGAAACTAAGCCCCATGCACAAAGCTGCGAGCTGAGAAAGGACTGTCTCTTCTGGGCACAGAAGACAGAGGGGAAAAAAATCCATCCACAGGCCTTGGGATGCAGTTTGGAAAAAGTCACCACAGGAAATCAGAATCCCCAGGGTCACCAGAGTATGGGCTTGTAGTCAGACCAAATCCCTAGGGCAAAAGCCTGCTCTGAATAAAATGGTCAGAAACCTGTGTAGCCTGTAAGACTGCGGCAGAAGCCAAAGCAAGCTGGCCCCAGAAGATGTGAGTGGGGCAAAGGACTCCTGCAGGAGAAACACAAAGAAACTCCTGCAGGAGAAACACCCCATTGTACAGATGATGATAATCACCTCCTCCCCAATGTTACTTTATAACTGGGAACACTGAAGGTCATTGAGCTTGAGTAAGTTGCCTAAAGTCAGCTAGCAACTGAAGTATTGAATTTCTCTGTGCCTCAGTCTTCTCAGCTCCAAGGTGATAATAATTTTAGCGTACCTTCTTCATAGAATTGTCATGAAGATGAAATGGGATGTTACTTGTAAAGTATTTATTAGAACAATGCCTGGCACATCATAATAGCGTTAACACAGTTAAAGTAAGTTTTAAAGGTTCAGAGATAAAGAAGGAATAGAGTCTCAAAAACAAACACAGGACATTATGAAGAAAGAACAGGTGTGTTAAGAAAAGGAATTCTAGAAATAAAAATATAGGTACTGAAAAAGTCTAGGCAATCTTACAGAGAGCATTGAAACTTCTGGAGCAGGAGAGGGACTAGGTTTCAGATGCCAGTCCTGGGTTTCAGAAGAGCACTGGAGCTGGGGAGACCAGGCAGATGACACCAAGACTATCAATGACTGAGTCCACCTCTGCCTGAGACAGGCAGGAATTTGGGTGTGGTAGAGCTTGCTACATAATGGTTTCAGGGCCTGGAGACTTTTAGCTCTGAAGTCTTTGTGTTTGTGGTTTATATCATAGGCAGTTTACCAGGCAGTAGGCACAATGGCTAGAACAGCAGCCAGATTTCTGGATTCAGCTCTGTGAAGTGCTAAGTGCATGACTTGGCCTCTCTGACCCTCGGTTTTCCATCTACACAACTGCACCTAGGAAGGGAGAGTGTCAAGAATGATATAGGCTCTGGAATTAGATGGCCAGAGTTCAAGTTCTGACCCCAACATTTATTATCTAGGTAAGCCTTGGGCATGTAATTTAGGGTCTCTGCCTCAGTCTCCTCATCTATGAAATAGGGTTGTTTGTGAAGATAAAATGAGCTAATATATATAAACATACACACACTTAAAGTATACATAAAATACTCTGATACAATCCTGGCACATAAGAGATGATTAGAAAGGTTAAATGCCTTCATTAATGTTAGAACATAGTAGATGCTCAATAAATGGCAGTGATGACTGCCAATTCCTGGATTGCTTCATCTTCACTGGGCACCACGAATACAACTGCTGAATGAACAATGATTGAATGACTGGCTGGCGGGAATGGCAGGCAAGTGAGGGAGATGAGTGCAGGCCAAGCCCCAGGCGGGGAAAAGGCCCTGTGGTTCCGGAGATGCAGTTCTCCCTCCTCCGCTGGATTCAAGAGGGGATGGGAATACATGCATCCTCACCTTCCCTTCCCCTCCCACACAAGGGCACTATGTCACAGGATTGGAAGAGCTCACTGAGTTTATTTGGGGAGTGCAAAGGGGGCCGAAGTTTCGCTTGTGTACACTGTGTGTGTACACAGATAACACGCATCCTGAGTAACACTGCTCCAGAGGCTGGCGCCATCTGCTGGGGGTCCCAGATTTCAGAGTCAGGTGTGGATCTCAGGGGCCTGAGGAGGCCCATGCTATGCAGAAGAAATGGTAATGGGGAGCAGGCCAGGAGCCAGCACCCCACTTCCATCCCTATTCATCTCCCGTCTTCTTTCCCATCCCTGGAGGGCAGTTCCCAGCTCACCTGAAGGGAATCACCTAGTTGCTCCAGGTGCCCATGTGGCCCCCTCCTCGCCATGCTGGTTCTGGTCCATCGGGATTATCCATATTCTCGTAAGAGTCTGCATCTGGTCAGGACCAGGAAGGAGTAAGATATAAGTGGAGCTGAAAGTCAGCCGGGAGGGAGGAAGCCTCAGAGGACAATGGGAGACAGCAGGAGAAGCACCCACCTTCTTCATGACTGGGACCAGGCTGGGCTTGAACAAAGCGGAGCTGGGGGGCTGCATACAGGATCCCTCTCATATCCTCATAAGACTGGGACCCTGCTTGGCCAGGGGATGGAGAGTTGGAAGCCTGGGAGCCATGCTGGGGGCTTGGGGAAGGGAAGTGCAGCCTAAGATACTGAGGGAGTCTTAGGGGCAGAGGAAAGTGGAAGGCTTGAACAATATTGTATTAGGAAGGAGTGACAGGGGTAGCATCAGGTTCTGGGCCCTTGTTTGTTGTAGGGTTTGATCACATGTGGTTAGATTATGGTCGTGGTCAGAGAAAAAGTAAAGAACGGAATTGGAAGGAGTCAAAGTCAGAGTTGTGTGGAGGTTGTAGAGACAGCTCAGGTCAAAGCTGAGGTCTGCATTGGGGCTGAGGTGAGCTGGAGGTCAAAGTCCAGGCTGGAACTGGATTGGGATTGGGCCTGATGTTGATGATGAGGGATGGGGTGAATACTGGGCGTCAGGATGGGCATTGGGGTCAGCGTTGAGGTTAGAGTTAGGAGTCAAATCTAAGGTCAGGATTGGGCTTGGGTTTGGGGTCAGAACCAAGGTCAAGGTCGGGCCTGACATTAGAGCCGAGGCCACATCAACCCAATCTGGACAAGACAGGAAGGTCCCAAGCACTTCTCACCAAGGGAGGTTGCCTCCCTGCTGGGGTCCCAGGCTGACCCATGGGGGCTCAGGTAGTCTGGAGAAGGAAGAGGGAAGTCACTCCCAGCCTTCGCGTCACACACACCACCACCACCACCCACCCCGCAGGGATGTGACCATCCTCACACACACCTGTTGTCCTGGCAACTGGCTGGGCCAGTTCTTCATCCTCATTCTCATAAGACTCAGCTGCTGCCGAAAAAAGAGAACTCCAGGGACCGCTCTGGCCCTGTAGGGGATCCACAGCCCCGTGGGTTCTCCCAAGTCTATGAGGCCCCACGAGTACCCCAGATTACCGTTGGAGAAGGAGTCTTCATCCTCAGGACCCAAGACCCCTTCCTCAGGGTTCTCATAGCCGCTGCCATCTGGTGGAGAAGGAGGGGGATCCAGGGAGGGCCCACAGCCCACCCCGGCTGAGAAGGTGAGGATGAGGGAAGGCAGTCTTACCCTGGGAGAGCTGGTCCTGCCCAAGGTTGGAGTCGTTCTCGTAGAACTCGGAGCCCTCCTCACTGTCCGGCTCCTCATAGGCCTCCGCTTCCTCTTCTTCTGGGCCTGGGGTTTAGGGATGGGGGTGGGAACCGGGTCACGGCCCCCCTCCTCCAGGCCCCAGTCCACTATTCCTGCCACAGACCGCTCCAACACCTCCCATGTGAGTAACCACCCCCCTCGATCACCGGTTCCTGGTGGGCTCCGGGACCCCGCGGCTCTGGCCTCCTGGACGTCGCTGCGCGGATTTCCGTAGGACGGCACGGTGGCTCCCAGGCCCGCAGCCCACCGCAGGGCGCGTCCTGGCGGGTGAGAGGAGATGGGGGCGGTCAGGGCTACGGGCAGAGGATGCTTCAGGGCCTGCTGGAGGACTCCGGGTCTAGGTACCCAGCCTTGAGCCAGCGGGGCGGGATCTAAATCTAGAGGCGTGGCCTGAAGTCTCGGGCGAGGTTCTGGGGTCAGAACCGGACTTCAGGTCCCGAGTCTGGGGGCGGGGATACGAGTTCTGGGGGCGGGCCTTGGTCCTGGGGGCGGGGCTCAAGTCTGGGCGGACTCCGCACCATGGAGCGGGCTCTTTTCTGAAGGCGGAGCTCCGAGCTCGGGAAGGCTTGGAGCTCAGGGGTCTAGAAGGATGAGAAAAATGGGTGGGGCTCTAGCTCTGGGTCAGGGACCTGGCGGTGCCTCCTACCCGTGCCTGAGTGGGGAGTGGAGAGGGAGAGCATGTTCCCGTACTGGTTCTGGGCCCCGTTTCCAGGGGGAGGCGTCACTTTGAAGAACCTGGCGGAGGAAGGGGAATTGCACTGTGAGGCCAGGCCTGGAGGGGACTGGAGGGGACACTCAAGAGTCAGGCTAGACCCTCAGAGGTTAAAATGTGGTCACTTGTTATGAGCACCTCTGTTCTGCCACAGCCTACAGAGGGGTCTGCGATCACTCGAAGGAGGACTTCACAGAGGAGGTAGCTTTGGTGCTGGGCTTTGAAGGTTGGGCAGTATTTCAACCATAGAGATGGAGAAAAGACACCCTGAGCAGAGGAAACAGCAAGTGCAAAGCATAAGGTGAAAGTGCAGGAGTGGGAGCCTGGAGGGCGCTGGCATCATTACCTTCTAGTGGGATCTGTCATTCGCTTTCTTTTCCTCCTCAGGATCAGGGCTGGTGGGAGTTAAGGGGAATGATCAGAGGAGGGACTCAAGAGTGAAGATTTGGGGGATGCTGGGGAAGTCACTTGGAGGAGATGGGATTTCAAATTCCAAAGAGCTCGGGTAGTTTGGGGGAGGGGGTAGAAAAGGAGTGGGGGCAGGATTCTGAGGTCTGTGGGGGAGGTGTGGGAGGAGAAACAGATGGTTGTCAGACTGGCCAGTGTGGCCTCTCCTGAGAAGGGAGGGGTAAGTTTGGGAAGACCAGCTGGGGGACATGACTCACCTCTTCGAAGATGAAGAAAGCCCACCAGGGAACCCAGGCAGAAGATCAGATAAACTAAAGTCACAACAGGGACTATCCAGCAACCAGTCTCCAGTAGCCAATGCCATACTGCTAGGGGGAAGGAGCTATGAGTTGAAGACCCCGGGCTGGCATCTTGCTGTCCAGCCTCAACACCTCAAAGGGCCATAAGTCTGGAGGGCCGGGGCAAGACACAGATCCTCAACATCCCAAGCTACAGGGAGGGCTCTCCTCCCTCCCTCTGAGGACCCGGAGCCTGGCACGGGGCCTGGAGTGGCATCTGTTAAGCAAACCATGAACAAACTATGACTATAGTCAGACACAATGTTAGGATTAAGGGGAGCATAATGATCAGCTTCCTGCTGCAGTTAAGGACAGCCATGGTCAATGTAAAGGGCAGAGTTGAGTTCACAAGGTTAGAGGTGAGACGCGGCAATGTGCTGCTGAGGTCAAGTTTGGAGGGAAAGTTCAGGATGAGTTTGAGAATTGCGGTTGCAGTAGCATGGTAGGATTGAAAGAAGGGAGACAGAATGGGCAGAACATTATGGCCAATTTGATGGACAGGTGAGGAAAGGAAGGATGCCCAGGTTGCTGGCTTGGGCACATGGGCAGGTGGTAGTGTCCTTCACTTCTAGGACCACCTAGAAGACTGTGCTTGAGGAAGATATCAAGTTTGATTTTGTACATGTTGAGCCTGCAATGTCCATGGGACATCAAATGGCAATGCCAGGAGTTGGTTGGGTGTGGGGTGTATGGAACTGAGTCACCAAGGCATGGTGGCCTAAGGAGCCATGGGAGTAAAGGAGGTCAAACAGGAAGAGTGTGTAATCAAGGGTGAGAGAGTGTAGAGAGGGATAAGAAGAGGGCTCAAGGCTCCAACAGTGAGGAATGAGGGAGGAAGGAAGCCTCTCCCAAAGTTGATGGGAAGGAACAACCAGTGGTAAAAGACCCAGAAAAGTAATGTCTTGGAAGCAAGGGAGGAAAAAGTTGGGGTCAGTGTTCAGTGTAGAGGTTGGGGCTCGGGATGAGGCTGCTACTAGCCCTCAGGTTGGGGAACCAAGGTTGCCGTGCTTCCGGTTCTTCCCAGTAGCCCCACTCAGATGCCCCACAATTGGGAGAAACTCTACCTGACTGGGCAGTGACCTTCAGCTGCACCTGGGTGGTCACGTTGCCATGGTTACAATGATAGATGCCAGCATCTTGAGCTGTGGTCTCGGGCAGCAACAGAACAGCCTTTCCTCCGAGGGTGCCCATGACCCACATCTCTCTGAGTTGGGCATCCTCACTCAGGTTTAGGCTCAGCAATTTGATGCTAGGCTTCTTGGGACGCACATGGATCCAGGAGATGGGGCCTCTGGCCAATGAGGTACGGGATGCCCCACAGGACAGCGAGAGTGTGGAGCCAGGGGCCACAGTGAGGTCTGGGGCAAGGAGAGCCAAGGCTAGGAAAGTGTAGTCCTTGGGGGTCTCCTCCCCTGCACACCATCCAGTTCCCAGTTACCATCCCCCCACTTCCTGGCATCTCCCCAGCACCTTACCATGGTTGTTGCTCTGGTTCAAAGTGCCGTTAGGTGGGGCACAGGCAGAGTCTGTGTGTAAGATCGCAGGGCGGTTCTTGGCCCACACATAGAGCTGGGACCTTGTGGGGTGACCAGAAGAGGGCCTGGGGCCCTCTGAGGACCTGTCCCCCAGGCCACAGCTTGGGTCATTTAGGTCTGAAGCATTCCACCGGAACAGTTCTCCTGGGAAGATACCCAGAACCAGATACAGAGACATCTAGGAGAGGCAGAGAGATCCAGAGACCCAGAAAGGCAGAGGCAAAGACCCAGAGAGAGACAGAGAAACGGCGACTCAGAGAAAAGAGTGAAAGACAAATACAGAGCAGCGCAGTGTTGACATCACGAAGCCACAGCAGTTTTTAGAAGCCACCTAAAACTGGCTCCCAGCTTGTCCCTCGGACCCTCCAGCCCCTCCCTCCAGATCCATTTCAGCTGCTGGACCTCCTCCATCTACGGTGGGCCTCCCTCTTCTCATCCAGCCCTCCCTGCCCCAGCCCGGACCTCACCGCTGCCCTTCACGCTGACCGTCCAGCCAGGCTGCCAGGCTTGCTCAGAAGAGGGGCCTGGCTGGCACAGGTAGAAGCCCCCCATCTGGTCGGAGACATTGAAGATGAACAGCAAGGTTCCCTGGGGCTCCTTCAGGGTGCCCAGGGGCCCTACATGGATGCCCAGGCCTGGTAACCCTAGGCTCAGCTCTAAGAAGGGTGTTGATTGGGAGCCCCGAAACCAGGCCAGCTGCTCAGGGGGACCATCTGAGAGACCTTCAAGGCATGGCAGCACAGCATTGCCTCCCTCTGTGGAGAGAGAGAAGGATGGGGGTGGGGAGTGAGGAGCCCCTAGCCCCCTTCACGCCTCACACTGGGTTATAAAGCCGACGACCCCACCAGCTGGGAGTGGATACGTCCTCAGAGTCCTTGCAGTCCTCCCCTGAATTTTACAAATAACAAAATGGAGGCTCAGAGAGGGTAAGTGACTTGCCCAAGGGCACCCAACCGGAACCCAGGTTTCCAGCCCTTCCATCCATCTCTGCCCTCCGGACATACCTTTAGCCTCCAGTAGGTGTGTTTCCTGGGGCCCGACTCCCATGGGGGTAAGGAACAGGAGGAGGAAGAAGAGGAGGAGAGGAGGTGGCATGGTGGCCAGACTCCCCGGGACACCCAGCTTCGCCGCGCGGGGGATGCTGGGGCAGGCGGGGACCTGGTGGGCACTGAACCATGGACGTCTGTTGGGGAGGACGGGCAGTCCCCCCGGAGAGGAAGGGGTGGTCATGCCTCAGGCCCTTTCTCCATGCACCCCTCCAGAACCACAAAACTCGCCTCCTCCCCGCTACCGTGTTTTATTTTCATCACAGCACTTACCACCATGTGAGATGATCTTATTTGTATGTCTCCTTTCTTGATGGATTTCTGTTTCCCCACTAGAAAGCCCCTTGTGGCAGAGACTTTGTCCTGTTCACAACTGTACACACAGTGCCCCGGAACAGTGCTTGGCACGTTATAGTGTAGGCACCAAGGAATATTTGTTGAATGACTGGGTCCAGGCTCTCTCCTTCTCCCCCTCCTCCCTCCTTCAACCTCAGGCTCTTAGTTCATTTCCCTTCACACACACACCCCCTTCATTCATTCAACCAACATCTCTTGGGCCTTTCTCCACCTCCGTACAACCAGCCCATCACACATACGGTGGGATCTGGCAGACCTGAGTTTGAATCCTCCACCTCCGCCACTTGGCTAAATGTCTTCATCTTTCTAAGCCTTAGTTTCTTTCTCTGTAAACTGGGGATAATAACCGTAGTCTCAAAATATTGTTTGTGCTTTCAGGTCCCTGGGGCCAGGACGACACCTCCACACTGTGACAGTGTATGGCCTGTTCTTAATTGCTGCTAATTCGATGAGGACCCCTGTCCCCGTTTCCCCAAAGTATCAGCCAGGCCAGAGTGACGTGTTACAGATGAGTGAAAGAGGAGTCCCTGCTTCCCTCAGAGATAAAGGGAGCCGAGCTGCAGTGCTGCATCGGGCTTCTCAGCCTCCAAGATCTCCTCCCACTTCCAGAATCCAGACATAACTTTGCATGTTCCCCTTCCCCAGAGAAAAACAACTGTCAGAAGGGGAGACACACTGCCCCCTCGCCCTTCTTCACCTGAGATGGACCCTGGCTTTTCCTCATCCTGCTCTACAGTGCCTGGTAGACAAGTGCTATGTTGAATACAGACCTTGTTAAGACTTGTCCCGTAGCTTGGTATTACAGATGTGCTATCAGTGCAGTAAAGTGAAGGCTGTCTACCCAGAGAAATTCATAATTTATATAAGAAAATAAATTTCATAAATTAAAAAAATATATATTGTTTGTGGAGATTAAACAGGATGATATACATACGGCACTTGTAGCCCAGCACAGCACATAGCAAGCGCTCTCAGTTCGTGAGAGACAGTGTCCATTAATAGCTAAGGGTTCAAGCCATTCTGCCACTGGGGCTCCTTTGCAGCGGTACTGAGGAATGACTGATGGTTAATGCCCCTTTATCTCCCAGTTCTTCCCCAGGAAGCCCCTGCTTCAGTTATGGAAGGAACCCATTTAGAAGTGGGAAAATCGAGCCCTCCCCCGCCACCAAAGGCAGGGTGTTGCCTGAGATCACACACTGGGCTGGTGGTACAACTGGGCACCAGAACCCAGGCGTCCTGACTCTTCAATGTGTTCTTCTGCCACATACCCCTCCATGTCTCCTCTCTCTCTCTCTCTCCTCCCCCCCACCCCTCCCCACCCCCTCCATGTGAATCTCTGTGTCTGTCACTGCTGCAGTCACGGAAGGAAAAGGGCCAGGGACCCAGGAGACCTGCTTTCTCAGTTGCTGGTTCCCAGGCCCGTCTCACTGGGCTGTGGCTTCCTGTTTGCCTTAGGCAAACCCCAGGGGACCCTCCGGCTGGCAGGGCCCCCACCTCCCTTTGGGGGGGTTGGGGTGGCTGGGGAGGGGTGAAGAGAATGGAGCTGGTGAGGGGGCAGGACCCCATCTGCCTTTCCTTCAACAGAATCTCTCTCATCCCTTCACTAGCTTCCCAGCTGCCTCACAAGCAGAACCTTCTTGCTAGAGCATGTCAGCGCCCTGCTTAGAACATTCCAGCGACTGTTATCTGCCTAAAATAAATATTCCAAAGGCCTAGGGGAGGCTGCCCGTGACTACATTTCCTACCTCAACTCTCCGCCACTCTGCCCCTGACTCAGGGCCTTTGCACTTGCTGCCCTTCTTCCTGGATCTACTCTTGGCTCTTTGCTCCACTGGCTCCTTTCCATTGCTCAACTCTCAGTTCAAACATTGCTTCCTCAGAGAGGCCTTTCCTGACACCCCAGGTACTTTGAAATTAACCTCACACGCCTGTTTTATTTCCTTCCCAGCATTTGCCCCAGTCCCAAAGTCTGCTTGTTTATTTTTTAGTCTTCTCATTGGCCTCCTGCCCTAGATTATTCATTGTGCTACAACAGGGGTCTTTACTGCCTGGTTCACTGGCATCCAGTAGGTGCTCAATAAGTGTTTGTTGTATAAATGAAGGAAGTTAGTTATGGTTTCCGAAGGGGAAATGAACGGGGTTGGGGGGGATAAATTAGGAGTATGCAATTAACAGATACAAATTACTATACATAAAATAGATAAGCAACAAGGATTTAGTGTATAACACAGGAAACTATCTTCAATATCTTGTAATAACCTATAATGGAAAATAATCTGAAAAAAAAAAATATATATATATATATATACAATCGAATCACTCTGCTGTACACCTGAAACTAACATAATATTGTAAATCAACTAAAATAAATAAATAAATAAAAAGGGAAGGAAGTTAGGAAGAGTGACAGAAAACTTTCTTTTCTCTTTCCCCCACGTACTCAGTCACCAAAGCTAGTTCATTTTCTATCCTCAATATTTCTAGAGTCAATTTTCTCCTGTTTTGGACTCTTCTCAACCAGAACCATTTCAACAGCTTCTTTTGTGGGCTCTCTGTCCTCTACCTCCTTTACTTCCCACCCACATTCCTCACAGAGAGTGTTTCCTTGGAATCAGCCATGTGCTTCCACTGCTCAACAGCCTTCAATGACTCCCAGGGTCTCGGGTTAAAATCCAGGCCTGATAGTTGACCGGAACCTTATTTACAGGCAACATTTCATGCCCTTCCCAAGAAACCCTGCCACATATACAGGGAGTCTGGACTTTATTCTGAGGGCAAGAAGCTCTTGGGGATTTATAATCTAGGAGTTGACCTGGTCAGATTTGCATTTTCTAAAACTACCCAGGCTGCAGTGGGGTGGGGGAGGGGAGGGGGTTGGAGGGAGGCCAGAGAGATCAGTAAGGAAAGTGTTCATTCATTCACCAAATATTTATTTACTACTGTTTATTTACCCGGCACTGTGCTAGGTGCTGGGAAAATAACAGGGTACAAGAAAGACAACGTTCTTAATCTCATGGAGCTCTGATTCAAGTCTTGGGGCCACAGAAGGCTAAAGGGGGTAATAAACAAGTTAACCAGTAAACAATTGGTTAACCAATTGTTAATAAACAATAAATAAGTTAACCAATAATCAATTTCAGGTAGTGAGAAGTCTCTAATTCGATCTAATGGTGGACAGGTGATATAAGTGGCTACTTTAGACAGGGTGGTCAGGGAAGGCTTCACTGAGAAGGTGACTTCGGAGCCAAGACCTGGGGTGGGGAAAAGCTTGATGTGTTCAGGTAAGGTCATGTTCAGTTTTGTAAGAAACTGTCGTATCCTTTTCCACAGTAGCTATACCGTTTTTACATTCCCATCAGGAACACATGAGAAACTCTGTTTCTCCATCTATTCACCAGCATTTGGTATTATCACTCTTTTTAAATTTTAGCTGTCCTGGTAGGTGTGCAAATAGGAAATCTGCACTTCCCTAATGGCTAATGATGTTGCATATCTTCTTTCATGCACATATTTGCCATCTATGACATCAATGAAATGTCTATTCCTGTCCTTTGCCCATTTTTAAATGAGACATGACCTGTTTTACAAAGATCACTCTTAATTGCTTTGAGAATTAACTAAAGGGGCCAAATGGCAACACAGAGGGAGCCTCTGGCAGCGTGGAAGTTCAGGAAAGAGATGATGGGGACTGGGGCTAGGTGGGGCTAATGATGGTGGGACTGGGGCTAGGTGTCAGAGCTGAAGATGAAGAAAAAGGGACCCGTTCTGGAATATTCAGTCTTTTGGAGGTAGAGCTTACAGGACTTGCAGAAGGACACGAAGAACCAAGGACTTGCAGGCTTCTGGAATGTACTTTCCAGAGGGAGAAACGGGTTTGGGAGAAAGGGAATCAAGGCTCTAGACTGAAGTTTGAGTTACCTGTCACCGTCCAAGGGGAGAAGTCAGGTCGGCTGTTGGAGGGGAGAGGTCACAGATAATGAGAGCTTGACCTAGGGCAGCGGCCGACAGAGGAAAGGAGGGATTTAAGAGGCACTGGGAGGTGGAGGGAAGATTAGCAGGAAGCGGTGACCGGCTGAATATCAAAGTGGGGGTGGGGACATGGACGTTTCTGACTTCTACGACTGACTACGCGGGGACCCAGGCGCCCAGAAAAGTGAAGTCGACCCAGCAGCCCTGCCCCGAGGGACGCTCCACGAAAGCGGAGGTGCAGGGAGGCCAGACCACAATTCGCTGTAACGTGAGCCAAGCTCTGGCGGAAGGGCGGCCAGGGACCGATCAAAGGGGTCAGCTCCGGGGCTTGGGAGAGACCGCGAGAGCTTCGCCCTCCTTAGGCTGAGGCAGTGGGCGTCCCGGAGGAGGTGTAATTTGAGCAAAGCTTCCAAGGTCACGCGGAGACGCCCAAAGGCCTTTGACGAAAGAACTACTTCGGGGCTTGAAGGGCAGGCGTCCTTCTCGAGCACCGCTGCCCAACAAAGAAGGCGGGGAGGGGCGGGACCTGCGGCCGCGGCCGGGCGTCCACTCGGAAATCTTCGGCCGAGGCTCGGCCACCCCTCCCCAACTCCGGCCTCAGCCTCGAGCCCAGGGCCGATCCGGAAACAGCCGAGCGGATCCGGAAACAGCCGAGAGGACCCGGAAGCGGTGAGCGCCGTCACCAGGGAGTGCGGGAACCCGCCGTTTGAGCGGAGGCGATGGCGGCACCTGCGCGCCCGGCCGCGGGCGAGGATGGCCGGCGGCGGCAGCCGGAGGCCGGTATGTGAGGACGCGTCCATGCACGCGAGGGGCGGCGAGGCCGGAGGCGGGGCCGAGCTCCGCGTCGGTGGGTGGGGGGTGGTGGGGGGAGCCTGGAGAAAGGGGCGGGACCACGCCGCCGGGAGGGGGGCGGGGAAAGACGGAGGGGGCGTGGTCTAGCGATTCTAGGGAGAGGGCCAGTGCCAGGTTAGAGGTGGGGCCCAGTGTGGGAGGGGAGGAGCCAGGTGGACAAGTGGCGAGCCACTAGAAGGGAGGGGTCGTGTCAGAGGAAAGAGGGGATTGGGTGAACCGAGGGAGGAAGAGGCGGGGCTCTATGCAACACTAGGCAGAGCTAGGTGAGGAGGAGTCGGGGAAGGGGAGGGGCCAGGTGAGTGGGGCGGGGCTAGGTAAAGGTGCAGGGACCTTGGCTGCTGTACCAAGTTGCAGAAGTTGAGGATTTGATGCCCTGGGAATATTGGGAATCCGAGAGTGATGAGAAAAGAGGCTGATCCCTGTCCTTCACAGCGCTGGACCCCCAGCCCCCGGAGGGGGCAAAAGTTGAGGCCGAGTCAGCGGAGCTCGACCGGCTTCGGGCTGAGCTGGCAGGCGCCCTGGCAGAAATGGAAACCATGAAGGCTGTGGCCGAGGTGAGCGAGAGCACGAAGGCCGAGGCTGTGGCTGCAGTGCAGCGGCAATGCCAAGAGGAGGTGGCCTCGCTGCAGGCCATCCTGAAAGGTGAGGCAGGCACTCCTCCCAGACTCCCTCAGCCCCCATAAGGGGGAGTGCATGACAAGAAAGGGGTCAGGGGGCATAACCTACACCTGTGGGGTACGTTAGCAGGGCTGCCTAGCGCAGGGCAGACCCAGGGGCTCAGAGGGAGACGCGCCCTTTTCTGATTTGCATAGCGGCGCTGCCTGCGCTAGCAGCAGCTCTGTCAGTTCCAGCTAAGTTTAGCTCGGAGCTGCTACCTGTTCCCTGGCCCCATGTCATGTCATTTCTTGTCCCTCACTGATGACTGATCAACCCTGAAAGTGAGCAGCTTCTCAGTTCCCTGAGAACTCGTTTGAGCCTCTGGCCTTCAGACTTGGCCCTGGGCCTAGGCTCTGTAAGTCTCATCTGGTTTCCTTTCCTCCCCAAACACCCCTACATCTGCGCACAACCTCCCCGCCACCCCGCCCCACATGCACCGACTTCTCTGCCTCTCATCCTCTGTAGTTGGGATGCATCCGCTCCCCTTGTCCCAGATCCCCCAGCTTCTTTTCCTCCATTCCCCTTCTCCTCTAGTCCAAGGCCAGAGTCTCTGCAATAGCTCCCAGTTGCATCCCACCCCTTTGCTTCCACTGCCACTGCTGTAGCAAAGCTCTCGTCAACTCCCCCGGACTGTTGTCCCAGCCTTCTTACAAGTCTCCCTCTATAATCTGGCCTTGACATTGACTTCCAGAGTAAACTTCCTACAATTCCCATCCCACCATGTCATTTCCCTTTCTAACAACTGCTCCTGGCTCCAGACTTCTCTGGGGCCATGGTTCCCCACATTTCAGGCATCCCTGTGCCATCTATGCAACATGGTTGTCCTTGTATGACTTACCCTGTCATCTACTTAATATTTTTCTTTAAATAGATCCACTTTTAAAAAACCTATATACATTTATTTTAAAGGGAACTTCCTGTCCCTATAAGGAACTGTGTCTTAAATAATAATAATAGTAATAATAATAATAACTAACATTTATTGAGTGCCAGGCACTGAACTAAATGCTTTATGAGTATTTAATATTCATAATAATCTCTATGAGTTACGCACTATTATCCATCTCCATTTTACAGAGGAAGCTCTGAGGCCCAGAGAGGTTAGATAACTTGCCTAAGGTCATACAGATAGAAAGGAGGTTTGAACTCAGGCAGTCTGGCAACAGAACCCTTACTTCTAATGTTAGTACGTGTTAAAATAAATAACTATGCAAATGAAAAATGACCATGTTCCGCTCAGCATCCCTTTACCTCCCACTGACATGTAGGATAAATCCCAAACTCCTTGGTGTGGCATTCAAGGCCTTAGCAGCCATTCACGGCCACCCTCTCCACCCTTCCCAGCATCTCCTCCTACATCTTCACTCCAGTTTTTCCAATGTGCCCACCATGCCCCAGCCACACCATCCACCTTCCCACCTGTGAGCCTTTGCTCCTGTTACTTAATGTGTCCTTTCCATCCTTCACCACTTGCTGGTGTCTCTCCTGGACAGGCAGGCAGAGTGAGGGGCTCTTTCCTCTGGGATCCGCAAGCCCAGGAGTGGTCCTTTCACGAGCTCTCCTCACACTGCTTCGTAACTATTTCCACGGCTGTCTTCCTCATTGGACTGTGGGCTCCTGGTGTCAGGGTTTGTGTTTGATTAATTTCTCTATTTCCAGAGCCCAGCTCAGAGTCTAGTCCAGAGTGAATATTTATGACCCTTATTAGATATTGATTGTTATTGGTATGTATTAATAGCAACAGATAGCCTATCTTTAGCATTTATTATGTACCAGGAAGAGGGCTGAACCCCTTCCAGATATCATGTCATTTGATCCTGTAACAAGCCAGTGGGATAATCCCTGGCCGAGGACATTATGCAGAGAGGCTAACTGATTGCCCAGGACCATCCCACCACAAAGTCCACTGTCATCACTGCTATGGTAAATTGGCTTGCAGAGAGCGGCAGTGATGGCGCGCCCCCCGCTCGCCCCCAGGTAGGGCTGGCGCACTGACCCTCCGTCTCCTCTGCCCTTCCTGTCTCGCCAGACTCCATCAGCAGCTATGAAGCCCAGATTGCGTCTCTGAAGCAGGAGCGGCAGCAGCAGCAGCAGGACCGTGAGGAGAAGGAGCGGGAGCTGGGGCGCCTGAAGCAGCTGCTGTCCAGGGCTCACCCCCTGGATTCCTTGGAGAAGCAGATGGAAAAGGTTGGGGTTGGGATAGCCTACCCGCCCCCTTCTCAGGGATTTGGAAATATGTTGAAGCAGCCAAAGGTGACCGTGGGGCAGAGGGATTATCTGTGTCCCACTGCCACATCACTGGGAGCAGGGCACCCAGTAATAATTCTAGGTATAACATACACGAGACCTGTACTCAGCACGGTCCTGGCTTGCCACTTACTAGTGGGATGGCCAGGTGTGTTTACCTCCCAAATTAAGAAGAGTCATGTAGGGAATTCCCTGGCGGTCCAGTGGTTAGGACTTGTGCTTTCACTGCAGGGGCCCGGGTTCGATCCCTGGTCAGGGAACTAAAATCCTGCAAGCCACATGGCGCAGCCAAAAAAAAGAAAAAAGTCATGTCATGTAGAGGGGAGGGAGCTAACATTTAAGGATACCTCTCATGCACTAGGCATTGCAATACCTGCTTGACAGACTCAAGTCTCCCCAGTCTTTCCCCTAAAAGAGGGGCCCATTAGATCCATTTGACAGATGAGTAAGGTGAGGCTCAGAGACGTTTAGTAATTCTCCCCAGGTTATGCACGTAAAAAGGAGCAGATCTGGGATTTTCATATCTAGGCAGTCTGGTTCTAAAGCTTTGCTCTTAATCTCTGTGGTATATTGCCTCCATTATTCTTGTCATGAACAATTGTAGGAAGCACATATTACCAAACTCTTCATCTTTCAGAGCAAATTCACATCTTCCCTCATTGGATCCACACAGCTGCCCTGTGAGGTAGGTACTTACCTCACTTTATACGTGAGGAAACTGCGGCTCAGGCAGATGGAGTAAGTCGCCTGGTTAGAAGGACAAAGATCAAAACAGGAGACCAAGAAAGGAAGGTTCCAACCCATAGTTTGCCAGCAGAGGGTTGCCAGCAGTAGCAACTTACTTGCATTCAGAGTGTTCCTCAGGGAGCGGTTACACAGGGTGGTGGAGGAGAGGGCTCCGCTGAATTAAGGCTACCTGGTACGGTGGAAGGAGCCACAGGCCCAGAGTCGGGAAGTTCCAGTCCTGGCCTTGCGTCCATCTACTGCGTGGGCATCTGCAGAGCATGCAGGCTTACCCTACCTGTTGCCACTGTGCACATAAGAGATTTGGAGGGTCAAACTGAACTTGTCTGAGACGGGTTTTTGAGTGATTCAAGAGGTAGAAATGGCATGACTTGGAAGAGGATGGATGACTGGCAGATTTCTGCCTCGGACAGCTGGGTGGATAGCAGGGTCATTCTCGCCAACCTAGCGCTTATGGGAGGAGAAACGGCATCATGAGTTGGTTCAGATTTGGCTGTACTTGGACAGAGGAGCCTGTGCAACATCCAGGTGGAGGTGTCCAGAGGCTGTTGGCTGTGCAAGTTCAACAGGATCCCAAACCTGAAAAGACTGAAAAGAAGTGGCCAGAAATATGCCGGTGATGGGAATATGGGAAGACATATTGATTAGGACAAAGTTTGAAAACCCAAATCAACAGTGGCTTAAATAAGATAGAAGTCTGTTTTTCTTAGAACCACAGGTAGACATTCCAGGACTGATGTGGCAGCTCAACAAGTCAATAGGAACCCAGGCTCCTCCTATGTTGCTGTTTTGCCATAGGTAGCCTACTGCCTCATGGTCCAAGATGACTGCTTGAGCACCAGCCGTCACGTCCACATTTTAGCCAGCAAGAAGGAGGAGGAGGAGTAAAAAACACACCCTCTCCCTTTGAGGAGTTGTCCTGGAAGTTGCACCTGACACATATGCCTACATCTCATAGCTGGAACTTAGTCATATGGCCATGCTTAGTTATAGGGAAGCTGAGACATGTAGATGGTATTCTAGAATTCAGGTCATGAGCCCAACTAAAAATGTGACGTTCTATGATAAAAGAAAAAAGGATACATGATGTTGGGGAAGAAAAGTATGTCACGCTACAAATGGGCAACAGGAAGGTAGTTATGACTTTGGCTCTGTACCGTGTGACCTGGGGCAAGTCATGTAAGCTCTCAGAACCTCTGTGTTCCTCTCTCTAAAATGGGGGTGGGAACTTCCCTGGTGGCGCAGTGATTAAGAATCTGCCTGCCAATGCAGGGGACATGGGTTCGAGCCCTGGTCCTGGAGGATCCCACATGCTGTGGAGCAACGAAGCCCATGCGCCACAACTACTGAGCCTGCGCCCTAGAGCCCGCGAGCCACAACTACTGAGCCCGTGTGCCGCAACCGCTGAAGCCCGCGCGCCTAGAGCCCCTGCTCCACAGCAAGAGAAGCCACTGCGATAAGAAGCCTGTGCACTGCAACGAAGAGTAGCCCCCGCTCGCCGCAACGAGAGAAAGCCCGCGCGCAGCAACGAAGACCCAACACAGCCAAAAATAATAAATAAAATATTTAAAAATTAAATAAATAAAATGGGGGTGGACGGTGCCTTCTTGGGAGGATTAGAAGAGCTGACGTGCTTGGAGGGAAAGCTCTGAACAGTCCTGAGGGTCCTGCAGTCGGGAGGGGGGACAGTCACTGCCCAACCCCCCTTCCTCAGGCCCACGAAGACTCGGAGAAGCTGCGGGAGATCGTGTTGCCCATGGAGCAGGAGATTGAGGAGCTGAAGGCGAAATTGCTGAGGGCAGAGGAGCTGATCCAAGAGATCCAGGTGAGGGGGTGGCCAGGGGGCACTGAGGGAAGAAGGGGCGCCGCAGGACCCTGGCCCCCCAGCCTCTTCCCTGCCCCCTCTCCCTAGAGACGTCCCCGGCATCCCCCTTCCCTGCACGGCTCCACGGAGTTGCTCCTGTCCCGGGACCCATCTCCCCCACTGGAGCCTCTCGAGGAGCTGAGTGGAGACGGGGGCGCGGCGGCCGAGGCCTTCGCCCATAACTGTGATGACAGCGCCTCCATCTCCTCCTTCTCCCTCGGCGGTGGGGCCAGCGGCAGCGCCTCCCTGCCCCGCAGCCGCCATGGCCTGAGCCCCGAGCAGGAGGAGACAGCCTCTCTGGTGTCCACGGGCACCCTGGTCCCTGAGGGCATCTACCTGCCCCCTCCCGGTTACCAGCTTGTCCCAGACAACCAGTGGGAGCAGCTGCAGGTGGAGGTGAGTGGAGTGGGCGGAGTGGGCTGCCGACGTGCACCCATCCGTCTCTTGCTTCAAGTACTTACTGAGCACCTACTATGTCCAGGCCCTGAGCTAGAGCTGGGGATCCTACAGTAAAGAAGAAAACTCCCACCCTCTTGGAGCTTCCTCTAGTGAGGGAGCCAGGCCCAAACATGCACATGGGCACATGAGGAAGACAGTGTCACAGGGTGAGACACCCAGAACAAGACTTAATAGGGTCGTGGGGTAGAGACTGGCAATGCAGGAGACCATCCTGGCTGGAAAAAGAGGTGCTTTTTGAAGATCAGGGACCAAAGGAACTGCAGGTTCCAAGGCCCAGGGGACGGACAGACCACAGTGTGTCTGAGGAACAGGAAGGCCACAGAGGAGGGGAAGAGATATGAGGTCAGAAAGGCAGGCAGGGGTCACAGGAGGTCGGCCTTGGCCTTGGGGCCAGCCATGGAGTTTGCATCTTAGAGGAGAAGCTGCAGGAAGCCTCTGTGGCGTGTCAGGCAGGGAGAAGCCTTCTCTGCTCTAGGCTTTTAACAGGTCACTGAGGCCTTTGGGTAGGAATGGACTGCAGTTGGGGGAGGGGGCAACGGGAGAAGCAGGGTGGTGACCCGTTGGGAGGGCAATGCTTGACATAGTTTAGAGAAAGGTAGTGACTGAGACCAGGAGATGGCAGCAGAGGTGGAGAGAAATGGGTGGATTTGGAATCGACTTTGGAGGCCGCCGGGCAGGGCCGGCTGGTGGGTTGGAGCTGGGGAGTGGAGGACTTAGAAGAGTCAGCATCCATTCCTGGGCTTTTGGCTTGAACGACTGGGTGGATGATGGCACTGCCCACCGAGGTGCAGGGGGCAAGGCGTGAGAGGTCTGGTGAGGAGGGAAGGCCTCCCCTTGGCGGTCGAGGCTGAGGCCGGCGTCTGTGGCAGGGGCGGCAGCTGCAGAAGGACCTGGAGAGCATCAGCCGGGAGCGGGACGAGCTGCAAGAGGGCCTGAGACGGAGCAACGAGGACTGCGCCAAGCAGGTGGGTTCAGCCTCTGCTCCGCAGGGCCTCCGCTCCCTGCCTCGTCCTGGCCCGGCCTCACCCTCGCCCCCCCTTCCACCCACAGATGCAGGTGCTCCTGGCCCAGGTCCAGAACTCAGAGCAGCTGCTGCGGACCCTGCAGGGGACCGTGAGCCAGGCCCAGGAGCGGGTTCAGCTGCAGATGGTGAGGGCTGGGGGCCGGGACGGGAGCGAGAGGAGTGGGGTGGGAATTGGTTGAGGGGGGCACGTGGAAGGTTGAGGCACCTGTCCTGCCTCGCCCCCTGCCCCTCCCGCCCCACCAGCCGTTCTGGCTTTGCCCTGGAGTTGGTGCCAGGTGGGTAAAAGGGTTTCAAGGGCACCTGGTACTGATTCAGAAGAACCCACCACGCACTCACTCTGTGGTCTTGAGCTAATCCCACAAGCCCAGAGCCTCAGCCTTGATGCCTTGAAATTGAGATAATGCATCCTAGCTTGCAGAGTTGTGAGAATGAAAAGCAGGGATTGCAAAATCAGATACTTCCTGAGACCAGACAGGAGAGGCAGATGATTGAACTGGGCCACGTGTGAGGCAGGAAGGAGCAGCAGGGCAAACCAAGAGACCCTGTAAAGGGAGCTAGTGCCCCTTGACTTGCTGCCCGTGGCGCATAGGAGTGCAGGCTTGATGCTGCCTGGTTTTCTCATCTATCAGGAGAAGCCAGAGATCCGGATGTTTGTGTGTAGTCTCCCAGTTTTTAATGTTGCACTTGTTTAAGGTTTAAAAACACCCATATGGACCAAATAAAACACCCGATGTGGCCTGTGGCTGCCGCTGTGTGACCTCCAAGTCATCGAGGAGGGTGTAGAAAGAGCTTGAGGGAGTTCCCTGGCAGTCCAGTGGTTAAGACTCTGCGCTTCCACTGCAGGGGGCCCAGGTTCGATCCCTGGTCAGGGAACTAAGATCCCGTGAGCCACGTGGTGTGGCCAAAAAAAAAAGAGCTTGGGAGGCAAAGATGCTTACTAAAGGGTGTTTCTTTCTTTCTCAGCCTAGAAGGAGGGCGTGGGCTTCCTGGCTCTCCTTCCTGAACACTGGGAGGAGTGTTCAGGCTTTGGCCTCACGGGAGACTGGAGACCCCCTGTCCCCTCATCGCCTCGCCCTAACTGTCCATCCCCAGGCAGAGCTGGCCACCTCGCACAAGTGCCTGAGCCACGAGGTAAAGCGACTGACTGAGGAAAACCAAGGGCTCCGGGCTGAGCAGCCGCCGTCTTCAGCCCCCCGGGGCCTGGAGCAGGATGAGGGCCAGGAGGACTCGCTGCCCAGCTCGCTGCTGGTAAGGGCGGGGACAGGCCCTTCCTCTCCACGCACAGCAAAGCATTGGCCTGGGGCCACGGGAATCGGGGATGGACCCAGGCTGCTGTGTATTAGCTGCGTCACCATGGCCAACTCACTCAACTTTTCTAAGGCTCAGTTTCCTCCTCTGCCAAATGGGACCACACCCCGTCCCAGCATCAGCACGGAGAGAAAATGAGTTAACAGAATGCTTGACGCAAAGGAAGCAGTAATTTGGCTTGTTATTTTTAAGTGATGTGAGATCCACAAAATTGAATTCATCATAATCTTTGGTTCATAACAAGCTGTCATCATTGATCTGTGCGTGGCCTCTGCTGATTGAATTTATTAAAAATATGAACATCAGCCGGAACCCTTGCCCACCTTGAGAACTATAACTGACATCGCCTTACATGCGCCCCGCCCCGTGTTCCTTGGCTCTGTTTCTGCCGTCCTGAGCTTTATCATTCCCTTGCCCTTCTTTGGGATTGTTTTTATTACATATACACGTCTGCCTAAACCGTGGAGTGCTAACTTTAGTTGTTTTTAGTTATAAAAACTCAGAATCTTGCTCTGGGTAGTCTCTTGGAGCTTTCACTCAGCACCGCTCCCGAGGGTCCTCCACCCCGGGTTGTGCTGCGGGAAAATATTCACTGCCGTCCCAGGGTATTTGTCCAGTCTCCCCACGATGGGTGTTTGGGTTGTTTCCTCTGTTATGTTTTCTTCCTTCTTTCCTTCCTTTCCCCTCCCCACAATCCCCTTCTAGCCGCTGGCCCCCAGCTGGCCCCGCACCCAGCCCGTGACTTGCATCCTTCCAGGAGCTGCGGCAGCTCGTGCGCCGCACGCAGCAGGAGGCGCGGGCCCACCAGCAGGCCCAGGAGCACGAGGCCGAGCGGCTGCGGATTGAGATTGTGACCCTGCGGGAGGCACTGGAGGAAGAGACGGCGGCGAGGGCCAGCCTGGAGGGGCAGCTCAGGGTGCAGCGGGAGGAGACAGGTGAGGGAGGAGGCGGCGAGCCACCCCACCCTGGCTCCCCGGGAGGCTGAGTCCCCACCCTCTCGGGGACTGCCTGGGCACCAGGAGGGGAGAGAGGACGCAGTGCGAGAATGATGAGCCTTGACCCCTCTTTCTTTCCTTTCCGCACAGAGGTGTTAGAGGGTGAGTATGGGCTGGAGCCTGTGCCGGACCGGGTGGGGCGGGGAAGGAGAGAGGGCGTGGGCCTGACGTCTTGGCCCTGCCTGACTTCCCAGCCTCCCTGTGCAGCCTGAGGATGGAGATGGAGCGGGTCCAGCAGGAGCAGAGCAAGGTGAGGCAGGACCTGGGCCAGGCCGGGATGGCGGAGGAGGGTGGCAGCATGGAGAAGACCCTCACCAGCCCCTGCTGCCCTTTATGTCTCCCTTAGGCCAGGCAGCAGGAAGTCCTGAGGCAGCCACCGGGCTCGGGCCGCACAGAAGAGGTGAGGATCGGGGCGATATTGAAGGGGTTACCCTGTCCAGACATCCTGTTTCTTCAGCCCAGGGCCCCAGCTCTATGTCCTGTGCCCCCAGGCCCAGCTCACAGACCTCCTCTCGGAACAGAGGGCAAAGATGCTGCGGCTGCAGGCTGAGCTGGAGACCAGTGAGCAAGTGCAGAGGGATTTCGTACGACTGTCCCAGGCCTTGCAGGTACGGCGTGTCCCCTCCCCACCAGACTGGCATGACTCCAGGTGACTTGTCCTCCGTCTTGCAAGGATAGTCTCCCAGTTAGAAGAGGCCTCTCCCTCCCTCTGGGGCTGGCATGGTCCTTTCCTCTGAGCTAGTGCTCAAAAAACGTTGAAGATCTTGTGCTTCCATCTTTGTCGGTGGTGCGAAGCCCGTGGCCCAGGGCCTGGCACGCCGACGTGCCCCATGCTCATCATGTCACTTCCACCTGCCCCTGCCCACCCTTCCTCAGGCTGCTCTCTTAGGATCCATTTCTTCCCTTGAACCCATTTTCACTGGGGGTTGGGGGAGGTGAGGCCCCTGGGTACACTGGTCCCGTGCTCTTGCCCCTCAGGGGGCTGGCCGATGGGGTGGAGGTTGCATTTTCCCACCGAGGGCCCTCTGCCTCCCTCGCCGGCCCCCACAGGTGCGCCTGGAACGGATCCGCCAGGCAGAGAGTCTGGAGCAAGTGCGCAGCATCATGGACGAGGCGCCCCTCAGGGACGTCAGGGACATCAAGGACACCTGAGGGGCCAGCACCGCCCACCCTGGGGGGAGACCGTCTTTCTCCACTCCTGAACCGTGAGGCTGAGGCTTTGGGGGTCTCAGGATGGAGTCTTCACCCTCTCCAAGCCTGGGGTTGAGGTGACGGGGCCACCACTGCCCTGTCCCTCCAGCGCCTCCTCCCAGGGGTGGCGGGGCCTTCTGCTTCCAAAGATGACCCCTGGGTGAGGGTCCCAACCCCCTCTGGAAACCAGAGGGGCAGGCTCAGCCCTGTGGCTTTCTGGCTGCTATGCTGCCTCCTGGGCTCCAAGCCTCCCGCCCCCGGCCCCCACCCAGCCTAACAGCCATGCCTGTTACCTCCGTCCCCTTCCCGAGGCACAGCCGAGGTGTGAGTGGTGGCTGGGAGCCCTGGGTCGTGTCCCCGGGTCCCTCCACACACGCGCCCTGGGACAGGTGGCTGCTTCCTGGACTGCATGACACTAAGATGCTTGTCCCCAGGGGCCCGAACCAGGCCCCAAGGTGTGCACGGAGACAAGGCCAGATTTTTCTGTCATTTATTTTCAATAAATAAGCAGCTCAGCTCAGTCGGTCGCCTTGTCCCTGCAAGCCCCACGGGGTCAGGGAGGGGAGGTTTTACAAGGGCAAAAGGTGGGGGGGGCGGTTGCTGAGGGGGAGGAGACGTGAAGGGGACATTATGTTTATAAACAAGAATGTTGGGCTGGGGGGCACGTGGTGGAGGCCTGTGCCACAGCTCTGGCTGAAGACGCGTCACTATCAGGGTGGGGAAGGGAGGGCAAAAGGACTGGTTACTTCCTTCTTTCATCTTCTGGATCTGGAAGGAGAAGGGGAAGGATGAGACTGGTGGTGGGGCGGCACAGGAGAGAAGTCCCTCCCAGCTCCCTACCTGTCCCTGTCCCCCAGCACACTCACCTGGAGGCCCCCCGCCACCCCCACTCACCTGTGTCCCCAGCCCCCCACCCCCAGCCACTGCAGCCCCAGCGGCAGACGGCTCAGCGGCCAGCCAGCGCGACGCAGCGCAGCGTAGCAGACAGTGGTGCCTGGGGGCGGGCAGTGCCGGCCCCGCAGAGTAAGGGCAGCAGCCCAGCCCCACTTGGAAGCGCGGCAGTGGCGGCGGCGGCAGTGGCTCCAGCGGCAGTGGCTCCAGGTGGAGCTGCGAGGGCACGTGACCCCGGCGCCGCCTGAGGGGGAGAGGGGTGGGCAGGGGGGGCACAGCAGCTAGGGCACGGGCAAGAAGGGGGGTGATACCTGTGACACGGCTCAGAGAGATGGAGGAGGGGGAAATGAGTTATCCTACGGCCAGAGAGGACAGAGAGACAGCCATTATCGAGGGAGGGAGGTGGGCGCAGGGGACCAAGAGGGCTGAGGAGGCTTTGGGGCGCCAAGGAGACCGTGTCTGCCCCGGGCTCGGAGGAGCGGGCAAAGGGGGGGCAGGGGCTGGGTGCGCCCCTCGGCGGAGGACACGGGGCCTGCTGGGGCCCCGGGAACTCACCCACCTGACAAGGAAGCGGGGCAGGTGCCTTCGCGGCCTAGAGGGAGGGCCCAGGGGCTGACAGGGCTGAGGGCGGTGCGCTCTTACCCTCCAGGTAGTTCCGAGCAATGAACTTGAGGAGTTCATCAAGCCCGATGACTGGTAACGAGATCTTGAAGACCATGAGCCAGTGGGCCACGTCCAGGGCCTTCAGCTTGAAGATCACCTGGGAGGAGGCGGGAAGGGCAGTGAGAAGGAGCCGAGGAGCTGCCACTGTGCCAGCCTGACCCCGCCCTCCTCCCTCTGCAGGGGTCGTGGTCGTGGACCCCTGCAGAGGCCCCCTGTGGAGGGGGGCAGGCGGCCCCTGGCCAGAGGAAGGCTTACCGGCAGAGGATCCACGTAGAGGATGAGGAAGTGGAGGGACATGGAAAGGCAGATGGAGCCCAGCAGCCAGATGTTCGCCCAGGGCGGCATCCGCAGGAGGGACTGGTTCTCAGACAGGCTGCAAGGGGGCGGGCCGGCGGAGCCAGGGGTGGAGGCACAAGGGGAGAGAAGTGGTGAGCAGGGGAGGGTGGCCTGCAGATGGCCGTGGGGGGAGGGTGCGCGGACCCCACCTGTTGAGAGCATTGCACATCTCGATGGTAACCAGCACGGACAAGGCCATGGTCATGGGCTCGGGGGCCTCGAAGACCTCACAATCCACACCCTCAAAGTCAGCGTTGTGCTCCGTACACTTCAGGAAGTGAGTCTGCAGGAGGAGAGGGGAGAAGCTGGGGTCCTGAGGAAGCCTCCACGCCACCCTCCTGCTCCCCTCGCCTCCTCCCACTTCCCTCCGTGCTGCCCTACCAGCTGGCTGTAGGTGATGTGAGGCCCGTCCTCAGCGTACAGGAACCACCAGACTGCTGCTCCCACCGTGGCTGCACCCACGTAGGCTGTGGTGGAGAGAAGATGGGAGTTGGGGGCCCAGGGCTGGGGAGACGGGAGGAGTTGAGAGGGCCTCCTGGCCATGAACAACCACTGGAGGAAGAGGGCCCACCGCAGTGGCTGCTGTGGGGAAGCTGGTGTCCCAGAGAGGGGATCAGCCCTGAGGGTCGGCAAGGAGTGTGGGGTCTCATCCTGCTCACCCCCAATTGCCATGTAGCGGAAGAAGAGCCAGCCACTGATGAGTGGCTCCTTGGGGTTCCGGGGGGGCCGGTCCATGATGTCCAGGTCTGGGGGGTTGAAGCCCAGGGCTGTGGCCGGGAGCCCGTCTGTCACCAGGTTCACCCACAGCAGCTGCACGGGGATCAGGGCCTCAGGCAGCCCCAGGGCAGCTGTCAGGAAGATGCTGCCAGAAGGAGGAGGTCACACGTCTGTCTTGCCTCCCAGGCCTGTGGTCACCCCCCACCAGCCCCGAGTTCCTCCTGGATGCCCTTCCTGGCTGCTCACCAGACCACCTCTCCCACATTGGAGGAGATGAGGTAGCGGATGAACTGCTTCATGTTGTTGTAGATGGCGCGGCCCTCCTCCACGGCAGCCACGATGGTGGAGAAGTTGTCGTCGGCCAGTACCATCTCGGAGGCCGTCTTGGCCACGGCGGTGCCGGATCCCATGGCAATGCCGATCTCCGCCTTCTTCAGGGCAGGGGCGTCATTGACGCCATCACCTGTCTGCGGGGAGGGAAAGAAGGTGGGTGCCGGCCCCCTCCTCATACCCTCCTTGAGACTCTTCCATCGGGGCCCGAATCCCTCCCCTCCGTGCATCTCACCAGGGCCCCCGCTCAGCCCCGTCCTCCCTCGGTCCCCAGCTCCCCAAGACGGTCATCTCAATAGACGCTAAGCAGACCGCCCCACGCCAGTCTTCTCACCATCGCTGTGATCTCATCGAAGGACTGCAGACACTCCACGATCTTCGACTTGTGGGAGGGCTCCACGCGGGCAAAGCAGCAGGCGCGTCTGCAGGCCTCCCGCTGCACGGCCAGGGGCAGGTCATCAAACTCCCGGCCAGTGTAGGCTCGGTCGGCCACATCCTCGTTCTCCTCGAAGATGCCAATTCGTCGGCAGATGGCAATGGCTGTGCCCTTGTTGTCCCCAGTGATCATGATCACTCGGATGCCAGCGTCACGGCACAGGAGGATAGAGCCTGTGACCTCCTTGCGGGGCGGGTCCAGCATGCCCACCACACCAACGAATGTCAGGTCCGTCTGGGGAGACAGAGAAGAGAGCGACAGGGTCAAGGAGGAAGCTTGGGGGGAGCTGAGGGGAGAGCTGTCCCTGGGCCTGGTGTTTAAACCTCAGTGGGGCCTCGAAGCTCAGGGGTGGGAAATGTTCACATGTGTGCCTGCAGGCCTGGCGGTGCCAGGCCCATTGTAGGTGGCAGATCGTGTCTTTCATAGAAAGAACTCGAACTGGAAGTGAGGGAGGTGGTTTCTGCTTTCAGCAGGGCTGCTCACGTGGTCTACAACTTTGAGCAAATCTGTGTTACCTGCCAGGCCACACTGTTCCCTCTATAAAATGGAGTGGGGCTTTGGTGCTATTCAGAGAGCAGGTCCACTACAAGATAAAGAGCTAATGCCAGAATGCAGGTTGATGCACATCCTTAGAAAACCTCACTGTGGAAACATGTCAGCTAAACCCGAGTGTACTTAGTGACCTGGCTGGCTTCTGTTCTGGAGCAAGCACCTCACCTCATCTCAGATGGGTCCACGGACCACACACCAAGTAGCCCTGGACTGGATGATTCCTAAGGTTCTTTCAAACTCTAACGTCCTGTGATTCTAGGCCCCGTGACGAAGTAGGAAATGACAAGGGTGGCGGAGGGGGTGAGGCAGGTGACTCTGGGACAACGGGAGGCTTCCGTCTGCTCACCTCGTACTCCATGAACCTGGAAGAGTCATCCAGGACCATCTCCTCTCGCTTTGGGGGGGTGTCCCGGGTGGCCAGGGCCAGGCAGCGCAGGGTGTCCCGGCCACCGCTCCACTCCTTGATTACCGACAGAATCGTCTCCTTCACCGGCCCTGTCATGGGCACCCGAGTGGTGCCGACTCGCAGGTAGTTACAGCGTTCGACGATCCCCTCCGGGGCACCCTAGGAGAACAGAACGGTATTCAGAGACTACTGTTCCTTCCAGTGCACGGTGAGCGGGGCAGGGAGAAGAGAGGAGGGTTCAGGACTGGGAAGAAGGGGGGCTGAGGCGCACTCGGATCCCTGACCTTGACAAACATTTTGTTGCCCACAGCAGCCCGGGATTTCATTGGAGAGCAATAGACAGACATGGACTTTCTGTCCCGGGAGAACTCCAGGGTGAATTCCTTCTTCATTAGCTGGCGGATCACCTGGGAGAGAGGAGACAGGGAGGGAGAGGCCAGATATGAGACCGGTGGAGAAAGAGTGATGATGCTATGCTAGAAGGGAAGAGTCTCAGACCCCTTAAAACAGAGTCAAAAAGGATCTGGAGGTCAGAGCAGACCCCAAGCTGAGTCCGAGATAAAGCTAAGTCTGCTGCCTACAGCAGAAATGGAGAGCATTCCAAGGCTAGTGCTGCCAGTGTCTTACTGTGTTCAGGTTAAAGCACAATAGAAACAGGATGGCGTAGTGTGGCACTGTCCGATAGAACCTTCCGTGATGATGGGAATGTTTAATAATCTGGATGGTCCAATACGGTGCAATCGAACAACGGCTACTGAGCCCGGGGAATGTGGTTAGTGCAACTGAAGAACTGAGTTTTTACTTTTATGTAATAATTTAAATGTAGACAACCACATGTGTGCGTCTACAGACGTATGTTGCTAGACAATGGAGAGCTGGTACCTGGCACGTAGTACTAAGCACTCCATAAAAGTGAATGTGCCAAATGCATTCTAGATGTTTCTCCACAAAACAAAAATAAAAACAATAAATAAAATTAAAAATAATTTGATGTTTTTATTATCATTTGTAAATTTTTTAAATGAATCCTTTATTGATAAATACTTAGGTTGTTTTCATTATTTTTGTCATATTAAATAAAGCAGCAATGAGCACCTTGCCTCTATGAAAAAAAAAAAGGAATGAGCTGTGTGGGGAATATAATATAATACCCCAGAGGAATTCAATATAGACATTCAGTAAATATTAATAGCAAGAACTTGGAGTGATTGTCACAGAATTGGGCTTGTTCACCTGGACACGGGGAAGCAGAGGCATATGAGCCAGTCATATTTCCCAAATCCTAAATCAGGTCTTGTGATCTGATAAAAACGTGTGTTTCTAGAGACAGTGGGTAATAGTTGAAATTGGGGCTGTCCCAGGATGGGTCACTTGTGGTTTCTGTGTCCAGCTCTGTCCCTTTCAACTAGGGACACGACAGGAAAAGTGATCTTAAATTCTTCCAGGGAGGCTGCAACCGGGCACCAGGAAGAGCAGTGTAAGTGCAGGTGCAGTAGGTCCTACCCCAAGTCAGCCTTGCCAAGGAAAGCTGTGGAGAGGCTCTCTGCCTGTGCCGGCTGGGTCCCAGCATGGGGCACAAGGCCCTGACCAGCCTGACCCGGGTGGGGATGGGGGGCCCGGTCTCCTGAGGTTCCTTAGGTCCTGGCCTGTACAGTGTGGGCTGGAGAAGGACCGTGGGAGGGAGTGCCTAGACTCACCAAGTTGCAGGCGTTGGCCCTCTCCACCTTTGAGAGGTTTCTCAGTTCAGTGTTGAATACATTCATCTTCTCCACCAGGGTGGTGAGTGCCGTCTCGGTGGCCTCGCCCACCTTCTCATAAACACCTTTGGCCTGAGAGGGCAGAGGAGGAAGAGGAAGTAGGTGCCCTGGGCTCCCAGCCCCGTGCTCCCATCTATCATGCCCACCTTCCACCTAGAACGGGAAGGGAGCAAGCCACTCTCTTCCCCTTACACCCAGGAGAGGGCTTGGTACAAGGGACCCCCTTCCCCTGAGCCCTTCCTTGCGGCCTGTCGAGGAGGCCTGGACTCTGAGCCAGCTGGAGGGGGAAGGAGGGGCGGCTTCAGGAGTGGAGAGGTTACCTCATTGAAGTCCAAGGAGGAGTCATTGCAGAGGGCACAAATGGTGGCTAGCTCCACCAGCCCATCATACTCCCCTGTCCGGACTGGCTTATCATTCTTCAAGCTGGCGGCCGGGTGGGGAGGAAGGAAGGGAAAGAGACAGGTAGAGAAGATAGGGAATGAGATGCAGAGAGAGCACGGGGAATGCAGCAAGGAGATGGCAACCAACTTGGAGATCAGGTGGGAGAGAGAATAAGGTTGGGGAAGGAACAAGAGAGAAACAGGAAGACAAAACTAGAGGGAGGCCCCAGGGAGAGAGGATGTGTGTGTGTGTGTGTGTGTGTGTGTGTGTGTGTGTGTGTGTGTGTGTGGTGGGGAGGGGCACGAGTAACTGGGAAGACGACTTTGGGGGAACTTACACCTCTCCTTCTGGAGCATAAGTGGAGCCAGTGATAGAGAACTTGTTCAGAAGGCAGATGTCCCCTTCCACCTTGTCGATGATGAACATCTGCAGAGGAGAAGGGCATGCACACAGATGTTTAACTCTCCCCATCCCCGAAGGCAGTCTGCACCGAAGGGGCCCGTGCCCTGAGTGTCCCTCTATCCGGCCATCTGCACGGACTTACCCTACTTCCCACCGTCATCCCCTGATTCGTCCTTCCCTTTTCCTCCCTTTTCCTCCCCTCTCCCACCACTCCCTTGCAAATCATTCTCTATGTTCTGTGTTCATGGCCTTAAAACAAAAGGCCATGCTGGAGGTTCTTACAGATCAATTAGTAAAATAAGACGTGCATCACAAGGTGTGGTGGCCACCAGTCTACCTGTCAGTACATGGCCCATCTACAGCTCCAGCCTCTTGTGGCCAGATCTTCCAGTTTTGCAGGAAGAACTAGAAATTCAGGTTATTTTCCTATGATATCCCTTGACTTTTCAAATGTGGGCAATTAATTCATCTTTATGAAACATGACAGAAGACCAGTGGTCTGGCTTTGAAGCCTGTGCTTTGGAGGGATGTAGATCACACAGAGCAGAGGGGAGCAGCCCACGCTGAGCCAGAGCACGCGTGGAAGGGATGGGGCTTAAGATGTGCTCCAGGATAAAATGGTTCTGTGGCCAGGTAAGTTTGGGAAACTCGTTTAAACTGAGTGAAATCCACCCTCTCTATGGTCAGTCTTCTCTGAGGCTTTCAAATGCCAACAGGCATGTGGTACAGCCTTTCTCGGCCTGGTCTGACCACACAACCCTTGATTCTTAGGACACCAATTTCTATTTCACAAACATGCTATTCCAGAGAACTCTGTTTAGGTCAGGGGTTCTTTGCCTGGGGTCCATGGATGACACCCTGGACCAAGGGGGTCTGTGAACTTTGATGGCGAAACAAAAATTACATCTTTTATTTTCTCTCTGACATTTAGCATTTCCATCCAATTATGAATGGGGGCAATGGACCACATTAATATTAGCAAAACCTGTGACTTGGCCACCAATATAATCACAAATACTCTCTTGTCACGTTGTATTGTTGCAGGGCTCTCAAAATAGCATTTATGCTCATCACCGCTTCAGCGTTATGGCAATTATAAGACCCACTGCTGGACTTGCTACTTAATACATTAATAAAGAAGCATACGCTTTACCAAATCACAAATCTGTGTGTGTTTTTTTTAACATCTTTATTGGAGTATAATTGCTTTACAATGTTGTGTTAGTTTCTGCTGTATAACAAAGTGAATCAGCTATACGTACAAATCTGTTTTTAAAATATTTTGATTGCTGTATTTCAATCATTGGTTTCCTCTGTAATCCAATGTATTTTTTTTAATAGAGACACTCAATTTATTTATTTTTTAAATGCATAGTTTTTTTTAATTTATTTATTTTATTATCTATTTTTATTTTTTTGGGCTGCTTTGGGTCTTCATTGCTGCGCTTGGGCTTTTCTCTAGTTGCGGAGAGCGGGGGCTACTCTTCATTGTGGTGCGTGGGCTTCTCATTGCGGCAGCTTCTCTTGTTGAGGAGCACGGGCTCTAGGCACGTGGGCTTCAGTAGTTGTGGCACGTGTGCTCAGTAGTTGTGGCTCGTGGGCTCTAGAGCGCAGGCTCGGTAGTTGTGGCGCACTGGCTTAGCTGCTCAGCAGCACGTGGGATCTTCCCGGACCAGGGCTTGAACCCATGTCCCCTGCACTGGCAGGCGGATTCTTAACCACCGCGCCACCAGGGAAGCCCAGTCCAATGTATTTTATTTAATTTATGTTTTTGGCCGCGCTGTGTGGCTAGCAGGATCTTAGTTCCCTGACCAGGGATCGAACCCGGGCCCACAGCAGTGAAAGCACCAAGTCCTAACCACTGGACCACCAAGGAATTCCCAATCCGATGTATTTTAGAAACAGAATCCTGTGTGTTTTATTTTATACATTGAAAATATTAAATGTAGAGATCCAGACTGCCAAAGACTCCAAGGCGGGACTTCCCTGGTGGCGCAGTGGTTAAGAATCCACCTGCCAATGCAGGGGACATGGATTCCCGCCCTGGTCCCGGAAGATCCCACATGCCACAGAGCAGCTAAGCCCGTGCGCCACAACTACTGAGCCTGCGCTCTAGAGCCCACGAGCCACAACTACTGAGCCTGCGTGCCACAACTACTGAAGCCCGTGCGCCTAGAGCCCGTGCTCTGCAACAAGAAAACCACTGCAATGAGAAGCCCATGCACCACAATGAAGAGTAGCCCCTGCTCTCCGCAACTAGAGAAAGCCCACGCGCAGCGATGAAGACCCAATGCAACCAAAAATAAATAAACAAATAAATAAATGTATATATATAAAAAAAAGAGTCCAAGGCACGGAAAAGATCAAGGGCCCTGGTTCAGGAAATGCTGTTCAGGATTTGTGTGGCTGGGCTTCCCGGGCCCTGTCATGGATGACCACTATGGAGGGTAGTCTGGTGCACAGGCAGGCACTCTAGGGCCAGACAGACTTGGGTTTGAAACTCAATTCTGCTCCTTATTAACTGTGCACTGACTCTCCTAGAGCCTCAGTTTCCTCCTCGGGAAAACTGGGTAAACAAGACCTTCCCCTGAAGGGCTGCTGTGGGGGATTAGAGATAACACAGGGCAGCATCTAGCACACGGATGGAGGCTGCAGGGGGCTGCCTGCCTGGGCCAGGGGGGCTTCTCTGCTCCCTCTCGTAGCTGGCAGGATGGCACTGTCTGTGCCATCTAAGCATTTCTTTCTCAGGCCAAAATGAAAAGCTACCCATGATGAAGGGGTAACCACAACTTTGGAGGGCTCGTTTCACCTCCCATCTAAGTGGGAGTTGCCACCCTTCCCTGACCTTGCAGACAGACATCTGGTTCGTGGTGAGGGTGCCTGTCTTGTCGGAACAGATGACAGAGGTGCAGCCCAGCGTCTCCACGGAGGGCAAGCTCCTCACAATTGCGTTCTTCTTTGCCATCCGGCGGGTGCCCAGGGCCAGGCAGGTGGTGATGACTGCAGGAAGGCCTGTGGCGAGGAAGGAGAGGGGGTGAGGGAACGATACCGGGGGAGGGAGGGAGACCTAGTGGGGTAGGCTGAAGAGCGGCTCCCAAAGATATCGGGTTCCAATCCCTGGAACTCGTAAATGTTACCTTATTTGGATAAAGGATCTCTGCAGATGAGATTAGCAAATGGGAGGAAAAAGAGAGGTTGCCCTACCTTCTGGGATTGCAGCCACAGCCAGGGCCACGGCAATCTTAAAGTAGTAGACGGCACCACGGATCCAGGAGCCCCCATGGATGGGATCGTTGAAGTGGCCAATGTTGATGAGCCACACGGCCACGCAGATGAGGGAGATGACCTTGGAGAGCTGCTTCCCAAACTCATCCAGCTTCTGCTGCAGAGGGGTCCTGTCCTGCTCTGTGGCGGCCATTTGGTCACGGATCTTCCCAATCTCAGTGTTCACACCAGTAGAGGCCACGATGCCTATGGCCTTACCGGCTGCAATGTTGGTGCCCTTGGAGGGGGAAGAAGAGGCAGGGAGGCAGGTGACGCCCCTCGTGCCGCATCCCCCCAGCTGTGGGTCTCATCTCTTCCCACACCGCCATGTCTCTCCCAGACCAGGGCCCCCGGCTTGAGCGCGCGACAGCTGGCCCTGGAAGCCTCACCGAGAAAAGCATGTTCTTCTTATCCTGGTTGACAGCTCGGAGGTCGGGAACAGGGTCTGTGTGCTTGACGACAGAGACAGACTCGCCTGTGGAGAAGGGGCAGAGGGGTTTTCAGATGACATCATTTCCTTCTCCCATACTTCCCACCCCTAACTCTCTGCTTGGCAGGACAGGGCCTGGTAAGGACCAAGCAACAATCCTGGAGGAAGTCTGGACTCTGGAGGAAGGCCCTGGAGGCAGATGGGAAACCCACTGCACTTAAGAGTGAAAAGACCTTGACCCCAGTCCCAGCCTGACCACTCACAAGCAGTATGGCTTTGGATCACTTAGCCTTGGTTTGCTCTTCTGTAAAATAGGGACAAGGATGTGTACACTTCAGAGCAAGGTCTTGGTGAAAGTCAAACAAGCTGACGTATGTGGAAGTGCGCCGTCAACTGGAGAGCACGTTCCTGGGAGGGAGAGGCCCCCACCCTTGGGACCTTGCCTCCTTCACCCGAATGGCAGGAGCTCAGGCAGTCACCCTGGGCCTGCCCACCCTGCCTCCTTGGACCATGGAGCATGCTCACTGGCTCTTCACCCTCTCTCTCCCAGGACAAAAGGAGAAGCAGCTGAGGTTTTAAGTGTATCTGAACCCTGCATCCTATCCCAGAATCTCTGCTTCCTCAGTTGGGGGCTTCTGAGGAGGCAGGATAGTTCTCTGGGGGAGCGTGTCCGTATGTCCATGTGGAAGGGACGGGTTGATGGCCATCTGGAAATGGGGACAAACATCCCGCCATTTCCCATGACCCCTTGTGTTCCAGGCTTAGGCAGTGGGCAAAGCTGAGCAGGGCTGATGTCGCTGCCACTCCGGGGCCAGGAGGGGGCCCTACTGCTGAGGGTCCCCTTTCATCCCTGTCTGTCCACTCAGCTCCTCCCTCATCAAATCCTCATCCCCCTCCCCCTTGATGCCTCCCCTGACCCTGGTCAGCAGACCTGTCAGGATGGACTGGTCGACCCGGAGCGTGGTGGACTTGATGGTGAGGATGCGGATATCTGCGGGGACTTTGTCCCCCACTGTGGAGAGACCAGAGGAGAGTGAAGTCAGTTGAGATGGGAGTTTTCTTTCTTCCTAAGAAAAACCCAGTCTTTGATGACCTCACCTCATCCTTCAGGTCTCAGGGAGGTCACCCAGGCTGTGCTCCTGTCACCCAAGCAAGCACCTCCCTCTAACACTCACTCCAATTGTTCCCCCCTGCTGAATGTTTTTCTCCCTACCAGGCTGTGAGCCTGGCAAGGGGAGGTCTGGGCACACACAGTATGTGCTCAATAAATGTACCCTGAATGACAAAAAATCAGGGAAAATCAGGGACAATCCTGTCATCTAACGAGAAACGAAAACTGAGGCCGGGAGAGAGCAAAACAGAGAGGGAAACACGAGGGAGAAAGGAGAGGAGGGACAGGCAAGAAAAGAACTAGAGAAAATAGGGTAAGTCTCACAGACCTGCGTCCGTGGAGGAGAACAAAGTGGAAGAGCTGGAGAAGGCAGCAAGCAACAGGAGGAAAATATGGGAATTGAGAAAATCAATGTCAACCCAGACAAAAGGTGGAGTGAGAAGCAGGAGAGGGAAGTGTGAGAAGGATAGACGCAGGAGGAGAGGGAGGAGCAGCGGAGGCAGAGGGTGCAGGCCTGGCAGGTCCACATGGAGGGGATGGGACGCACATCAGAAGCCTGCCGGGCCCTGGTCTGAGTATCTGGGGAAGGCAGGAAGCCACGGTGAGTGAGCCGGGGAGATGGCAGGAGAGAAGGGGAGTCTGCAGGAAACAAGGCTCTGGGGGGGTGGGGGGCAGGGGGGCACCATACACAGCAGAGAGCTGAGAAAACAGGGAGGGGTGAGGGCAAGGGATGTGCACAGAAGGAGGGGGTCCACACAGGAAACTTCCTGGGGAACACGGCAGATGCCCCACCAGACTTAGAGGCCTCCAAGGAAGCCAACTGCCTCCCAGCCTCATCCCGGCTGGCCCCAAGGATGGTCCTGGGGATGGGGTTTGACTGCTTTCCTTTCCCTGTCCCCAAGGTTCCTCCTCCGGTGCCAGAGGAAGCTGATGGAGGAGGGGGGAGGTCAGCAATGGAGTTGGGCGGGACACCCTGTCACCCAAACTGAAGCGATATTTATAGACATTCATGGCGCTGACTCCAAACTGTCACCGTGGCAGGGCGGCCCTGTGATGGGGCACCGGAGTCTTCAGCCCACCCGCCCTCCCTGTCACCAAGCTTCCCAGGGTGGGGACTTGGGTATCTGGTGGAGGGATGTAGGCCTAGAAAGACGCATCTTCCTATGCCAGGGGCCGGGAGACATGGGAAGGCCTGCACAGGGCAAATATAAAAACCGCTGAAGGGGGCAGAATTCCAGTAATCTTAGCCTCCCGGCCCCCACCCCTCCCTGGTCAGGCATTAAGTGTCCCTCACCGGAGAGGCGGGGCCCTCCTTGAGCTCCCCTCCTCCCAGTCCCGTGCTCTCTGCTGGGGCCTGAGTTTCCCTTACATGGTCGGGGGCTTGAGCCTCCAGCCCCCCTCCTCCCTTCTACCCTTGCTCCTTCCCCTTTGAGAAGCCTCAAGGGTACCGAGAGGTCAAGATTTAAAGCTGACCAAGCTTGGGGGTGGGTGGAAGGAGAGGGAAGCCAGGCCTCAGGAGGGGGGTGGAGACAGGGCCATTGGCAGGGACTGGGTTCCACCTGTTACTTGCAAGTGCTGGGTGAGAGGAGGGGGAGCAGGGGTCTGCCTGCAGCGTCAGGGACAGGACTGGCTGTTCCTGCTGAGACTCTGATGGAGAGGGGGTGCTGTGGCCACAGTGCCCTGGGGTGACCTCCTGAGGAGTCTGGGAAGGAGAAGCAGAGACTCCACCATCCTGGCTACCTCCTGGACACTGGGGATCAGAGCCCGACCAGCCCCCAACATGCACATCTTCTTGGCCTCGAACCCATCCTGGACCACTCGTCCCCATCACTCACCAACCACCTCCACGATGTCTCCGGGGACAATGTCCCGAGCCTTGATCCTTTGCACTGACTTGCGGTCAGCCCGGTAGACCTTCCCCATCTCCGGTTCATATTCCTTCAGAGCCTCAATGGCATTCTCTGCATTCCTTTCCTGGGGGGACAGGGTTGAGGAGAGGAGGGTGAGCAGAGGGAGGAAGGTCGTGGAATGACAGAGGACTGGTCAGGGAGGAGGGAGAGGTGTAGGGATGGAGGAGCAGGGGCCAGAGTCCTAGGGGAAGTAGGGGCATCACAGAGAAGGAGGCAGGTTATGCAGTCCTGGCTCCTGGCCCAGGGGAGCAGACAAACCCCACATGACGGTTAAGGAAACCATCACCCACAGCTGAGAACAGGTAAGGGGGTTTGGGGGAGAGAAGGAAGGAGAATCAAAGAAAATCAGAAAGCAGGGGACAGGAAAAGCAGAGGGTGGTATAAGGTAAGAGAAAGAAGCACATCAAACTAGCATTTACTGAAATCCTCCTTTATGCCAGACACAGGGCTGGGCACTTTCACACTCATCATCTTGTTAAATTTCACAACTCTGAGGGATAGGATTATGAGCCCCATTTTATGGATGAGGAAACTGAGACTCAGAGAGATGAAGGAACCTGCCCAGGGTTGTACAACCAGCAAGTGACAGTGGGAACACCAGTCTCCTGCCTCTTTCCAACATTCTGTCCCTTTTCTGAATTGGGCAAAAGGACCAGAGAACAAGGCAAGCCCAGGGTAAGTGATGGAGGAGAAGGAGACAGGGAGGGAGGCTGGCCTCATGTCCAGTGTCAGGATGTGAAGGAATGAGGCGGGGTCAAAGCTAACCTGCCAAACCCCCACGATGGCATTGGCAATGAGGATCAAGAGGATGACAAAGGGTTCAACAAAGGCGGTGATGGTCTCTTCGCCTTCCTCAAACCAGGCCAGCACCTGGGGAGCAAGGGAAGGGAGAATAACAGGTACTAAAGCCCCTCAAGTGAGTAAGGAGAGGAAATGGAGGTGAGAACATGTGCAGGAGCAAACAGGGCAGGGCATCACGGGGGCACTGCAGCCCCACATCCCTTTAAGGGTCTACGTGCTCCACAGCTCGAACTCACATAAGCGCGGCCACTACTGTTATTCAGCGGGTGCAGGCCGGCACAGACATGCGCAGCTAGGGGATTAACTGGGAATGCTTTCAGGTTTCCCTGACCAAGTTACTGGCTTGTAAACGAAGCTCAGGGGACACCCAGGCCAACTACCCCCGCAGCCACATCCATCCCCTGGGAGCCAAAACTCAGTAGGAAAAACCCTGTGGTCCTCGCAGGCGCCCGGCCCACCCAGGGCCCACCCCCAACAGCCCAAGGCAGGGGAGCTCCAATTTCATGAGGGAGCAGGAGTGGGGGATAGTGTTACGGGGCCTCCTGTGCACACCCCACCCCAGCTGTTGCCTCTGCCAGGCAACAGCCTCAGGCAAATGTCAAGGAGCAAATCTGAGAAGGGAGAAGTGAGGCCCTGCCAGCTAGCACTCAGGGGCCCAAGGGGCCTCCACTAAAGACACCAGGGGACAGGGAGACTTTTTTGCCTCCAGAGTCTTGTCTTCCAGAACCACTAAGATGTTAAGGAAGAAATTCCAAAACGCAGGCCGGCCTGCTGGGATGGTGGGTGCGGAGGGGAGCTCCAGGGCAGGAGAGGTAGCAGGGCCTTGAGACCCGGTGGGGGCAGCCCTGAGGCTGTGAGGGGGAAGGGGAGGGTCAGGCCAGGTAGGTGACGAGGGGGATCCTGGGAGTTCTAGCCCTGATGGGGGGAGTGGGGAGGTGAGGCCCAGAGACAGGCGAGGCTCTGGTTCTTTGGCGTCACCCTCGCACCAGCAGCTCTTTCCCGCCTCTACGAGGGGAGTCTCTGCCTCGACCAATCAGCGTCAGGAGGGCGGGGCAGGGGCGCCAGGATGCCCCGGGATTGGTGGAGCAGTGCGTGCGCCCCCGGGGGCATGCTGGGAGCAGCGGTGGCCTGGGAACAGCAGCAGCATCGGAGCCGCGGAGCCCAGCGCTCGGGGGGGTAACCCGAGCCCTCGGAGCTCCGGGGGCGGCTTAACTTCAGTGTTTTGGCTGAGAACACCCTTAAAGCTTAAAATAAAACCCGCCTGCGGGGTGTGGGGGAGGGCAGAGGAGTATACAAATCAGCGTCACCCCACCTCCCTCCTTTCTGGTCTGTAGAAAAGGATGCTGAATGCTTGGTCTACAGGAGCCGATGATTTGGAGCTGCCCGCCAGCAGACTCTCCAGATCCCCCCAGCCCACACTCCCAGCCTGCCCCCAGATGCCCTCCCACACTTACAAAGGAAATGCAGGCGGCCAGGAGAAGGATCCGCACCAGGAGGTCTTCAAACTGCTCTAGCACCAACTCCCACAGGGACTTCCCTGAGGGAAGAGGCAAGGGGAGGGGGCCCCCCGGGGTTAAGGTCTAACGGATGAACGGCTGGGACTCCAGGTGCAGGCAGGCCATTTGGTACTGAGAAAAGGGCTGAGAGGAGCTGGCCCGGAGTCCAGAAAGAGGCTCCTCAAAGTGGTGGGCACTTGTTCAAGGACTGGATGCCTCAAGGAGAAAGTGCCTGGAAACTTCTGCCCCCAGCCAGACTCTAACCTTTGGGGAGGAACAGTTGCCCCAGGAGTTGGAAGGAAAGGGCAGGGAGAAGGGAGTGGGGCACAGAGGGGAGGAGGTGTCATTTATGAGAGCTCAGGGCTTCCAGTAACTTACCTTCCTCTGTAGGGAGCTCTGCCCAGGGAAAAAGAAGAAAAGGACATATTCATTTGGCGTTCAGTCTAATGCCGCCCACACCCAGGACTTTGTGGCTAAGGTAAGAGAATCAGGCCACCAAAAGGGCAGCTGAGATTCACCAGGGTTATCCCATAAAACTTCCCAAAAATCAGGGTCTCAGGGACCCTGTTTTCTCAGTATCCTCCCCTCCCTTGCAGTCATTGGACCATGTCCTACCTCTTCCCTAAGATACCCTGGAGGGAGAGGCTCCAGTGTGTTTGAGCGTGAGTCTGTGTGTGTGTGTGTGTGTGTGTGTGTGTGTGTGTATGTGTGTCCATCAAGGGACACTTACCATTGTGGCCGTATTTCTCCAGATGCCGCTTAACTTGGTCCGGGGTAAGGCCTGTAGTTTCGCTCACCCCAAAATAGGCCAAACATTCTTCTGTGGTCTTGGAGTGTGCAGCCTCCATCGTGCTCCCTTCCTGGGGGCCAGGGGGCGGTGTGTTCCTCCTGGGGGGTTCTCACACGTCAGGGGCCTTCTTCAGTATGTCCACCTGCCTGTTTGTCTGGGTTTCTTCCTTTTTCTCTCCTGCCCCCCCAAGTTATTCTTCCCTCCACGAAGCTCTGACCCCCGTTCCACTTGCAGCAGCCAGCCACCTGCCCCAGCCCCCAGCTGGTCCTTATGAGGGAGTGGGGGGGGCCAGGCTCCCCCCTCCCCCAGATCAGGGATTGGCTGGCTGAGACTCTAGCAGGAGGGGTCAGAAGAGAGAGATTTCTGCTGACAGAGGGGGAACAGTGGGGCTGCAGCCTGAGATGTCACTCATGAGGGAAGCTAAGGTGGCCCCAGCCCCAGGGAAGGGGGGGCAGAGAGAGACTTCACTTTCTGTCTCCTGCTACTGAGCCCTCCCCCAGTTGCCTCGACTTCTTCAGCTGCACTGAATTTCCTGTTCCAACCTCACCCCTTCCAGTTCTTCCCTTAAGCCCACTTCTCCTCTCAGGCCTTCACCGTTCCCTTTCCTTGTGTCCCCTTCCCGTCTCATCCCCCTGAACCTGCCTGTTTCTACTGCCCCAGTCTCCTCCTTTCTCACTTAGCTTGTTGAAAGGGCAGCAGAGATACTCCAACCCTCAGGGGATTGAAAAGGGGGAGAACATCCCTTGGGGGCGAGAGGAAGTGGCTCTAGAGGGACAAGGGGAAGTAGGGAGGGAAGAGGGTCAAGGGGACAGGGCAGAAGATGGTAACCCTACCCTAGGGAGGGGATGCCGCAGCCATCAACAAGGGATTTAGTGTCCAGGCCCTGGTGAGCAAAGCCAGGACTGCCTGTCTCTCCCCTAAACCCCCCCTCCCCATCGCTCTAACTCAGCCACTGGGAACAGAGCCTTCAGGGCCCCGCATCCCTGACAGGGAATCCCCCCCACCAAGAAAATGGGATACCCAGGCAGCCGGGTAACCCAAGAGCCTACAGAATGTGCTGATGGCAGAGGGAGAGGGATCAATGTTTCAGAATGGGGGCAGGGGTCACCCCAAGTCATGGAATAAGGGTCACCTCATCCCACACCATGCTCTCTTTAACCCACGGGGTTTCCATGGCAGACCCCACGTGGCGTGTGGTTGCACTCCGCCCTGGCCCTGAAGTAGCTGTCCTCAAAGGGAGTGAGGATCGGAGCTGTGTGCTCAGGCACACCCTGTCGGCAGAGGGCTGAGGGAAGGGACATTAAGGGAAGGGGCTCGGGGAAGCTGGATAAAGCAGAGGCTCCAGACCAAAGGAATGGACGGCGGGCAGATTGATGGGGACAGGTCTAGGGGAAATAAGGACAGTCATAGCTGGGGGAATAGAGACAGGGCTGCCAGGGTCAGAGGGAAGTCTGAGGAGCAGTGGGGAAAAGGGACAGCAGGGAGCTGGCATGCGGCAGCCAGGTGGGTGGGGGCCCAGGGCTGGGTGCAAAGCCACAAGCTGTTGCTGAGCGGCTGGCCTCAGTATCAGCTTCCTCAGAGAAGCAGCTGCTCTGAACACCCCACCCCCATCCCTGCTCTGGGATAGGGGCGTCTCTTGGTTACTACCAGCTGCGGGAGGAACAGACAAGAGGGTAGCATGGGGTGTGGGCAGGGGAGGAAAGGAGGGCAGAGAGGAGAAAGGCTGAATGAGAGAATGGTGAGAGGTCAGTGAGGGGAAGCAGGCTTATGGCCTTGGCCTCAAGTCCTTCCTCCATCTAGGCCTCAGTTTCCTGAAATGAACAGTGAGGGGTATAGGCCCCTGAAAGGGTTCTCAAGGTCGCTTCGTCGTCTGGCACTCAAGTTCCTAAGCAGACAATGGCACAGGAGACAGGGGGGCAAAGGAAAGGGAAGCCCCACTTTTGGGGGGTGGGTAGGCCAGCAGGGGTGGATGGCACTGGAGGATTTAGCCCCCCATACCCATCCTTTCCTCTGCCTGGACCTGGGGGAGGGCGGCCTTTCGGGTGAGTTGAGGACACGGCGCTCCTTCCCTCTCCCTTTTCATGGGTCCAACAAACCCCTCCCTGAAGCAGAATCCTGCTGCGATGTGCGGGTGTGAGGGCTCAGACAACGGTGTGAGGTGTTGGAGGTCACATCCTCCACCTGGCCCAGCACCCACCTTCTTAGGACAGAGTCAGGCTCAGCATCTGCCAAGCCTTTTGGTGGTGGCTGGCTTCTCCCCGCCACCACCTAGAGGAGTGACAGGGGCACTGTCTTAAAGGAGCAAGAATGCCCAAACATGGAGAAGGGGGAGAAGACTGGACAGATCTCGGCTTCAAGGGACTGGAGAGCATGAGGCCGAGGAAAGGAGGCAGGCTTTACAGGGCACTGCTGCCAACAGGGCCCTGTAAGGTTATTCATTTCTGCCTCCCCCAGCTTCCTAGAGGGGAAACTGAAGCCAGAGAGGGAAAGCCACCAGCCAAGAGCTGTCAAAGGATCACCATCAGGAAGGCTGGGTGTGAACTGGAATGGAGGCGCGTGCTCTCTTGGAGCCCTCATCTAGGGTCTCCAGGCCCAGAGGTGGAAGGAGTTCATCCCCTCCTGGGCACTGAAGCTGAGAATGGGAGAGGCGTAGTTCTGAAGGACACAGAGATAGAGCCCGCTTGATCCCCGACCAGTTCCGAACTTCAGCTGAACCATCCATAGACAGGCTCAGAAGGAAAGTGTCTTAGGCTCCTCCAGCCAAGACATGCAAATCTTGGGGGTGCGGGCGGGGGCGGTGAGGAGGCCCTTGTGCCCTTCCCCCGCACATCTTCAGAAGGCAAGTCCCTGAGAGCTGGCAGGGTTTAGGGGGAGGGGGGAGCCTCGCAGCACCAGTTGCTGCTAGATTAGGAGAGGATCAGGTCCTGCTTACCCTGGGGCGCCACAGCCTTCGCTCGCCATCTCACTTTGAGAACACAGCATCCAGATCCCCAAACCATCCCCCTCCCTTTGCAAGGCCAATCCTATCCCCAGTCTCCTGGGGCCAAGGTTTGGGGTAGCCCCAGGGATTAGACAAAACCAGGAGAGACAGCAGGCTTCCCCCATCTAGCCCCCAGGCTGGGTGGCCTGTGAGACCAGCTGTCTCCTGTCCATCTCCCAACAGGACGCAAGGCCCAGAATAGCAAGGTCATAAGCATGGTCATAGGGCCTCCTGGGGGTGGGGGCAGAGGCTGAGGGGCATGGAAGTGTAGACTCCACACTGCCCAGGAAGGAAAGTGAGGCAGAGTGGTAAGAGGCAGAGCTGGATGGAGGTGGGGAAGGGAGAGGGCCAACAAAACAGGTGGGATTCTTCAGAACCCGGCCCCTCCTTGTTGGCACCCACAGAGCTGGGAAGCCCAGGCGTGCCCTCGGTTGGAGGAGGGCACAGTCGCAATTCAGTCCAGAGAGGAGAGGCTGGGTTTAATGGGGGGGGGGGCACAGGGAGGAGGAGGAGATGCTGCAAACTCAAATGCTCACAGGCCTAGCTAGGCACATCATGTGAGTGAAGTGGGCTGGTGGGGATGGAGCAGATGTAGAAGGTGGGTACCATGTGAGGCTGGATCTTCTAATTTTCAAGAGAAGCCAGTAATCTGAACTTTTATGTGAAATTCCAATGGAAACATTGTCCAGGCCAAGCAAATCATGTCAGCAGCTCCAACCTAGATGAAACTTCCCATTTTACCGATGAGGATATTGAGGCCTGGAGAGGCTACACCTTGCCCAGGCCACACAGCAAATGAGAAGCAAAGGCAGGAGTGGAAGCCAGCACTCTTTATCATCTATCTGGCAGCTTCCCAGCTTGGCTCTGAGAAGGGGGGCAGTCAGCCTGCCCTTGGGTCCCTCTGGCTGCCACATTAAATCTCTCCCAACACAGCCACTGTGCCCCCAGCCCAGCCCCCCTACAATCTCTCTCGGCCTGCTTTCTCCCTAGGGTAGGAAGCCTTAACTGAAGAATTCAGAGCAGGAAGGCTCCTTGGAGGTCATCAATCCTGCCGTTCACTGTCCTGTCCCATTAAGAGAACTTGGCTGGAGACCCCGAGAAGCACCGTTTGGCTCTGCACTTACCACTCAAGAAACAGGACAGCCCCCAGAGGAGTGATGGGCCGAAAGCACAGGTCTGGAGAGCAACAGGGACTCAACCTGACACAGCCCTCCAGTCTCTCAGCTCTGGAGCTCGCAACACTGAGTGGGCTACCTTCCTGACCCACCGGTCCCAGTCCCCACCGCAAAAACTGGCCACAGCCATCACGGTGGAACTGAGATAAACCCTTTTATTTATTTATGCTTCTTCATTTTGTTTAAAACAACAAGAACAACCACCTTAATATAACTGACAGCCCTTCCCCCTCACCCTTCCTTGGGCTGAGGAGTGGTTAATGGGGAAATGGCCCCCAGGGATGGGGCTGACCATAAGAGCCCCTTGGGGAGGTAATGGAGCCTGAATCCCCTGCCCAGGGGACGGGGCACCTGTAGTGTATGAACTGGGGAGTTAGCAGGGCTCTTGAACCTTTTTGTACCAACATATATGCCCTTAGCCGTCAAGGGTCAGGAAGCATGTGGGGAGGGGATTCCCACTGCTCCTCTATGTCCCTGCCCAGCCCCAATCTCACGAACTGAGGGCTGGGGAGCAAGAAGAGTGGAGAAAGGGTGGGGTAGGGTATCTCACACGAAGGAGTACTGGTTATTTATGGCTCTGGGATGGCCCCCTTCTTCTCCATCGCCCCCTAGTGGTAACTGTTGGAGCTGCACCATCAGGGTTACCCCGGGGGCCCCACCAGCTCCAGCGCCTCCCTGGGCCTCCGTGCCTGGTGCTACGGCCTCTTCCATTTCAACCACGGGGACCAGCTCAACCACGGGGACCAGCTCTTCCTGGACCCCTCCACTGCCCGCTTTCTCTTTCTCTTGCCTCTCTTTGGCTGCTGCGGCTGTTGCTGCCGCCACTTCTGGCGCCCCCGACGCCTCTTCTGCCCCAGGATGTGGGGGATCTGTCCATGAAGGGGGTTCAGGGGGCTGGGGTGGGTCATGGGAGGTGCTCGGTTCTGGATAGGAATGGTAAGAAGACAGACTGATTGTGGAGGGAGGCAAGCTCTTGTAGCAGCCTCCCCTTCACTCATCCCCCCAGGAGCCATGTGCTATCTCCCCCGTATCCCATCTCCTGAGCAACCCCCATCCATGGAAGATGGATCATGGGCGGCGGTGAGAGGAGGACCACACTTACACACAGTCACTCGCTCCGAAGGGCATGAGGGTGGAGGAGGCATCGGGGTAGCATCGATCTCCCTCGCACACCCCTGCATGGCTCCCGGCCTGCTCCCGGCCTGGGGGGGAGGGGTAACGTGGGGACAGATGGGACGTTGGGGTGGGGAAAAGGGAGAGATCAGACAGGGACATCAGACATCAAGGGAGGAGGGTGGGGGATCAGACCGAGCACCCCCAAGAAGGGCAGGCCCAAGGCAAGGCAAGGTTGTGATGAAGGGCAAAGACAAGGCCAGGGAGGATGGATCTAGGAGACAGACAAACGATGGAACAGAGGGTCCGATGGAATGGGAATGCGCCAACCCAGCTCTCCACTTCCTCCCGGCTCCAGCACGGAGCCCCCTGCCTTCCTACATCCCCGTGTACTCCTCTCCCCGAGAAACCCAACACACAGGAAACTTCTCTAGCCCTCTCTCCCTGACAAAGCCTCTCCTCCTCAAGCCCCCCGCCCCGTCTTTCTGGCACACACACCTCCTCACTTCTTGGGTGCACGGGCACCTCCTCCCCTGCAGACCTGCTCTGCTCACCCTGCTGTCGCTGGGAGGACACGACATAGCTGACAAGGACAACGTCACTGGAGCCTCCAGACTCCAGAGGGATGGGGTGCATCCGGAAATGCTCGAGCATATCAAAAATGGACTGGAACCACAGGTGCTGAACCCGGCACTGACCTTCCTCATTCAGCGAGAGGCGCAGGTGCTGAGGGCGGGATGAGTGCGGTAAATAAAGCAGGAGCCCGAACCCCGCCAGTCACAGAACCCTTCTCCCCTGATGGCAGCGTTCCCCACTCTACCCGCAGGCCCACTGCCTACCACGTAGCCTTCTCCTCAGTCACTCACCTTGGCCTTGCCCTGGAAGTTGAAAGTGAGGACATATTCACCCCGTCTTGTTTCACTCTGACGTACCAGGAAAACGCCATGGGAGCCGGTACCTCCAGCCAGCACTAGCTGGGCAGCCTTGAGTCGAGAGAGCATCCCGTGGAACCAAGGATACCCTGAGAGGGGCTGATCCCCCTCACCTCCCTCTGGCTCTCCCTGGAACAGTAACGACCCTTCAGGAAAGAGAGAGGAAAGGAAACTGAGGTGTCAGGGAAGCCTCCCTCATCCTGGGAGATGAAAAGCCTTGCTTTCCCCTCATATGTCACTCCTCCTCCGTTCCCCCACCAGCCCCCCAGGTCAGATCCCTCAAGATCCCAAGACAAGAGTTTCTGGCAGGTGGTCAACCAGGCTTGGAGGCAGACACACACTCACACCTCTGGTACCTGTGGCTGTTTCCGGAGTGTCCAGGGGTGGGTAGGGGGCCGAGAGGGGATGAACTGTCCCTGCTGGGGGTCCCTCTTCAATGGGGATACGGGGGGGCAACTCTGGGGGAAGCAGTTCCATTGAGTCAAAATGGGAGGCGGCAATGGAGGCAGAACTGGGGGAGATGGACGCTGAGGGGCGGTCTGAGAGGCCCCCATATGCCCCTGGAAAAAAAAAAAGGAGGAGGGCAAAATTGAGAGCTCGAGAAGCTACTCTTTGGGAGGATTGGTCTGCTTGGGCCCACTTCCCCACCAGCCAGGTTACCCTGGGTACACTGGTGGTCAGCTGGCTGAAATGCTGAATCTTTCCTCAGGCACTGAGCCCTAATGGTTTTCATCAATGACTCCTAACTTATGCTTTATGCATTGCTAAAGGACTGCAGTTATTCCAACAAGGTCCTAGAATCCTAATGTGCCTACATCTCTTCTGAATCAACAGTTGAAATTACAGCTATAGTCGCAGAGGTGGGGATGGCGGTGGGTAGAATCCCTCAAATATTTTCACGTTAAAAAGGGGTCCTTTTTTTGCCTGCAGGACAAAACCCCCAACTCTGAGAGGCATCAAAGATTCTCCTGCTGTGAATCCCCCCAACCTAACCAACCTGATCTTCAGATTAACTTGTATTCTTGTGTCCTCCGCTTTAACCCAATTATCCCGTCTAATTCTTCCAGCTCTCCGGGGCTCTCCCCATCTCAGGTCTCTGCTCTCCTAGCTTCTCCAAGCCATGTTCTTTTCTCACCTCGCCTGTATAGAATTCCCCATCTATCCCACCTCCCATGATTCTCCTCCTCCTCTGAGCTCCCGAGGCTTCTTGCTGGTGCCGCTCAGAGGACACTAAGCACAGGGTCTCCATTTGGGAGTCCTGCTTTTTAGAGGGAGTGATGTCTTGCCAACTCAGCTAGACTGTGAGCCCACGAGGCAGCTCTGAGCTCCTCATCCTGCCCCAGAGCCTAGCAGAGGGTCAAGGATGTACTAGGGCGCTCCTGAATGTCTGCTAAGCAGCAGGCATGAGCCTACAGGCACGTCGTACATAATCAGTGCTCAGAGGATGGGAATATGCGGAGTGCAGAGTGCCATGGCTCAGGCAACAAGTTGGCATAGCCGCTGTCTTTGTCAGTGACTCTCGGATGACCTCAGAAATGCCATTTCTCCTCTCTGCTCTTAGCTGCCTGAGAAACGAGGACATTGGTATGGACGACCTGTAAGGTCCGTTCTGGCTCTTAACAGTCTTTAATTCATTTGTTTACTCATTGCATACAGCCTGTGTGCTAGGCACAGTGAAACTGAAGCTCAGAATGGAGGATCAGAAAAAAAGGGTGTAGTGGAGTCTAGAAAGGTGAGCTGGGGCCAGGTAGACACATCTTTGTGTGTTTATGTATGTGGATAGCATACACGTGTGTTTAAAAGTAGGGAGTCAAAAGAAAATCTAGTACCGTCAACATGCGCAGAGAGATGCAGAGTAAGAACAAAACAAAGATATGTACAGAGCGTTCTGGAAGCTCTGGAGAAGAGAACCGTTACCTCCAGCCAGAGTGGTGGCCAGCACAGGCTTACAGAAAAGGGGACAAGGCCGGGCATAGAAGGCTGGAGAGAAGCGGCCTGCAGCTCGTGTGGGGCTGTTGATGGTGATGGTTCTAAACTGTAAACTGTGGTCAGGCACGTTCGGGGACAAAAGTCAGACATTTGGTCGTGGCAGCTGAGGAGCAGGCATGGGGTGCACAGCAGAGCCTGGAGAGAGGGCCCGGGCCTGATGGCCGGGGTTCTTGCGTGGCGGGTCCCAAGGTTCACAGCTCTCTAAGGCTCCACCCTTACCCTGCGAAAGGCGGTCGCTGCTCTCGCTGGGCCCCAGCAGCAGCCCCTGGCTGGGCAGACTCTCCGAGTGATTCAGGCAGGGCAGCTCCAGGCTGTCTGTGTTCTCCCTTGTCAGGAATGAGGTCCCAGGGGCCAGGGGGAGGGTCATGGGGCGGGGACTGGTAGCAGGGCAGGGTCTGCAGAGACAGGGAAAATGGTGCTGGGAGGAAAGTCACCAGGGGAGAAGCAAAAGGCTGCTCAGCGCCCTCACCCCCTGGTCCCCTCAGTGACAGAAGACGGGCTCCTCACCCTGGGCTCAGGCATTCTTGGATGTCAGACACCCAGGCCTTCACGTGTAGAGCATCAGCTGTCTCCAGGATATACTCCGAGGGGCCTTCCACCTATGGGGACAAGAGGAGGCCCACAGGCCACTCCCAGGTCTCGAGGCCTTAATTCACCCCCAACAGGAACGGGAACGTCCTCCCTCTCGCCCGTCCCAGAAAAGCTGCCGCCCCAGGGACACACCGTCAAGGTACCTGGCACACGTGCCCCTCGTTGCATCAGTATCCCTTGCTTCAATGTGCTAAGAGTGCTCCGAGTGGACAGGGGAGCCCAGGGCTCCTACCTTAACCACAAACGTGTTCTCCCGGTCAGGCATCTCCAGGGCTGTGGTTGTCCGCACATCGGTGATCGTAGAGCAGGGAATGCTAAGTCGAGGCCGAGATGCCTAAGTCAGGAGAGAGAACAAGATCCAGATTTTTGGTGCGCAGAGACCAGCTTTCCTTTCCCTCGAGATTCATCTTTCCTTCCACACCCCGAGGGAGTTAGACAAATAACACTACTTTCTCTGTCCTGCCCATGCTAGGAGCCCAGAGTCAGGAGCTAGCTTTAAAAATCCAAGTAAGCAAAGCCAGGTATGTCGGCCACGTCCCCACAACTCAATCCCTCGCTCCCAGTCACCCACCCTCCTCCTCTGGTCCTCACCTTGGGTGGTACAAAGAACTCCAGACGACTTCCTCCTCCTCCTTCTCCTTCACTTCGAAGCAGCAAGCGACACTTCTGCCACTGAGGTTGCCCTCCTCCCCCTGAGGTAGGCCCCGCTGCCCCTCCTCCCCGGCCCACTCCAGCTGGGTCAGGGGCTGCCTCTTCAGCCCCCATGAAACTCAGCAGCTCTTCCCTCTGCACCACGCCTCCTCCATCCTTCAAGGTCCCCCCTCCCCGACTGAGTCTCAGCCTCTCAAAACGGTGAGTCCATCTGTCCCCAGGGGATGTTCCATCGCTAACCAGTCCCCTACCAATGGTCCCAGCCCCGCCAGAGGAGTTGGAATTGCTGTTTCCACCTAACACTGGGGGGCCCGATGAGGTCTCTAGGGGCCCCGCTGGGGAGGGAGGGTCAACAGTCCCCCGCCACTGCAGGATGCCGCGGACCGAACCGCGGACCGAGCGACCCACTGAGCGGAGGGAGAAGCGTTTCTTTAGCTTCGGCTTCGAGGAGGTTGTAGAAGAGGAAGAGACTGAGGAAGGGAGGGGGCCGGCCAGGTCCTCAGATGATCGAGAAGGGCCCAGCACAGCCAGGGGCCCGCCCACCCTGCAGCTCTCAAGGGACAGGTCCTGTGGCGGGATCTCCACACCAGGACTCAGAGGAGCCAGGATGGGTGGCGAGAGGGAGCCGGAGGCCCGGGCCACCTCGGCTTCAAAGTGCTGCAGGAAGAGCTCAGCAAAACGGCGGGAGAAGGCAGCCTCGGCCCCAGGCCCTGCGTATTGGGGGTGGGAGGCCAGGTAGAGGCGAAAACGGCGGGCAAAATCCAGGGCAGCCGCCCGGGCGTGGGACTCGCAGAACTCCCGCCAACTCGGGGGAGGGGGTGGGGGCAAGGGGGGAGGGGAGGGCGAGGCCCCATCCTCCGGGGAAGGGGCACCATTCATGATGGCCCCCAGGAGGTGGAGAGGGGGAGCCTGTGGGGAGGGGCAGCAAAGAGGGAAGCGGCCAGAAGACACAGGGTGAGCGGCAGCAGCTGCAGAAGGAAGAGGCACATACATCGAGTCACTGCTGAGGTGGGACCGGGGCCAGAGCCCCACCCCGAGCCAGACGCCCTCCTCTAGTCTAGACTCCTCAAGAGAGCAACGGGGATGAACACCACGCTGCCACCCTTCCCTTCCCCAGATCCTCATGCCCCACCACCCCCAGGTCTAGCCTGCACCCACCCTGCTGCCTCCCCAGTCCACTCTCCTGGCTTCAGCTCCAGGAGTGGTGGACGGCTGTGCAGCACCTTCCTCTAAAAGGGACTCTTTTCCACGTCACCTCCCTTCTCTAAAACCATCCTTCAATATTATTACGTGCCTCCCATGTGCCATTCTTACCTTTCCCTGTGAGAGGTTTTAACAACCTCTGTAATAGATGAGGAACCCGAAGCTCAGAAAAAGTTTCAGAACTCCAAGTCTACTGTTTTTCCCACCGCACAGTCCTGACTGCACCAGCCTCAGTCACCGCCCCTCACTGCCCCAGCTCTCAGGGGAACTAGGCCTGCAGAGCTTAGAGACCCTGCCTCATGCATCCCGAGGTCCATCTTTGAGAAGGGAGGCTGCTCGTTAAGGAGGATGGATGGATGACGGATTCAAACAACTGTCCTGAAAGCCGACCCCAGGGCCCAGCACCCAAGCACTGTGTCAAGGAGGCTTGGAATGCCCAGAGCCCACTTCTTTGGTGCCCCTCCAGGCGGGGGCCCAGAGGCAGCAGCACCAGGTGAGGACAGACTGTGGGTTGGGTCTGGGCAAGTCTCTGCTGGCCACGAAGTAAATAAAATATAACAGGGAGCTGGGGCCTTGGATTTTTCACCTCCCTTTTCTCTCACAGGGGAGTGTGCCCTAAAGGCTGGTTAGCCTGATGGTTAAGGCCATAGGTTCTGGAGTTAGGCTTAGGATGAAATTCCATCTCTGCCACCTATTAGCTGTGTGATCGTGAACAAATTACATGTCCTCTCCGAGCTTCAGTTTTCGTATCTATAAAACAGAGCTAATGATCCCTAACCCCTAAAATTGTTGGGAGAATTAAACAGAACATGTCCCTGCTTGACACAAAGTAAGCACACAATAAATGACTTGCCGTTATTACTATCTTTATGGGTTCCAATTTTCTCAAAGAGAAATCAGCGAAGGGAAGAGCCTTCCCAACGTCTTACAACTAGCAAGTGGCAGAGCTGGGCATGGAATTTACAACCCATGGCCCTTCTGTTAGTGTTCCTCCCCCATATTATATTGGAAGATGACTGGCACCAAGAATGGGGTGAAAGCAGTTCAGGCAAATCTCCCCAAACCCGAGACTCCTGCTCAGACCCGCGGTCAGCGCCCCCTCCCCTTTCTCCTTGACCTAGACCCTACACACTCAGATGGCTCCAACCGTAGGGACAATTCCAAACCAACGAGAAGACGCCAGGAGATAAAAGAGTCATGGAGCACGCGGGAACCGAGCCAAGAGGTGCAGACACAGCAGAGAGACCAATCTCCAAGCAGAGGCCACCTCAGCTCACGCCGGCCGACCCAACCCGCTGCACCACAGGCAGACCCAGCCCCCTTCAGGCCCGCTGACCCTGCGGTTCCTGAGCTGGTGACTCAGTTTCTCTTCTGCCAAGCAGGACTCAGGCACCTTTTCCCAGTGCACCTGCCTCTCGGCTCAGTTCTGATATTTCCCGAAGGGCGGGTGGTGGAGGGTGCAGGCTCCGCTCTGGCTCGGACCCCCCTCCGGACCCGGTGGTCAACCCACTCCGACCCGACCCTCCTCCCTGGACACCCTCTACCCGCCCATTCCCCGGGGCCGCAGCCTCCAGGGAAGCAGCCCGCTCTGCTGCACTCTCCGGGGCCGGGCGCCCCTCCTGCCTCTAGCCCCCCACGCCCGCCCCCACCCAAGGCTCCTCGCAGGCGCCGGGGCCGGGTCGCGGAGAGGGAAGAGGGACTTGAAGAGGGGGGTTCCGGTTCCGGTCCCACCTGCATCTCGGTCCCCGCGGTTAGCTCCGGCGGCGGCAGCAGCTCCCGCTCCCTGCCCCACCACCCCCCCCTCCGCGACTAGCTCCCAGCCCGGTTCTGCGCAGGCGCCGGGACCCCCTTTTTCCCGTCACCGAAGGAAGTGACCATAGAGAAGAACGAGGAGAAGGAAGGGCACGTTCACACTCACTTCCGCCATCCTCCCACTCCGTGCCACCCTTCCAGAGCTGAGAAGGTGGGAGTCTCGGAGGGCTCAATGACTTCTCCAGTTGCGCCTAAAAGGGACCGCAGAAGCAGCCATAGGAAGGGGTTGGGTCCCACCAGAGCGTCCTCCCAGAGGAAAGTCGGGACCGTAGGGCGCAGTCAACCATAGAGAAGGCACCTTAGGGGAATAGAATCCCGAGGCCCTGATGAAGGCTAGAGGAGCCACCGGTACCGGAAACCAGCGAGTTGAGAAGGCTTTTTGAAGGGCCTGCTGTAGCCTAGAGCGCCCAGCCGGGCTGCAGAGGGGTTCGAGGACACCGCCCCCAAAGAGCTGGGGGAGGGAAGATGCGGGTGACCTTGGTGAGGCCCTGCGAGGAGGCGGAGCCTGAACTTAACGACCTTGGCTTCTCTGAGGAAAGTACTGGAGGTTCTAGGAGGTTCCAGCTCTGAACTGGGAAATAAAGGTTGGGGGGGGCAGGAATAATGAGGTCAGTTTTGGGCATGTCTGTGGGACGTCAGGAGGCAGGTGGACATACAATCTGGAGCTGAGGAGACATCAAGGCCAGGTATAGAAATTGAGACTCATTAAGGTGTAGTAGAGGGCAGTCGAAATCATGAGCACGATGAGATCCTAATCAATCAGGTCTCTCACTGACCCAGCTCCAACTGGCCTAAGCAATAAGGGAATCTTTTGGCTCAAGCCATTAAAAAGAATGGATCAAGCTTCTTCAGGAACAGCTGAATAAAAGGGCCAAAAGATATTGGGAACCTGCGGTTCAGCTCTAGGCTGAGCTCTCCCCATGCCTCTCTTAGTGGCAAAATGGATTTCCATAGCTCCAAACTTAAGTCCCAGTAGCTTAGCAACTCTCGTAGGAGCATGTCTTTTTTTCTGAGATTTGCAGTAAAATTTCCAGAACTGACTTTAGCTGATTGGCTTGGATCATGTGCTTATCCTGAAACACAAAGGCTTCGTGACCCATGAGATTGGAGATGGATAAATGCCCTGACTCACACAAGGATGTTTGTTTGAGGCTGAGGCTACTGGATGGAGTTGGAAAAAATCATGGTGGAAGGGCAAGTTCTGGCCTAACCAGCCTTTGTCCCCATCTCTACCCCAGTTCTAACCAAATTAACATCAGCTCCCAGATGGCCTTTGTTGAGGTCTTCATCACCATCTTTGTCAATTCCATCTTCCAGTTCAGAAAAACATGTCAATGGAAAGGCCTCTAGTTCTGTGATCACCCCCCCTCCTCCCTGATACCCTTACATACCCTTTCTCTGTAGTTGGCCCATCCTTGTCCAGGAGAGAGAAAAGTTGAGGAATACAGAAAGGTAAGGGGCCGGTGATGATGGGTTAGGTTTGGAAATGTGTCTAAGCTGTCCAATAAAACTTTCTGCAATGACTGAAGTGTTCTGTATTAGTACTGCCTAGTTTGGTAGGCACTAGCCACATGTAGCTTTTGAGCACTTGAAATGTGGCTAGTGTGACTAAGGAACTGAAGTTTTCTTTCTTTTTCTTTTCTTTTTTTTTTTTTTTTTTGTGCCATGCTGCACGGCTTGCAGGATCTTAGCTCCCTGACCAGGGATTGAACCCGGGCCATGGCAGTGAAAGCGTCGAGTCCTAGCCACTGGACAGCCAGGGAATTACCGGAACCGAAGTTTTCATTTTAATTAATTAAAATAGCCACATGTGCCTAATGACTACTGTATTGGTGTAAGAGGTGCCTGTAGGCAACTAGGTGGAGCTGTCCAGCAGAGATGGATCTACAGCCCCAGCTGCACAAAGTAGTGTGGTCGTGATCAGACATGAGTAGTGGTTAAAGCCATGGACATGAATGAGATTATCCCGGTAATATGTGTAGAGAGAAGAGAGCCTGAAACCTAATTCTGGGGGAAAAGCCACATTTAACAGGCAGGTAAAGAAAGAGAAGTAGAAAGTGCTGAGATGTTGTCTTGGGTAAGATTTTCCAGAAGCATACTGTGAGATGAGAATTTTTGTGCAAGTGATTTATTTAAAAAGTGCTACCAAGAGAAACTAGTAAAGGAGTGGGAGAAGCAGGAGAGGAAACCAAGCAAACATGTGATCTCAGGAAGAGAGTAGTTCAGCTTGATTCCTCAAGGGAGCCCTGGATGTAAGTTGTGCCTCAGATTTATCCAGAAACAAGGGAGCTGGGCCTTTCATATACCAACATCCCTCAGCTGTAGACTAGGGCTTCCCCTGGGAGATGTCAATTCTCAGGCACTTCATCAAGGCAAAGACTCCAGTAGCCTGAGGACAGTACTCAAAAAAAAAAAAAAAAAAAATCTGGAAGGTCTAATTGTGTGGAAGAAAAACCAAAGACCAGGGGGTGTGAGAATACAGTGTGTGTGTGTGTGTGTGTGTGTGTGTGTGTGTGTGGTGTGTGGGGGGATTGGGCAAACACTTCACACACAAATGATAAAAAGGGATCCATGCTACTGGGCACTGCCATTGTCTCCTATAGAATAATACATTGACTTAGATTGCTTGGTGACTTTGTTGAGAGTATCTTTAGGGAAGTGAAAAGGAAGCAGAAGCCAATGGTAGTGGACTGAGGAGTGAATGGAAGGTGAACAAGTGGGAGGAGGAATGCTGAGAGCTGCCTTACAGTCTGGCCAAAAAGGGAAGGAGAGAGATATGGAGGGCTGCAATTTTAGAGGGTGGAAAGGTTTGCTCGTTTGTTTCAATCCTGAGGGAAACCTGATTATGTCTGAAGTCCTAGGGGAAAGGAGCCAGTAGAAAGGATGGTAATTGAAGGAGTGAAGTTTGGGGAAGGTGGGAAGGATGGATCTAGGGCCCAGGTTAAGCCAAGGTATTAATATGAAAGGGAAAACACTTCTTCCTCCTTACGAACAGGGGATGCAATACTCAGGATGCTTTCAGTTACAAGTAATAGGAACACCTCCCCACCCCATTTAAGGTAGTTTAAACATGAAAAGAGAGGGAGTTTATTGGTTCACAGAATTTAAAAATCAGAGGTAGAATGATGTTAGGCATGGCTGGAGCCACAGGCTCAAACAATGTCCATCTGAACTTGCTCTCTGTCTCTTAGCTTTGCTTTCCTCTGGACTGTCTTCCTTCTCAGGCAGGTTTTCCCCTCATAGATAGCAAGATGGCCACCAGAATTCCAAGCTTACATTCTGCCAGCTTCATAATCCCAGCAGAAAAAGATCATAGCTTTCCCAGTAATTCCAGCAAGTGCAATAGGGTTGTGTCTCATCAGCTCAGCTTGGGTCACCCAATGCCTATCTATCGTGTAATAATTTGTCTGGTCTTTGTCCCATGTTCCTGGCACAGAGCTTTTAAAATACTTGGAATTTCCTCAGTGACAGATGTGCCTGTTATTCGTGAGCCCCTTAGGTCACACCTGAGTTTCTGCTGACAAGCTGACTAATGGCAAGTCCCTACATAGCTTCAGGATGGGCTCACCAGAAACACCAACTTTGTGATTAGAGGGTTGGGATTTTGAGCCAGTTTGACCTACAGGGAGGGGAGGGGACTTGGAGATTGAGTTCAGTCACATGACAGTGATTTAATCAACCATGCCTAAGTAATGAAACCCCTAATAAAACTTTGGACACTGAAGCTCAGTGGGGCTTCCTGGTGGGTGAATACACTGATGTGTCGGGGGGGTGGGGGGGATGTGCCCTGATTCTATGTCTCTGTGGACCCTCCCAGACCTCTCCCTACGTAGCTTTTCATTTAGCTGTTCCTGACTTGTATCCTTTATTATAAAATGTAATCATAATTGTAATCATAAGTACAGTGCCTTCCTGCATTCTGTGAGTGGTTCTAGTAAATTATCAAACCTGACGGGGGTCATGGGAAACTCCCAGATCCGTAGGCAGTTGACCAGAAGCAGAGATGGCTGGGGGACCCCACTTGCAGGTGGCATCTGAAGTGGGTGCAGTCTTGTGAAGGAGTGAGCCCTTAACTTGTGGGGTCTGTGCTAACTCTGGGCAGTCAGTGCCAGAACTGCACTTCAGTACACCAGTGAGGGTTGAAACAAAATACTAACACTGAACAGACAATTGTGACTATGAGGAATAGATTATGCTGATTGGTAAACACTGGATCGCAGCCCCATCACCTGAGGTTGGGATGGGCTCAGCTCCAATCAAACTCCATGGGCTGAGCATGGAAGAGGGTGGCTCTTCAAAGGAAAACTGGAGTCTCTGACTGAAGGGGAAGTGGTTGCTTGTGGGCTTCTGGAGGTCATCTTGACCCTCCCCCACCCCAAGAGATGGAAATTCCTCTTATTTTGTCCTATTTTCTGGGATGTCAAATTCAGCCTTGGTGCTTTAACCAGAACCTCCTACCCTCCAAGCAAATCATGCTTTGCTCAATCAGAACATTTTGACAGCTGAAGAACTCCACCTTTACTCAGGTTCTGCCTCTGATACCGCACACACCATTTCCCCCAGTTCTGCCAATCTTCCTCCCTCTGGTTTCAGGCTTCAAAGTGTAGCCTCCTCTAGGAAGCCATGCATGACTAACACACCTAGGTTGCCTCTCAAGTGCCTTTTACTTAGGAGCTTTTGTGTGACATTCACAAAGTGTTTCCAACTGGAATGTCTCCAGTCACATCTGAGTGACATGAGTGTGATAAGAGTTCTGTGTTTGGAAGGGCATCCAGGGCCAGTATGGGAGGGCTAGGATTGGATGCAGACAGGAGATGGGTGCAGTGGTCCAGGAGAGGGCTGATGCTGACCTGGCCAAGGCAGTGCAGTGAGGTTAGTTCCAAGGAGAATGTCCAGAAAGATTTCTGAGGAGACACTGCCAGGCTGGCTGGTGGGGAAGAGTGAAGGATGCCCTTGAGCTTCCAATAAGTCTGTTGAGTGACACCAACAACAAGGCTCTGGGTCCTAGTCCCCAACTTGCCACTAACTTGTGGGTCACCCCAGAACCTATTTCAATAACAGTAGACCCCACCTCCTTTTAGAAGTTAGAGCTACAAAAACTCTTAGAGATCATAAGGTATAACCTCTTCACTCATCCCCATTTTATAGATAATAAAGCAGAAGCCCCAAAAGTTACAGTGACTCACCTTTATTTTTTAAATGAACGTGAATACAAAATTTGCCTTCCATTGAAAACATCGAGAAACTTAAGCCCAACACAATGCTGAACTGAATGCTCAACTGAAATGATTCAACAAATTCTTCCTTCAACAAATACTTCTTCACCTAAGCATTAGGCACTGTTCCTAGAGTGAAAAATAAGTTCTTACTGTCAGGAGCTGGTGAGACAGAATAAAAAATAAAAACAAAAAACCAAACCCCAACAAACAAACAAACTACTAAGATAATTTTGGATATTTAGATGCTATGAAGAAAATTAAAGAGGACCATTGATACGAGAGTGACAGAAGAGATGACATCTGAGGTGGGAAGATGAGAAGGAACAAGCTGTGGGGAAATCTCCAGGGAAGAGCATTCCAGGGAGAGGGAAGAACATTTGCAAAGACCTTGAGGTAGAAGCAATGGTGGATGTTTGTGGAACAGAAGGATGGCCAGTGTGGCTGGGCGAGAGAGGAAAACAGTACTGAGATGGGGGTCAAAGAGGTGGGCAGAGGCCAGATCATGCATCTTGTGGGCCACAGGGAGGACTCTGCATTTTTTTTTTAATAGTAGGTTTATTGAGACATAATTCACCTGCCATACAGTTCACGCATTTTAAAGCAGGAGCTTGGATTTTATTCTAAGTGTTATAAGGAGTCATTGAGGGAGGATTCATTTCTGAATCATATTTAAAGATTGATCTGGCTGCTGTGTGGAGGATGGATTTGACAGGTATTGAGAATAAGGACAGAAGCTGGGAAACCCATTGGAGAGGTCATCAGGTAACCTAGGGGAGAGGTGATCCTGGTTTGAACCACAGTATTGACAGTGGAGATAGAAGTGGTCACACTGAGACTTATTTTGGAGAGAGAACAAGTGGGACTGGGTAATGGATAGATGTCCGATGAGGGGAAAGGAGAAAGGTGGTGCCATTTATTCAGATGTGTAAGGAGAGTGTGGGAGAATACAGAGTGTCCGGTTTTGGATATGTTAGGTTCACAGCATCACAGTGGTAGCACCCTTCGGTTTGGAAGGCTCATTAATATACTTCAAGTGTAAACATGCACAGAGGCCTACTGTGGCCAGGCACAGAGTATACGGAGATAAAGGAAGCCCAGTCCTTGCCCTACTCAAGTCACTCAGTCTCAGACAAGTGAAACCAAGAAATATGTCTCAGGGTACCAAGTGTTGTAAGGCAGACTTATCTGTTAGGGTGTATTTGGCTGCAAGTAAGAGACAACTCTGACACAGTCTGGCTTAAACAATAAAGACATTTGTCATCTCACACCATGAGGAGTCCAGACTTCTAAGATCCTCTTCGCTTTGCCCTCTTCTGGATTTTGGCTTCATCATGGACCGGGAGCATGATGGGCACAGTAGTTCCAGGCTTCCCATCCAGACCCAACAACTTCCAGAATCTGAAGGATGTCCATCTCGTCAGTGTCTCCTTCTTAAAAGTGAGGGATCCTCTCCTGGAAGCCCTCCCCAAGGCAGATAGCCTCTTACCAATCATTAGCCCCAAAGGAATCACACACGTAACCCTAAACAAACCCCCTGGCAAGGAGAATAAGACCAGCAGAAGTGGGCTAGCTCTGTCAGGATTTATTCCTGGAACTGGGGAAAGGGCCACCTGAACAAAATCAGGGCCCTGACTGCAGGAAGATGGAAAAATAGTTGTTAAGCGGGAGCTCAAAGTGTCTGTCATAGAGCAGAATGAACGCACTGCTGGGGAGACCAAGAAGGTTGTTTGATTTCAAGAGCATCTTTTTTAAAGAGTTCAAGATTCTGCACAAAAAACTCCTTTAACTGTAATCACATAAAAGAAATGTTTGCGAGAAAAATCTCTCCTTCTCCAAGCAAATTACAGCCTCCTAAAATCACAATTGTTTTCCACTTTGTCCCCACTCCCACCTTGTACACTTGCTATTTTTTTTTTACAGTGGCCAAACTTCTTTCATTTAACACTGCTCACAAGCATTTTCACAGGTGGTTGGCTCTTGTCTCTGCAACCCTGAGCCCAACATTTCATCTAGTGGCTATGCCAAAATTTATGCTACTGTATCCACGTACTGGGCATTTGTATTCATTCTGCTCTTTCACTGTGATATTGGTCATAAGCATGGCTGGACATCTGGAGAAATTCCCTGCTATCAGTCTTGTTCTTACAACAAAGGTAGAAAAATACATCCCGCAGCCTCCTCTGATACAAGAGCACTGAAATATGATGATCTAAACTTCTCCAATCAGACACATCCATGTGAGCCTTTGAATTTGCCTGGCTTTGGGGGTGGAGAGGAGAGAAGGGCACTTTCTTGATGCAAAAGTGGCTTCAGTGCCATAAGCAGTCACTGTTACAGATAAGTCTAAGTCCTGGCATTTAGTGTTTGGTGGCAGTGGCAGTAGCAGCGGTTTTCTTATCAGATCAGTTCTATGGCTTAGGAGCCACTTCTGCAGCCTGCCCCACAAGTCTATAAGCTGCCTACCACTTTTTTTTGTTACTTATTTATTTGTTTATTTGGCTGCATCGGCCCTTAGTTGCAGCATGAGGGATCTTTTGTTGTGGCAAGTGGGCTCTTCATTGCGGCACGCGGGCTTCTCTCTAGTTGTGGTGCGTGGGCTCAGTAGGTGTGGCACGCGGGCTTAGTTGCCCCGTAGCATGTGTGATATTAGTTCCCTGACAAGGGATTGAACCCGCGTCCCTTGCACTGGAAGGCAGATTCTTAACCACTGGATCACCAGGGAAGTCCCAAGCTGCCTACCACTTCTAAACAAATCCCTCTCTTCTCAAACCAGCCCCTGTAAATTCTGTTATCTGTAAATCAAGACTCCTGACTATTACAGAGAATGCTACACGCAACAGCTCTAGAAGAAACTCTCTCCCTTTGGACTCTTTTCCGAGCACTGTGTTTTGCAAATTTCAGTCATTCATGTTCACCTCTCCCCAAATTTGCCATATATTCATACCACCCATTTTATCTACCAAGTATTGTTTTTCAAATTGATTCATTTTTTCAACTCAATATTTACAATGCCAGTCTTTCTCTCAAACTAATACACATTAAAATAAATATAGCACTACTAAAATAATAAGCATCAGTTCAAGTACCAGCCCCCAAAATCTCACATCTTGGTGGTGGCCAATAGTGTCTTAGGAAATTCCCAGGAGTGACTGAGGTACAGGCTGGGGACAAAGAGAACCCTTTTATACTGTACCAACCCTTCGTAAGCAGAGCTGATGGGTTTGGAGGGCCAGGAGGACAGAAGTCTTAGCAAGTTTCTCATTGTAAAATGACAGTTAAATTATAGTACAGTGCAGTGGCTAAGTGCACACTCTTTTGGAGGTTAGCCGTGTTGGGCTCCTTGATCACCCTATGCTCAGTTTTCTCATTGCTAAAATGAGGTAAATAATGGCGCCTATTACAGACGATAACACTGGGAGCATTGAATGTGAACCAATATGAAGCATTTCCACAACGTCTGATCCATAAAAGTCTCTAATTCTGAGTTTCCCAAACTCCTCTGAGCTTAACAAGGGTGTTCGTGTGTGTTAAAAATAAATACAGTTTCCTTGCCTATGCCCAGACACTACTGAATCATAATCTCCAAGGGAGGAATTAAGGAATCTATTTGAAACAGACACCGTCAATTGAGTCTTAGGCTCTGATGAGTTTCAGAAACATTAATCAAGGTTAAGCAGCTGCTATTATCATCCCAGGGTGATGAGATGATGGATGTGAAAGTTAAAGGTCATCCTTGCACTCATTCATTCAGTCAACAGACATTTATTGAGTACTCACTGAGTGCCCCGCCCTGTGGTAGGAGCCAGGGACACAGCGGGAACAAGAAAGACTCAGGCTGCCCTTAAAGGCACTAGAAGTTTGTCCCTCACCTGGTCATCTGTAAAATTGGGTGGGTGGAACGACGATCGAGGGAATTACTCTCTGGGCTGCTGAGGGTCCACAAGGGTGGACGGCAAACTTTGTCGCCGCAGTCTGTGAGCCAGGAGCGAGGGTATTTGAGGGTCAAAGACTGTGGGACCTGGAGGCTTCTGGAGCCCTTTTCTGTCTCTTGCCCAGCTCATTTCCTCTCAGAGCCAGACGTCAGCATCTCCCTATGAAGCAGATACTACTATTCCCATTTTACAGATAAGAAAACAAAGGCTCATTGGAGAGATGGGTCATACTAGAGCCCCACCCCCGAAAGATTCCCAGGACGGTCTTCCTCAGCCAGGCCGCAGGGCCTGGTCCTACCTCCAGCTGCGACACACGGCCGCCAGATCTGTCGCCAGACCCGCGCAGTGGGTCGCACTCCAGGGGGTTCGGGGCCAGGACGTTCCGGAGTCATCCACGCTGGGACAGCCGCTTCTGCCTCAAGGAGGACGGGACCTTGCCTCCAGACCTGGCCTCACCCTCCCACGCTAAGTGCCAGCACAGCTCGCCGCCCTGGGAACTACAACGCCCATGAGCCTCCGGGGCGTAGGTGCGCTGTGGGACGCTCCACATCGCCCCCCGGCGCCACCAGAGAGAACTGCGTGGGCCCTGAGCCCGCGAGGCCCGAGGGCGCCTTGGAAACCTTCTCTACCCTCACCGAGAGCCATCAGCACCTTCCTGGACGTCTTACGTCCCGCGCCCGGAAGTTGACAGGGCCATAGAGATTGGGGGCTAGAAGCTCCCAGACTTGCCCTCTCGGCCCTCACTTCCGCCGGAAGCGACTTCCATCCACAGTTGCCCTTTGCTTACTGCACGCGCCGCCGCCAGTGCCCGGTACACACTAGTCCGGGCCCGGTACACACTAGTCCGGGCACCAGTACGACCACAATGGCGGCCTCGACCCTGCTGCGCGCGACGCCCCTCTTCAGCGGTGAGGGGGCGGGGAGGGCGATTGCGGCCCGGTTTCACGTGGGGTCTTCGGGAGCGGCCGGGCTCAGACCCGCGCCCTGACTCCAAGCCTCTGCCCCGGCAGGTCTCGGCGCCGGCCCGACCCCACTGCTGAAGGGTCTTTTGCGGCCGCTGAAGGCCCCGGCATTGCCCCTCTTGTGCCGCGGCCTGGCTGTGGAGGCCAAGAAGATCTATGTGCGCGACAAGCCCCATGTAAACGTGGGTACCATTGGCCATGTAGACCACGGCAAGACCACACTGACCGCGGCCATCACGAAAAGTAAGCAGGGTTGGGGTGGAGGCTTCCGGCAGCGCCAGCTCTGCTGGCGGGACCTGGAGCCAGGGAGGTGGGGCCCGCGGAGAGGCTGCTAGAGGTGTTCAGTGTGACCCCAGGCGCCAGAACTCGGGCGGACAGTAGGTTGCAAGATGCAGGAGACAGATTTCCCGTAGACATGAAGAAGTTTGTGATGCATAAATTGGGGGACCCCGAATGGCCTCCCTCCAGCCCTGGGGAGTGCCCTGTAAGCAGAGGTGTTACCCTAGAGAAGTCACAGGGATGGCCCTTGAGGCCCTATAACCTTTCTTTCTGACCTGAAGTTACCTCTGCTCCAGGAGTTGAAGGAGGGCGTCTCGGAAGCTTACTTCTCCCAGACTGTCCTTTGTTTAGGTAGGAGGGGCCCAGGGGTGTGGCCTGAGCCCCTCCTCTATCTCTGGAACTTTAGCTGAAACGTGTGTTCTCTTCCTTCCGTTAGTTTTAGCCGAGGGAGGTGGGGCCAAGTTTAAGAAATACGAGGAGATTGACAACGCCCCTGAGGAGCGAGCCCGAGGTATCACAATCAATGCCGCCCATGTGGAGTACAGCACCACTGCCCGCCACTACGCCCACACGGACTGTCCTGGTCATGCAGACTACGTTAAGGTGAGAGCTGCTGGGGACAGGGCCTGGAACTGCCCTCCCTAGGGAAAAATGTTAGGCTTGTGGGGAGGAGGTTAAGATACTTGAGATGTATGGTTTTGAGATCATGGATTTGTGGGCCTGGCCAGTCACAGCAGGTGGTAAGGAGGTGGCTGGGGAGCTGAGGACGTCATTGACCTACGCTGAGTGTTTCCTTTCCTCTCCTCTCCCTCCCCAGAATATGATCACAGGCACAGCCCCCCTCGACGGCTGCATCCTGGTGGTGGCAGCCAACGATGGCCCCATGCCCCAGACCCGAGAACACTTATTACTGGCCAAACAGGTACCCAGAGCCTGGGTACGGGTGGAAGGAGGAAGGGGGGAGCGGCGTTGGGCCACTCAGGACACCATCTCTATGTCTTTGCCCACCTACAGATTGGAGTAGAGCGTGTGGTGGTGTATGTGAACAAGGCGGATGCTGTGCAGGACTCTGAGATGGTGGAGCTGGTTGAGCTGGAGATCAGGGAACTGCTCACTGAATTTGGCTACAAAGGGGAGGAGACTCCGATCATCGTTGGCTCCGCCCTCTGCGCCCTTGAGGTGAAGGCGGGGTCGGGCAGGAGCTGCTGCTGGCTGGGGCTGGGGCTGGATGGGTGTCAGAGCTCTGCTCTGAGTCTGGGGACTGGCTCTTGGCACGTAAGAGGAGCAGAATGGAAGTTTCAGAGTCCTGTCACCTCCCGCTCATAGCAACGTGACCCTGAGCTAGGCTTGAAGTCTGTACAGAAGCTGCTGGATGCTGTGGACACTTACATCACAGTGCCCACCCGGGACCTGGAGAAGCCTTTCCTGCTGCCTATAGAGTCAGTGTACTCTATCCCCGGTGAGGACCCTGCTTATTTGCACCCCCTCCCCCTCACAGAAGCTTCACCCGGAGTTCTTGATATCCTGTCCTGTTTCTCCCAGGCCGGGGCACGGTGGTGACAGGCACACTAGAGCGTGGCATTTTGAAGAGGGGAGATGAGTGTGAATTCCTGGGACATAGCAAGAATATTCGCAGTGTGGTGACAGGTACAGAAAGAAGCCTTGGGACCCAGGGGCTCCAGGATGACCCCTCCCCTCGCAGACCCCTTGTGCCTTCCCTCTGCCTCACACCCTTCTCCCTCCTCTCTCCTCTCTCCTCTCTCCTCTCTCCTAGGCATTGAGATGTTCCACAAGAGCCTGGAGAGGGCAGAGGCAGGCGACAACCTCGGGGCCCTGGTCCGCGGCTTGAAGCGGGAGGACCTGAGGCGTGGCCTGGTCATGGCCAAGCCAGGTTCCATCCAGCCCCACCAGAAGGTGGAGGCACAGGTGAGGGCTCCCTGTGATGGTGGGCAGGCACCGTGGAGAGGCTCGGTGCTTCCAGCCACGCCCAGCTCCACCCTCGTTTTCTCTCACAGGTGTACATCCTCAGTAAGGAGGAGGGTGGCCGCCACAAGCCCTTTGTATCCCACTTCATGCCTGTCATGTTCTCCCTGACTTGGGACATGGCCTGTCGGACTGTCCTGCCTCCAGGGAAGGTACGATGTATATGACAGTGTGGGGGACTTTTCCCTCGTAAAGAGAAGCTGGCTGATGATGCAGGTGGAACTGGTGACGGAAGGGCCTGGATCAGTGGATTTAGGGGGAATGAGTCCTCATCCGGTATTCCTTAGCTTTGGTAGCATTTACCCACAAAGATTTCCCAGAAAAGAGTTCCTGTGGTTGAGAGTTCCAGTGTATTTTACATAAGGGCTCAGAGAAGCCCTGTAACTAAGAAACTTGTATAACCCAAAATTCCCTAAACGTTTTTTTCTCAAGAAAAATGTTAGAAACACTAATCACCAGTCCTTTCCTGCCTTTGCGTATGCTGTTTGCATGTGCCTAACAGCTGGGATGAAGGTATCCCCAGAAGGAATCATCACCCTGCTTCATTTTCCCAAGGAGGTTAAAACCTCCTTGGTAGCAAACAAATAGGGAATGGAGGCTCCCTGAAGAACATGAGTGGTCCTTGTCTCTGCCCTCCAGGAGCTTGCCATGCCCGGGGAGGACCTGAAGCTCACCCTAATCCTGCGGCAGCCAATGATCTTAGAAAAAGGCCAGCGTTTCACCCTGCGAGATGGCAACCGGACCATCGGCACCGGCCTCGTCACTGACACACCAGCCATGACCGAGGAGGACAAGAACATCAAGTGGAGCTGAGTCTGGACCTCTGCTGGGGCTCTCTTGTGTTCATGGCTGTGCTGGCCAGTGTTCTCTCCTGCCTCTCGTGCCCCCTTCTCAGGGCAGAGGCTGCAGCCCAGCCGAGTTGCAGCTAGACTGACACTTCCCCTGGCCAGAGGGCCACGTGGCTGGCCAGGTGAGGTAGGTCAATAAACTGTTTTGTGAATAGAAAGCTAGCTTGTGTGCCTTGTGTCCTTTGTACACACTGGAGAGGATGAGGAATATAAAAATGGAGCTGGACACATAGCTTGGGAGAGATCCCTGAGCCGTTTGAACTGAGTTCACCTCTCTAGCCTCAAGAGTTCATCTATGGTACAGGGTGGAAAAGCTCCTGTCTTATTAAAGGTGTCACCACTGCTGTGACAACTTGAGAAAGGCAGAGAAGCTAAATTAGGATTGAAAGCTATTCTAGTGAGCTTTGTATGATTGCCTAACAAAATGCTACATATAATAGGCTATATTTTGGATATCCTACTGGGAGATACTGGGAAGGTGGTTATAGCTTGGGCCCAGTTCAGGTGCCAAACCCACCTGGTTTCCTCTGAGTAGTTACTAGGCTGTTAATGTCTAGCTACCTTTATTTAAGCTTGATACTGGGAACTGTATCTTACCTCTGTATCTTACCCAGCACATAAAATGTACTTGGTAAATACATAATTTGCTTGATGGGTTATCACCACCATATCACTAATTCCAAACAGGAGTGAGAAATTGTAGCATGAAAGTTTCATTTTCAACATTTACTTAGATTTAACATTAACAAGGTCTGTTTATCAAATACACAGGGAGTAAAATGCTGAGATTTGGGGGAATTCCCTGGCAGGCCAGTGGTTAGGACTCTGTGCTTTCACTGCCCAGGGCCAGGGTTCAATCCCTGGTCGGGGAACTAAGATCCCACAAGCTGCATGGCACAGCCCAAAAGAAACAAGAAAATGCTGCAACTTATAAAAACTTGAAATTACCGGTCAGATGCTGACCCCCAACAAAAAAGGTAACATTCAGCAGGGATTAATGGGCACCCTTTCAAACTTGGATCCTGACAAATGAGTATATTCAGGACCAACAACCTGTTCACAAGCAGCTCATAGAAGGGTCTTGGGCCGAACCTGGCAGCTGTTTTGAGAAACTCAGCCTGATCTGTGATTCCAGAACGAGGCAAACTTGAGAGGACAAAGGAACTTCATGAAAAGTACTGTCCAACAGTAAAGCGAGGTTACTTGTTTTACCCTCTTCAGTGTCCAAGGTGAGGCTGAAGGGTTTCACAGGAGGATTCCTGACCGGGGGTGGTTGTGGGGGGGAGGCTTAGTTCCCTTCCAACTTCAAGACTTCTGCTCTTAGGAATAAATTATCATCGAAAGGGCTACTCAGCAACGCCTGCAATTACACCTCTCCCAGGGCTACAGAAACCTGTCTCCATCTGCACCGCAAACATCAGGAGCCCAATTGAAGGCTTTCCTGCTCCTGTTTCTTCCATCATGGATTGCCTCCCAACCCCAAAGGATGGCCCCTAAGACAGCTCCAGTCACTTGGAACCCCAGACCCGCCTGTTTTTAACAGCCAGTTAGCTGCTACAGATAACCCCTTTCTACTCGCCTCTTTAAACACCTCGCCTGTCTTCCCCAGTGCCATGCCTGCCAAATACCGGGTTTCAGATACTCACACCTGGGAATTCTCCCCCAATATCTAACTTCATTCTTCCTGCCCTGGTCTCAGCCAATTTTCTCTGCCTATAACTGAACACCAGTCCCATCCTCTATCCTCTAAGGGTGAAATCTTCACTTTACAGACAAGAAACCAAGGCCAGGTCCTATAGTTAAGAATTCCAAACCGTCTCTGAAAAAACCCCCTCTTCTGAAGCCTGTTATTTCTCCATCCCATACTTGCCTCCTCTCTTCCTAATTTAGCTCCTGCTCCCCTCAGCCTGGCTCAGTTCAGCCCTCTCCCCACTTTCACCAGCAGCTTCATCTTACAGCTCTCACCCACACCCAAGACCTCTCAGCTGTGTACCAGTCAGGCCCTTATTTGCAGTGGCCCAAAACACTAATGTACTTTTCAGTGTAAAGAGGTAGACATAACTCATGAAGTACTTACGTTAGAAATGAAAACCTCAAACCATACCTATGAGGCCAACTTTGAGGGGAGAAAACAGCCACAGAGACTGGGTGGCCTGCGTAGCACTTACAGAGCCAGAAAGGCATCTTTGGGCTGTACTGCTACACTGCCCCACCTCGGGAACCACGTAAAACTGAGCTGCGATCTCACTATTCTCCAAAGAGGAAACTATAAGCAGGTTAAGTTAGTTTAAAATTTTATTTTTTTTAATTTTTTTTAAATATTTTTATGTAATAAAAAGTAAAAGTCCTTGTCCAACCATCCTTGTGGGGCATCTGTGTCTCTCACGCAGGTCATTCAAGTTAATGGGGAAGAAAGAACAGGGGGCCCAAGTCTGAGGTTATAAATAATAGAAAATAAAAGATCTTCGTCTCCAGCGGGGGGGATAGATGAGAGGATGGAAGGGCAAGATGGGGTGGGGATGGGCAGGGGCAGAGCAGGAACCCCCCACCCCCGCTGGACCCCGGCCCTGCCCACTTTGAGGCCCTTCCCATTCAAGGTGCTTGGCAGGAATTCCCCAGCTCCCCCCGCCCCCGGGGGGGAAAAGGGGACTGGGGGGCTGGGACTGGTCCGAGCTGCTGGGGGAAGAGACATAGGTCACTCTTCCCTCCACTCATGGAGGTCTCAGGTCGCGGCCAGGACAATCTTCAGTTCCCCGGGGGGTGGAAGGGGAGCTGCTGGGAGGGATGAGATTGAACTGGTTGGAGGGGAAAGAGAAGAGAGCAGGAGCATTAGAACCCAAGCAGCTGTCCCTGCATCCAGTGCCGTCCAGTGCGGGGTGTGGGGCAGTGCTGGTAGAAGCGCCTCCTCAAGGTGTCTCATGGGGCTGTCAGAAGCACAGATCAATCGCCGTTTCCCAGTGAGCCAGAGCCCTTCCTCATGTGCCCAGCTCAGCCCCCCACACCCCAGCCTGGCCCTGTCTGCTGCGCTGACCTTACCTCGGCTAAGTCAGGAGACAGTCGGGGTCACTGAGAGCTGGGGAGGCAGTGGGGAGGGGGGCTGCTGGATCACAACTGAGCGAGGACGGAGGGAAGCAAAGGACAGAGCCAGGAGCAAGCCCCTGGCGGCGGCGACTGTGGCTTCTGCCCACCCTACATACTTCACAGACAGGTGCAGGTCGGCAGGCGCCCTGTGGGACAGCCCTGCCTCCAAGACCCCTCACTCCCCACCCAGAACCCGTGCATCCTGCCCCACCTGCAGCCCATCAGCTCTTCCATGCCAAATTCCCCCAGCTAACGAGAACTCACGAATCCTGTCATCGGCTCCTCCTGGAAATCCAGGCGCCTGGCCAGGCTGCTCACCTTGGGGGTGTCCGATGTAGGGATAGGGTGAGGGTGTGGAAGCTGAGAGTGCAGGCACCCCACTCTGGGGCACCGCGCCTTGGGGGGGGCCCCCATGGCTCTGGGGTGGGTGCAGCAGCATCACCTGGGGCGGGTGGGGAGCCCCAGGGTGAGGGGGCGGGGCTGCTGTGATTCCAGTTTGGACATGGGCCTGCAGAGAACAAAAAGCAGCTGGGAGCACCTTTCAAACACAGGCTCTGAAAATCCCAGTGTCAGGAGCCTGAAGTGAAAGGTGCACCGAGGGTTCAGGTCCTCGTGGCAAAGCAGGTCACGTGGGCTCTTACCTGGGTAACATGGGCCATGTTGGTGAAGCCGTGGGGCAGCTGCTGGTGGGCATGGATAGCATACACAGCGGCTGGCTGGGGGAAGCTGCTCTGAGGGGACTGCGCAGAAGGTCCCGGCGGCAGAGAAGGCGGCGTGCCTGTCAGGGCCCCTGGGTGGTACAGGTTCTGCTGTGGCTGTCCACTGCCCAGGTGTGGGGCCTGCCCCGCCTGGTGCTGTCAAGGGGAGATGGAGGGTGAGTGCCACTTCCTCCTCCGGTCCCCCGGCTTACCACTTGCTGACCCCTGGTCCTCCCTCCCGGCTGGAGAATGACCCCTAGCCTATCCCTCTCTTGCAGCCACCCATTCCTGCCCCGCCCACTTGGATCCCCCATGGCAGGCACCTGGACGGGACTGGGGGCTGCATGCTGGGACTGCGGCTGGCTCCCAGTAGGCGTGGTGGCCGGCTGCGGCTGGTGGGCATGGAGCTGCGTGGCATGGTGTGGATAGGACTGGTGAACAGTGGCTACAGCAGGAAAGGGGAAGAGAATCAGGGCTGAGCACACTGGAGGGGACCGAGGAGCACAGCCTGGAGGGGGGAGGGTACAGAACTCACCATAAAGGGCTTGGGGGGTGGGCTGCTCTGCAGAAGGGTACTGAGGGGTGGAGGATGACACAATGGCCTGGGGATGGCTCCCCGACGTCAGCATGCGTGGGTTGCTTTGAAGCATGGGGGCAAACACCGGCTGGAGGAGCAAGGAGAGGAGCGGTCGGCACGGCGGAGGGCTCGGGAGGCAGAGCCTGCTGCCGAGCACCCAGGGCACAGCGCTACCCTGGTCTCGTCACGACCACCCTGCTTCCCGTTCACAATAACCCTACTAAGTTCTTTTCCATATAAAGTGTAGCACTACTAAGGCCCAGGGATCCACTGCCTTGCACAGGTCTTACCAGAGCCAGGACTGAAGCCCACGTGGGGCACCACCACCCAGAACTCTGCCTGCCTCCCTCGCCAGCTCCCGGAGTCTGGGAGGTGGAGAAGACGGGCTTTCTAAGAAGCGGGGGCTCTGCACCCCTCCCTCCTCCCGCGCCTCAGTCACCTGCGAGGGGTAGTGGGCCATGGGCTGCATCATGGCGGGCTGGCCTGGGAACTGCTGTGGATTGTAGGGGATGTAGGAAGAATAAGGTGTGGCAGCCACCAGAGGGGGGCCAGCAGCGGCGGCGGCCTGCATCATCGGAGGGGCTGAGGCTGGCTGGTGTTGGTCCGAGCGCTGGGGGGGCAGGGAGCCTGCCGGTGGGGGAAAAATAGTGCAGAGCTCAAGCTCCATCTGCCAGCAGGCACTAGGCAGTGCCACTGACTGCCCCTCCTGACCCTGCTCACCTTTTGCTCCCCGGTACTTGCCCTGCTGTCCAGGCACTGAGTTAGACACAGGATATGGATACATCTGAGGTGCCTAGGGACAAGAACACAGGTGAGACTGAACGACTTGCTTATAAATGCTCAGAACAGGTGTAACTCGGTCCCTCAGGTAGCCCAGCCAAACCTCTTACCCTGGGCCACCCAATCTCTTCTCTCACCTGAACAGCTGGTCCCATGTGGATCTGAGGTATGTAGGAAATGTACTGGGGGCTATATAGCCCACTCTGGCCTGCTGTCAGCACCGGGATGGAGGGAGTTGAATGAGTCCGGGGCCCAGGAGAAGTTGGAGTACTGGTGGATTTATTCTGTGAGAGACAAAGGAGGACACGTATAAGATATCTTAATGACTTTCGTACCACCCCCCACCCCAATCAACAGCATCCACGGAGTGCTGTGCGCCAAACACATCCTATGCTTTATCTTGGTTAAGCCTCACGTCAAACCCTATGAGATGAGCTTTCTCAAATTACAGGTGAAGAAACTGAGACAGAGAGGTTAAGTGGCTTGTCTAAGATCACAAAGCTTGCAGGTACAGAGGATCAAGCCGAGTCAGTGGGCCCGTGCTCCTAACTACCAGACTCTGTCACCTCTCGCTGCCTAACAGTCAGGTGCTCCCCCTCCAGTGCTCTAACACCCTGCTCCCAAGTCTCCCCCACGGAAACCAAAGCCCACATTCCCCCATCCCATCTCACCACAGACAGCAAGGGCTTAGTGGGATTGAACTCCTTGGCATTAGGGTTCAGTGTTGACTTCTTCACTTGTCTATGAGAGAAAAATAAAGTAAATCCTCACAGCTTGCCCCTCATCACCCGATACCCACCCAGCTCCCCACACCACTCACTCAGCAACAGGGCCCTCATCCTTGTCATCTCCCTTGATAAGGCCCACTGGGGGGCTACTGGTTTGGCTTGGGCAAGGCGGTGGGGGCTGATCCGGCCCTTCGGCGCCTCCTGCTGGTGGCAGGGGTGGTTTGTCCTCCTTATCTGATACGGATTCTGTCTTGGAGGAAACAGGGGACCCCATGGGCTCTGAAGCCAAAAGACTATCAACCTCCTTCTCCTTCCCTTTGGCCTCCTCCTTTAGGATCCGGGGAGGAAAAGGATCCAGGCTGGTCTCAGGGGAGCTACTGGGCTGAAGCTGGAAGGAGAGAAACACATACACGACATACAGAGTACTGTCCAGTCCAGACCCCAAGCCCACCTTCCTTCCTTCATCTTTGCTTGCTGTCACCTCTTGGTGCCACCCAGTGCCTATTCCATAAACCCCCTTCAACTCCATCCTAACATCCTAGCTCATTCCCACACTTTTCTCACCTTAAACTGGGCCCCAAATTTTCTCAGTTCTTCCAGTTGAAAGCGTTTCTGCTCGTTCTGAAGGCCAGAGACTATGAGAAATACCAAAAAAGGAAAAAATATACATTTCTTTTCTCGAAGGTGGCTACACAGCATCCCAAAGGACAAAGAAACCACGGAAAAAAAGAAGAGCTCTTTAAAACCCTTTAAGTTAGGATCAAAGGGCTGATACACATTGTCTGAATTCCAACAACTTTCCTAACTGAAAGGCTGTCCTAATCCAAGGGGTATTAGACTCTGGCAGAAAAAAAAAAAAAAATCCTCACCTTTCCCTGCTATCCGGGACAGCTCCTGGGACTCCAGCGTTCTCCCAGGTTCCTTGGCTGGGAGTTCTTTTACTGAACAAGAAAGGAGAGATGCATGAAGGCCCTTCTGTCCAGAACCACACTTCCCACTGTCCACGGCCCTCAGGCAGGTGGCTCTTACCATCTGTGGGTGCCAGTGAGATCTTTGGAGAAGCTGGGGAAATGGAGCCTACTCCAGGATCCCCAACTGATGATGTCATGGGGATGGAAGCTGAAGAGGTCGGTACTGCTGAGCCGATGGGAGGCTCAGGACAGGAAGCTGAGATTGGGGCAGGGGCAGCTGACTTGGGAGAGCGTGGGGGGTACATCCGGCCTACTGAAAGAAAAGGGAGAACAACGTGATAGTCACTGCTGGTCAATGAGCAATGGGTACTGGGGACTCATCAGAAACACCAAGGAAAGTTTATCCACAAGTTCACAAACCTAAATACTTAGAAGGGCAAGGCAGGTAAGGTAAGCAGGTAAAATGGCTTCATGGGTACCATGAAAGACTGGAATGCTGAAAGGGACAGGCATGACTCAGTTCCAGCCAACCAGAGCTATGCAGCAAGACAGGTTCAGTGTTGGCAGAACTTTCTGTATTTCAAAAGAAGTTAGAAATTTTCTGTGTTTTCTCCTGTCTTAAAATGTTGGCAACTAATTTAAACAAAAGACATCTGCCGGCCAGACACAACCCATGGATTGCCACGCTGGGACTTCTGCACGAAGGAAACTGAAAAATTATTTCCTAAAAAGCATAAATCCAAGCCTCCAAAACACCTCTTATCATATCTTGAAACTGTCTCCCATCCCAGCATTCTAACAACTGACACATTTACATCCCTTCACAAATTTCTATCCATTTCTTCATGTAACACCACTGGAATCTTACCTGCAGGAGGAGGTGGAACAGAAGCTTCTCCAGAAGGCCTGCTGCTGGGGGAAGACAGAGTCTTGGCACCTCTCAGAGGCCGCTGTGCCTTAGGGGACATGCGGGAAGGGCCTAATTTTTTTTTTTTTTTTAAAGATGGGAAAAAAGAGGCAGAGTTCCTGCTATTACATTACCATCAACACACCTTCCTTCTATTCTAACCCATCTAAATCCTTTTAATTGTCTTCCCCACCTCCTTACCTTCCTGTTCCCTGCCCCCAACAAGTCTGCTTCATAACTCACCTCCATTGATACCGCGTGTCTCAGAACCTGGGCCAGGGCTGCTATTGTCAAGATGGTGAGGGCCACGAGGTGGCAAAGAGCTAAGGCCAGGCCGGCCACCCCGAGAACTACTGCATCGAACTCCTCCCCGGGGACCTTCCCGAACTCGTTGGGGTAGAGGGATATACTTTCCCTCCCTGGGGAGAGAGTTCAAATAACATTAAGTAGCCACAAAACACATTTTACAAAGATGAAGCCCTCCTCCTAAAGTCCACCTCCTGCCTCAACACACACACACAACTATGCCTGGCTTTGGCTGTCTGCACTCTTTCACTTGACGAACTGTCCTGGTTATGTGTTCTGTGGCTCCAGGATTATGCCCTTATGTTGCATCAACCCCTGACCAGAACAAAGCAGCCAGTACTCCACAATCCTAACCCTCCTGACCTACAAGAAAGGTAGTATCACACTGTGGTTTAAGGTGCAGCTTTTATAAGACACTATACACTTTGGTTTCATTTTCATAAAGGGAACAGTAGAAAAAGATATGAATGAATATGCAGAGGAAAAAAGAACATGTATCAAACAGCTGAAAAAAACCTGTCCTTAATCTGTAAGCTTTAGCCTTGTTACCTTGGGCAAATTACCTAATGATTCTAGACTTCAGTCTCCTAAACCTAAGAACTGGGAATAACTGTGTATTAACCTACATGGCTGTGAGGCTTCAACAAGAGTATACCGAGCTCTTGGCTCAAGCCCTGGCCCAAATGGTGAGCCCCACATGGACCAGCCACCCCTAGCAATCACCTAGATGCCAAGCTGGGGCTCTCTCGCCCTGAACCCTGTCGCTGAACTGCACTGTGCTTCTCCTCCTCGGTGCGCCCGTCATCGTTCTCCATGGCGATCCGCAGGCGGTACTGGGGGCTCGATTCAATCTCTCGAGCCAACTGGGCTGCACGCAGCTCCCGCTGACGAAATTCTTCTGAGTTGTCCTTCTCTAAGGGCACCCTGAGAGGACCATGACCATCCCAGTGCCACGGGACAAGAGGGGAAAAAGGGAAGACATTTCTATCAGTCCTATCACCAGCTCAGATATGCAGGTGTTTAAACCCTTCAACAACTCAGCATGTATTGAACTGGCATCTAGGAGGGTCCCAGGCAGAGCAGCAAGGCCTATCTCTGAATCTGAGGGACACTTAGACACATATATAAATCTGTTAAGGTTTTAGAGAAAAAGTATGGACAAGAAAGCAGTTAATTCTACTCATGGAATCAAGGTTAAGAGAAAAGAGAAAACCTTTGCGGGAGCAGTTCACAAGGCAGATCAGGAGTGGGGAGAGGGCAACCCAGCACCCAGAAAAGCACGTACAAAAGCTATGTTCCACCCACACACCCACCCGTCTTCTGTTGATGACCCCACACCTCAAGCTGTACCACATAAGAAGTACCAAAAGACACTCACGTGTAAGAAGAGAGACTGCTGTCATAGGTGGTCTTTATGCCATAGTTCTCCTCATTGAACTTGAACATTTCATTGGGGTCCCATCCATTGGACTAAAGGAAAAGGGAGAATGTTTTAAAACCCAGAAAGGAAAGCAACAATAACCTGTCTTTGTCCTCCATCAGGTTGAAAGATTAAAAATCTGACCAAATCAAGAGTGAAAAAAGGAACACAGCTGGTGGGAATGTCAACTAGTACTACGGACTGTAGTACAAACCGGCAATATCTAGCAAAAGAGAAGTCTTTAAGACCTAACATCCATTTCCAGGTTTATATCCCAGGGAAATTCTGGCATATGTATATGGGGATACGTGTTATAAAAATTCACTAAGGCGCTATTTTTAATACCAAAATAATGGCCAAAGAAACACCAATCAGTAAGGAAAAGGATAAATACAATTTGTTGTGTATACATACATGTACATGTATATAAATAGGACAACACACAACAGTTAAGAGCAATGACTAGATCCACAGACCAACATGAAAAATTCAAAATCTATAAGCAGGAAAAGTAAATTTTAGACAAATTAATGCAGTGAAATAACAATGCACTCACTAATGAGCAACTTTAAATGGTCACGGTGGTTGTTTTGAGAAAGGAAAATGGGCCTACACAGTACTCAATCTCATCTATATCTTTTTTTTTTTTCAGGCTGCATAAAAAACTGACTTGAAGCAAAGGTTAACAGCTGTCAATCACAGATGATGGAAGAACAGGTATTTTTGTTTTGTTATTTTCTGTACCTTTCCATTGGAATCTAACTGCCATCAACAAGCAATAGTAAAAGAGATCCCCCCGCCCACCCCAGCAACTCTTGGTTCCAAGAATTACGTCGTGTCAACAACCCACACTCTGGCAGCAGAGCTCCCCAGCTCTCAGGTTCTCGGGGAAGGAGACTGTACCATGTCAGACTCCAGGTCGTAGTCATCGCTGTTGCTGTCGCCCCCCTCCCAGCGCTGAAGCACCTTCTCTTTGTGCTCCCCATTCACCTTCGAGTTCATGGCAATGGCTGAATCAGTGAACTTGTCTGTGAGGGCAGATTGAAGATCAGGAGTCAGGTGATATTTCACAGCCTTCTTTCCAACACCCCTCCCACCACGGGAGTAAAGAAAAGTTTCTGTGTGTCAGAGTTTGGGGGGTGGGGGCAAGGGGTGGGGTGCAGCATAAAAAGCCTCATTCTAAGAGTTCAAAAGGAGCAAGGAGTTGAAAACAAAGCAAAGAAAGTATAAAGAACCACAACACAGGCTGGAATTCATTCTACTGTATCTTAGACACTAAGACATACTCTCAAGAAGAAAAATCTAGCCATCTTCCTCAGAAATAAAGGAAGATGGTAAAGAGGGGGAGGGAGGAGGAGAAACAAGTCATCACGTTCTCTGCCCTCTACTCAAGAAGTGGGTCTGACATAACACCCTGGCCCCAAAAAATACCTTTAGTAGCATAATTGAAGTCAACATTTCGGAAGTGGACAAGCATGACATCACTTGGTTTAAACACCATGGTGTCCACAATGTCTTCCCGACGAGGGCCACCTGCTGGCTCCGATGCTTTCCGGTGCACAGCGTCTACTGCCAGTTCAAACTACAAAAGTCCCATTTCCCAACACCCATGGGTCAGTATCAAGAAATGTGAAGACAAAAATATGACTACTTTTGTTTTACCCTTTCTAAACTTTCCCCAACACCACATTCTAACGTGCACTGTCTTCTCAACACCAGCCACAGGACTTAGCCAAAGTCCCAAACTTAAAAATTCACATCTTTAAAGTTGAGCATTTTAACATCAAAGTACTGAGCCCTCAAATCTCAAACCCATATCTTTTAAGTGCATGCAGCACTATTCCGGCACAGGCCTACAAAAATGATTACAGCCACAATGTTGACCAACACCACTCAATTTATATCTGCAATGAGCCTATTTCATTTTCCCCCTCTTCCTCCCATGTAACTCCAAAGCTAAGCTAATTTGAATACACTGACCTTTGAGCTCAGCGTCTTGAAGATACCTTCATAGGTGGTACCATTCTTTACCTTTACATCACAAGTGGAGCCCTGAAAGAGCGGGAGGGAAAGAAAGAAGAGTGTCTCTAGCAAACGGATGCATTACATTTCTCAACCTAGGGGTTAGGTACCCACTTACCACAACAGCTGTAAGGAAATGCAGCATTCTGGAATTGTTGTAGACACCCTCAAACACCTGTCAGTAACACAAGAGAGGGACAAATAAAGGAACAGCCAGTCACCATCTCATCTTCCTTCAAAATGTCCACATTCCACTCACACCCACCTTGTATGTGCTGGACCCCTTGCGCTTCTGAACCCATCTGACTATTTCTGCACCTAATCTGCCCTATATACCCATATATACATCTTTTAGGTCTCTATACTTTAGGCAGGGGGGAAAAGGCACTCACCGGTGACTGTGGGGGTCCCTTTCCTGTGCTTTGTCCCCTGTAAGAGAAAGAAATGAGAAACTAGTTTCTTAAATATGTTCAATCCCTCTTATACAACTGATTTCAATGAACTTGGTATGCTAGAGCCAGATACCATGTGAAGATGATCATTTAGGCTATAAACCAATTAATCAACAAGATTTTCAAATTCTCACTTTATAGAGGAAGAAAAACAGGCATTAAAAGCCATTTTCTCCAAATGCCAGTCAATCATCAACGGCTGTCAATTGCTTTAAGAGCCAATTCAATACAACCGTTTCACTTTCTGCAAGAGGACCAGGGCTGCATGCTTCCAAAAGACAAATGCTACAATATTCGACAACAAATAACCCATCCCCGATGTAAAGGTGGAAACTCAGAGTGCAGATTTGGAACTACCTAGCTCAGGCATATTACCTCTGAAACAGAAAAGACCATCATTTTTACGTCCTAAACCCTGGAGGGTGGGGGTACTCCCGCTACAATCCACCCTTCTAGACTTCTTTACTCATTCAGCCTGTTACCCACTCTGGAAAGAGTCACCTATCGCCCGGTAACCCTGCTCCTCGCTGGGTGATGTAACCAGCGGTTGAAGGAGGCGATCAGGGGGGGCCGTTGGCGGGGCTGGGGGACAGCGCAGCCGCAAAACCTATCCACCGGGACGCCTCGCCCGGTCTGCGCCTGCGCACTAAAGCCCACGGGCCTCTTCTAACCACCCCCTCCCGCGATCAGAACCCACTGCGCCTGCGTGTACCTCCACTCTCAATTCCATACACCCACACACAGAAGAAACCGAGTGGGGTGTCCACCACTCATCCAAGAACACCAGGCGAACCCGTCCACGCACACTCCCAGCAGCTGCCCTATATGTTACCCGGGGCTGGAGAATGGCCGGGTCATAAGACAGAGCATCCGCGCACACGTAGGGAAAGAGCGCGCGCGCGCGCTGGAGGTTCCCGACCCGCAGTCCTCCCAGCTTCGTCCCTCCTTCCGTCCCCCCGCCCACCCTGCTCCCCTCCTACTGGCCAGACTGGGAAGGGGGAGGTAGCAACTCGCTCCCAAGTCCCTCCCTCCCCATTGGCCAAACTGTGGGCCGCGCGCCCCCCTCCATTGGCTACCGCCAGGAACCCCTTCCCGCAGCTGACTCCCCATTGGCTGAAGCCGGGGACCGCCAGACCCTTCGTGGTAATGGAGCCGGGGACCCCGATCACCTCTTCACCCCCCCCCAAAACTCCTCGTTCCGATGCCGCTGGCGGGATGCGCCCTGCCTGCCCTTAAAGCCCAGGTCCCGAGCCCTGACTAGGCTCGCAGAGCTGAACACGGCCCCTAAATGCCCCGGTGGCCATCCGGGGACCCTTTTCCTCCTACCTGTTTGGACCTGAGGGGCCCAACCCCAGCTTCACGGGGTTTCCCCACTCCCCCTGGCGCCCCTCAAAGGTGGCCAGGCTGGAAGTCCGCCTCGCGCGGTGTCTCAGCCACCTCGGCTCCAGCGCCCGGAAACCCACCCATCCTCACCTGGCGCTGCCGATGGCCGCTGCCCCTGGCCTCTCCTGATGTTGCTGCTGCGGCGGCGGCGGCGCCAAGATGCCCTCAGCTCCCCGGCGGAGCCCGCTCCCGGCAGCGGCTGCAGGCCCCAAGCAGGGGGAAGCAGCGGCGGGAGGCCCTGGGGGAGCCGAGGTGGAGGCCAGGGGCCCCGGGAGGCCGCCGTTGGGAGGGCTGGTGCCCCCGGGAGGCCGGCGGGCCACGGCCTGTTGCGTGGGGGGCGGCTGCTGGGGCTGGGAGGTCTGTTGTGGCGGCTGAGGCTTCAACATGATGGCAGCGTCCGGAAGGGGAATTAGGGGGAAGGGAGGGAGAGAGGAAGCCGGGGCTGGGCCCCCGCCGGAGAGCGCGGGAAACGACGGGGACTGGGAAGCTGGGGACCCGCCGTTGGCGGGCGGGGGCAAGCCCCGCGGTGTCGGGGGTGGAGAGAGAAGACCGCGGCGCGAGGAAGCGCCGCGAGGCGGAAGGGGAGGGGGTCTCGCGGGCCGGAGGAAAGCTAGAGGGCGCGAGCCGGCTTGGCGCGCGTGCGCGTCGCCGGGGAAAGGGGAGGGAGAAGAGCGCCCGGGCGGGAGCTCCCGAAGGGGGAGGGGGGGGAGGAGGGAGCGGCGGCGTGAGCTGTCCGCGCGCACCGGGGCGTTCAGCTCCGGGCGGGAGAGGCGAGAATAAAAAAAGGTGAATGTCGCGCCCCTCGCCTTTGGAGTTGGGAAAGAGCAGCGCGGGCGCTCACGCGCGCCAAGGACTTATGGTCTCTAGATCTCAAGCAGCCAGGAAGGCTGCCGGCCGCTGTCGCTTCACAATGAGCGTGTGAAGCGCTGGGGGTGGAGCCGAAGAAGCAGAGAGGAAGGAAGAGCCGGCCGCCCCGCCTAGGCCGCCGGCGTAGCGTCGGGATACCTCCGCAGTCGTGTGAGAAGTCACGACGTAAGCTGCAGTTCTTCCGCCATTTGGGGGCCCATGGGCGGAGTCTTGAGTGCAAAAAGAAATCCCGCGACTAGACCAGGGACTTATCCTAGGCTTGTGGTAGGTTGCATGGGGACCTTATCTGCTTTACATAAAAGACTGATAGGCATTAAAGTTATCAGTTTGAGCATGCTGATCTTTGGGGATAAATCTATGCCTAATTCTAAATTATTTTAATGATTTTCAACCTAATGGTTTCTCCATGCCCTAGGATGAACCCTTAAACTGTAGTAACAAAGAGACTGAAGGCCATAGTTCCTAGGGTCTAGTTCAAAATCCTCCACCCAACTCCGCAATGAAGGCAGCCTTCATTCATTCAAATTAGTTGGGCATTAGGACATTAGGCTAGGTGCTTTGGATGTAACTAATTAAACCACTTCTTGCTCTCAAGGAGTTCAAACTAATGGTAGATTCAGAGAATTAGATGAGATCTATTAGGTGAAGCACACGGCACTATGATAGTACACCTAATTCAGCTTTGGGTGATGGATTTCTAGGCAGGGGAAATAGGATATGACAAGGTAAGAAAACTTCATTATGTCGAGTATAAAATAAGAGGGAGGAATTTAAAAAAAACACACACACAAAAACTGGAAAGGTAAGTAACCTGGGACGAGAGTTTAAAAGAGACGTGGAGGGACTTCCCTGGTGGTCTAGTGGCTAAGACTCCGCACTCCCAATGCAGGGGGCCTGGGTTCGATCCCTGGTCAGGGAACTAGATCCCACATGCCACAACTAAAGATCCTGCATGCCACAATGAAGATCCTGCATGTGGCGACGAAGATCCGTGGTCCACAACAAATACCTGGTGCAGCCAAATAAATATTTTAAAAAATAAATAAAAGGCACTTCCCTGGTGGCACAGTGGTTAAGAATCCGCCTGCCAATTCAGGGGACACGGGTTTGAGCCCTGGTCTGGGAAGATCCCACATGCCACAGAGCAACTAAGCCTGTGCACCACAACTACTGAGCCCGCATGCCACAACTACTGAAGCCCACGCGCCTAGAGCTCGAGCTCCACAACAAGAGAAGCCACCACAATGAGAAGCCCGTGCACCGCAACGAAGAGTAGGCCCTGCTCGCCGCAACTAGAGCAACTAGAGAAAGCCTGCGCACAGCAACGAAGACCCAACACAGCCCAAAAAATTAACTAATTATTTATTTTTAAAAAAGAGACGTGGACATCATCCTCAAAGCAGTGGGGAGCCTTTTACAGAAAATGAAGAGAACAGATTTGCATTTTTAAAAGGACTACTCTTTCTTTGCAAAGTGGATAATGGAGTGGAGAAGTGATGGGTCTATGGTCTTAATCCTGGCAAAACTTTCAACATCTCATTCTCTCTTCACTCAGGCATTAGCACTGGAACTCCTCCAGCTCCCAACTCTCCCCTGAACATGCACACACTTAGCTAAAAGTCTACCTTACTCTTTGGTAACTATTCCTTCACCCCACCTCACTCCTAGCTTTTTAGAGTGTTAGGTTCCCTCCCTCTGTGTTTGGCCAGCAATTTTCTCCACTGTATTCTGTGAGATCCCTTTCATTCTGTTTTCCTGCTGGTATCAGCTCCCTAACGGCTGGGATCTTATTCTTGCTGCTCCTTCTGCGATACCTGGCACAATGCAGGCAGTCAATTAAATACCTATGAAGTGGATGGATCCAAGAGGTATTTTGAGGACCATGTCTCCTGGATGTCTGAATAACTGTCTAGCTCTTTCCTGGCATTATGCCACCTCCCCAGCCTCGTTATGGGCACTCCTGTCTCCCCACCCACATTCTGCTCCCACACTCTGTTATGTCTCAGCCTGTTAAACTCCCATTTCCGCAACATGCCTTGCCCTTATTCAACTCTGCCTTTACATGTGCTGTTTCTTCACCTACTGCTCATTCTTCAAGCTCAGGTGTCAGTTCTTTCGAACATCTTGTTATTGACTCCCTCCTCCAGGCTCCCAGAACACTGTTTTTTTTTTTTTTTTTTTGGCTCCCCTTTCCATTGGAGCCTAATGTCATTAAGGTCAGGGACTGTATTTTACTCATTTCTCTATCCTTCCTGTCTAGCTCAGTGGCTGGCACACAGTCATTCAATAAATTGATAAATGAATGAAATGTCTTATTACCTGCAATTTAGAGATTATATCCTGTGATTTGCTCTGGGGTGATCTCCAGGGTATACTGTTAAGTGAAGAAAGCAAAGAGTATTAACTATGCTTCCTGTGTGCAAGGAAGAAGGGGAAATAAGAAAACAAATATATCTGCAAATTCTTCCAAAGAGAAACGCAAGAAGGGTAAACCAAAAACTAATAAAATTGGGCACCCATGAGGCTTCCCTGGTGGCGCAGTGGTTGAGAATCTGCCTGCCAATGCAGGGGACACGGGTTCGAGCCCTGGTCTAGGAAGATCCCACATGCCGCGGAGCAACTAGGCCCGTGAGCCACAACTACTGAGCCTGCGCGTCTGGAGCCCATGCTCCGCAACGAGAGAGGCCGCGATAGTGAGAGGCCCACGCACTGCGATGAAGAGTGGCCCCCGCTTGCCACAACTAGAGAAAGCCCTCGCACAGAAACGAAGACACAACACAGCCAAAAATAAATAAATAAATAAATTTTTTAAAAAATTGGGCACCCATGAGGGGTAGGAGAAGATGAGGGTTCCTTGGTTGTTGGGTTACATCCCTCTTGTTGAGGGAAACAACAGTGCCCTGAATGGGGAAAGGGAGACACTTCTTTGAGCCTTTTCATATAGTTTTGACTTTTCAAATAATGGTCAACATATTAAAAAAATTAAATCAACAGAAACAGAGTACCTAAAATCTGAATACAGATATAAATAAATGAACCCAACACTATTTTAGATAAGTAAAAATAACACCCTTGGGCTTCCCTGGTGGCGCAGTGGTTAAGAATCTGCCTGCCAATGCAGGGGACATGGGTTCGTGCCCTGGTCCAGGAAGATCCCACATGCTGCGGAGCACCTAAACCCGTGCGCCACAACTACTGAGCCTGCGCTATAGAGCCCGTGAGCCACAACTACTGAAGCCCGCATGCCACAATTACTGAAGCCCGCGCGCCTAGAGCCCGTGCTCCACAACAAGAAGCCACGACAATGAGAAGCCTGCGTACCACCAACGAAAAGTAGCCCCTGCTCGCCGCAACTAGAGAAAGCCCAGGTGCAACAACAAAGAGCCAACACAGCCAAAAATAAAAAACAAATAAATTTATTTAAAATACCATGTAGGGCAAAAAAATAGAACTAATTCAAGTAACTTTTAAGCACCTTCTGCTAAAGAAAAAAATATCTGCAAACCTTGAATTCTTCTTAAGTCAGTGTGCTCTAGTGGTAAGGGCATGGCAATTCGGAAATTATTTGGGGTGCATGGTAGGATTGAGCACGTGAGTAAATATGCAGACTGGTTGGGAGCGTTCTCACTGAGGAAGTAGGGAGAAGCAAATGTGGAGTGAGAGAAGTGAGCAAAAACTGTGGGGACTGGAATGGGAAGCATCAGTATAAAATTTATGGGAAAAAATTAGATGGATAGACAGACTGATATTTACACAAGTTCCCAGATCTTGTTTACTAAATATTCCATCGAAAGAAACCAGGGCTCCTTGAAGAAATGGCTGACTCCAGCCTGGACAGGCACAAGGAAGGTACCAGATGAGCTTGGAACATTTTGTTGTGCCAGAAAATAAGTACTAAAAACATTTATAAGCGCATCAAAGAGCCACAGGAGCCATCTTAAGAAGGCCAAATCTGGCACAATTTGAGCATCGAAACAAATAAGGATAGTGAGTGATTATAGCTCATTGAATAAAAGAATCCATGCATCCATACTGTTAACAGATATAAACATACATGCAGGACTTCCCTGGTGGCGCAGTGGTTAAGAATCCACCTGCCATTGCAGGGGACATGGGTTCGATCCGTGGTCTGGGAAGAGCCCACATGCCATAGACCAACTAAGCCCATGCAACACAATTACTAAGCCTGCGCTCTAGAGCCCGCTAGCCACAACTACTGAGCCTGCGTGCCACAGCTACTGAAGCCCGTGTGCCCTAGAGCCCACACTCCGCAACAAAGAGTAGCCCCCGCTCGCTGCAGCTAGAGAAAGCCCGCTTGCAGCAATGAAGATCCAATGCAGCCAAAAGTAAAATTTAAAAAAAACTAGTAAATAAATAATGCATACACTGCTAAAAAGAAGAAACGTAGAAATGACTGTATTTTTCAAAAATGTCCATGGCATGAAAGGCAAAGAAAGGTTGAGGAACTGTTCCAGATTAAAGGAGGCTAAAGTGACTAACAACTAGATGAAATACTTGATCCTGGCCTAAATCCAGAACAAAATTGCTATAAAAGACATTGTGGGGGGCTTCCTTGGTGGCACAGTGGTTGAGAATCTGCCTGCCAATGCAGGGGACACGGGTTCGAGCCCTGGTCTGGGAGGATCCCACATGCCGCAGAGCAACTAGGCCCGTGAGCCACAACTACTGAGCCTGCGCATCTGGAGCCTGTGCTCCGCAACAAGAGAGGCCGCGATAATGAGAGGCCCGCGCACGGCGATGAAGAGTGGCCCCCACTTGCTGCAAATAGAGAAAGCCCTCGCACAGAAACGAAGACCCAAGACAGCCATAAATAAACATAAATAAATAAATATGAAAAGACATTGTGGGGAAAATTGATGAATTTGGAATATAGACTATGAAGTATTACATCCATGATAAATTCCTTGAATGTGCTAACTCTGTAGATGTGTAGGAGTATATTCTTAGTAATTATACACCAAAGTATTAATGGGGCAAAGGAACATGATATATGCAACCTACTATTAAATAGTTCAAGTTATATATATTCTTTATACACCCACAGAGAAAATGATGAAGCAAATTGGCAAAATATTAGTTGTTTGTGAATCTTGGTAAATGTCATACTATAGTTCTATGTAGTAGCCTTTCAACTTACCTGTAAATTTGAAATTTAAAAAAAAAAAATTTTTTTTTTGGACACTCAGTTTGTGGGATCTTAGTTCCCCAGCCAGGGATTGAACCCGGGCCCTTGGCAGTGAGAGTATGGAGTCCTAACCACTGGACCACCAGGGAATTCCCTGAAATTATTTTAAAAATAAGGAATTTACATGTAATTAAATAAGTAAAAATTATTTGATACCCCTAAAGTTAGGGAAAAGAGGGAGAGTAAACCACCTAATTATATTTACTAAACACTCATAAACTTGTTGATAAATTAGGTGAGGAGTTTTTAGCTCTTGAGAGTACCCTTAGGCAGTACCCCAGTGTTCACTGCAAAGTAATCCCACTTTGAGGTTCAGGTGTTACCAGACTCCACTGATACAAAGAGGCCACATTCCTCACTTAAGACATGTTAAGAGAGAGTGGCTGGAACAGCAAGAGACATTCGTTATGATGAAGCCCAGCTCAACGACATCTCCCCGACAGATATCCCACAGGGGCAGTTTTCCTTCACAAAGGCCTGCACGGTAGCAGAAAGAATAGAGAGTCTGTCCCGGGAGACAAGAACTCTAGCTCTGCCTTTGTCTCTTATTAGCTCTACCGACGAGGGCAAGTGATTGGACTTCTGCGGCCCCAGTCTGAATCTGTAAAAGGAGGGGCTGGATTAGAGGAAGGATCCCATACTCAAATTCCTGCATGAGACGGGTAATAAAATAGGGTGAAACAAAGAGGCACCGTGAAACTGGAGAGCATGTGCCCTATCTAAAAGGGGTGCCTGCTTCTCAGCTCCAACCAACTAATGCCAGGCAGGGATGTGTCCCAGTGTTGCCAGAGATCTTGATTTAAAACAAAAAAGTAGAAGAAGCCAGAAGTTTGGATTTTTAAAAATTGAAATCTCCCAATTTTTCTTTTCTTTTTCGGGGGAAATATTTTGTGTGCCAAACAATGTATGTGTGCAAGCCACAGTGTGCAGCCATCAGGTTGGATGAACCCCAGTGTCTGCTGTCCTCCTTCACCAAGGTCTTTCCAATGCTGCTCATGCTATCCAAATATGGTATGAAGACCTGCTTCAGCCTTCATCAGAAGAAGATAGGCACACCTTAGCTACGCCTTCGCAATCAGTTTGGAGAATAAGCTCCCTTTCTGAGCATATCTTGCACTTCCTTTCCAAAAGAAGACTCTGGATTTCTCATTTCCCTCCCAATGGACCACTAGGCACAGATCTCCATGACTGCATCCTTCAGGAGGAAAGTAAGGGCAAGAGCAGATGACACATTAACAGATGCCCTACCCACATTTTCCCACTTGATTCACTGGGTTTCTCTATCTTCTTTAGGTCTCTCAGAAATTCCATCACCTTCTTTTGGTACCTGCTCATCAAACATTTCTTCACTTTCTGCTTCTAGGACCTGGCTCTCTCATTTGTCTCCCCTGACCAGTCTCTCATGTTTATCTCTGTCCTCCTGAACATCGACTCAAAGACTGAGCTCATTTTCTCCCACACATTCAAGCTCACTCCTTCCATCTCCTTCCAGGAACCTCTCCATTCTTCAAAAACCATCTTTCTCTCTTGCTAGTGTCTGGCCCCCAATCCCTTTGCACTTTCCTGGGCTTTGCATTTCAGTATTTACATATCATGTTTTCATCTCTCCCCCACCTTCCAGTAATCCAGAGAACAGTGGGGTCTAGCACTCCTGCCTCCTGGGAGCTCCAGCCCACTTGATCATAGGGACTATGCTTCCAAGTCTACCTCAAGGACAGGAACCCAGTTCTCGGTGGCACCTCTTCCCTGTCCCCTCCATCTGCTGCTTTTCAGATCTTGAAGACTGGGAATACATAAGGATGCTAGAGTAGTTTCTCCTTCCAAAGAATCAATTGCCTAATTTTCTCCTCTCCCTGTCCAGAATCCCAGGACTTCCACAAGAAAGGCAGCAAAGTTCCTGCCCTTCTCAAGCTGCCCTGCCCCTCCTCGTCCATGTCGCCATGTCCCCAACTTTTATTTCTTGTCTCACTCTAGGGTCTTCACCTTGTTCCTTCTCTACCCCCAGATACTTCTGTGCTTCTTTAGATGTAGAAAATCACACAGCCAGGGCAGTGATGCTCATCAAAACGGTCAGGATGATATTCCTGTGGCTCATCATCACCCTGAAAAACCTGTTGCCACTGCCAGTCTCCTGACCATGGAGGAAGGAAAAAGTAGAGTCAGTTTCCTGAGACCTCTGGAGCAGACTCTTCTCCCTGGAAACTTTCTCACTTGTTCCAAGGAGAAAGACCTTCCCATAGCTCAGTGTTCAAATCCCTTAGAAATGATCCTTCTCCTGAGTATCCTCCAAATCTCTGACCATGTAGCCTCTTCGTGATGTTGGATGGATGAGTCCACATTCAAGAACTTTCCTTGTCCAACCCCGGACCAAGCCTGAACCAAGCCCAGACTTTTCTCCATGAACACCCTCTTCTTCCTCTCAGACCTGTATTCATTTCCCCAGTGCCCCCCTGTCTCTCATGCCTAAAATGCCACACACTGACTTAGAGTTACTTTTTCATTCACTTCCCCAGGTGCCCTTTGTTCTCTTTTCTTTGGTTCGTCTTTCTGGTTCTCGGGCAAGTTCTACCTTCTCTCCTCCTTCAACCTTTCCAATTCTCTTTTAGTTGGACTCATTTCATACCCATGTCCCTTTCTCCTGACTTCTGCTTTCCAAAACGATCTCTTATTTCTAGAAGTAACCTTCTAATCCATCCCGTTCTCTCACTCATTCATTCACTTATGCATCAGCATTAATGGAGTGTCTATTATGTGTCCAGCACAACCCTAGCAATGAAGAGTGGATTTGAAGCTGAGAGGCAATAAATTGATAACCATCATCGTAGCCATCTCTTTGGCTATTCAGCTTTTGTATGCACCCTATTTTTTACACATTAGAACACCATGCCACTATGTTTCCACCTTATAAGATACAGCTACCCTTCATACAAGTGGAGTTCTTTCCTGTTCCCTAAAATGAGGGAACCATCATTGTATAAATTGCTGGTTATATGAATTACTCCTCAAATTCAATCACAGTCCTACAGAATATTCTACTACCTAAGCACTAATTGTAAAGTTAACCCCCAACAACTTGTATAAAAATAAAAATGAGAGAGAAAAAGAAATTGGTTAGCATATACAAATAAACACGTGAATATATTAAGGGAAGAGAAAATATGCCAAGCTTCTACAGTTGCCATTTCTGTAAGTGGTCATGAGGCTGTAATTAATAACTATAGTTCCTTCTTCAAGTATCCAAGCCATCTTTCCTTGGCACTCAGTCAGAATCTCAGATAGTTGGGATTTTTACCTGGTGGAGTGATGCAAAGCTTCATTCCTTATGGGTCCTCAATTATCCTGCCTTCTTTTAATTGTGGTAGCTCTCCATTAACCTTTGTAACTGGGCATGGAAGTAGTGCCCAGAGGCACCCCAGAGAACCCCTGGGTTTCAGACACACCATTCTCACCCCCACTGTGTAGCCGCAACCCAGTCTCCCCTGGTCATAAGTGTCAATTACTCCAGCCAGTAGAGTAACCCCCATTTTTTGCTGATTGGCTCAGTGGCATGAAAGTCCAAAATAGCCCAGCGGAAGTCTCATCTTCCAATTCAATGGAATCATCCTTGTGTGCCCTAGTGGAAGAATTCCTCCCTTGAGGACTAAGTCTTCCAAATCAGCAGAGCTCAGAGTTGCCAAGATGAGAAGCAAAAATTCTACAAGTGGGTTATTAAGTATAATAATGAGAAGAGTGGGCTTCCCTGGTGGCGCAGTGGTTGAGAATCTGCCTGCCGATGCAGGGGACACAGGTTCGAGCCCTGGTCTGGGAAGATCCCACATGATGCGGAGCAACCAGGCCCGTGAGCCACACCTACTGAGCCTGCGCGTCTGGAGCTTGTGCTCCGCAACAAGAGAGGCCGCGACAGTGAGAGGCCCGCGCACCGTGATGAAGAGTGGCCCCCGCTCGCCGCAACTGGAGAAAGCCCTCACACAGAAACGAAGACTCAACGCAGCCAAAAATTAATTAATTAATTAATTAATTAATTAATTAAAAATAATTTTAAAAAATAAAAATAAATAATGGGAAGAGCAAGATTCATTTCCACCCATTGATTCTCAGACCCATGTATTCTGGCTTTAGGGGAAACAGCATCATATAACGGTCTCTGATTAAAGTATACACTCCATGCTGTAAAAGAGAACCCCATCCTTTCAGGGTGTGGTCTCCCAAGTGATGCCATAATTAGCCCTTAGCCCTTATAGGTAGCCCTTCTTGCCATAATATTCTCACTCCATGGACTGGGGAGCCATTGTGGGGATCCTTCCATTTGCTATCAAGGTCTATTCTAGTTATACTCTCAGGAACTTAGAAATAAACGCAGGGTGGGACTGTGGATCAGCTGAGCCCTCTGTGAGTTGGGCTAAGACCCCATCTATTACCTGACCACCTTAAGCCCCCACTTTGATTGGTGAGCCACAGTAGCATTTGGATCCCCAGGAGTTACCAACAATACATAGCCAGTATCTAGTAATCCTCAGAAGGTCTGGGTATTTCCTTCTCCCTAATGTACAGTCACTCTAGTAAATGGGCCACAGTTCCTTTCTTGAGGACACCCAACCTCTCCTTCAATCAAAGGATTCTGGATCTATGCTGACTTAGGTCTGGAAACTGGGAGAGAAACCAGGGCTCTCCACTGTGGTGACTCAAGTTAGGTTTATTGGCTACCAGAGCAGGATTTTTTCCCCCTGTTATATAGACCAAGCAAATTTTTAGTAGGCTTCTCATCTATTTGTTCTTAGGAACATGGTAACCAATTAGCCACTGCCAAAGATTGCTGTGGGCCAAGGCATTCCAATTAATGGTATATCCTGCTGCCCTTTACAGGAGATGCATCCGTCTTGTCTTTGGTGGTAATATACTGTCATTTGGCCTCTGCTACTTCAGGTTCCCATTATCCCCATTAAAATCAGAGAGCCCATCTCAATGGTGGCATCCTCCATGGTAATACCTGGCTTACACAAACACACAGCAAAACGGAGCTTTCAATAATGAGGTGTTGGGACTTCCCTGGTGGTTCAGTGGTTAAGACTCCGTACTTCCACGGAAGGGGGCGCGGGTTCAATCCCTGATTGGGGAACTAAGATCCCACATGCCACTCGGCGTGGCCAAAAAAAAAAAAAAATGCAGGTGTTTCCCTCACTAATGTATTACTCAATGCCTTTGTGAAGGAAATATCTTCTAGGCCTTCTCATGAAATGTAATTAGGTGGTGATTATTTTAATTGCACGTGATAAATCTACTCCAAAATTCCTATCTCTATTCCCTGCTCTACATCATGGCAGGAAGGTTCTGGCATCTCAACTTCACTGAAGGTAGGCCACTGTTAAGTTCACATTGCAGTCAACTTACTATGTAAACTGTTAAAGAGCCACCTGCAGCTATATGAGCCAACACATTAAATCCAGTCTCTAGCAAGTGCACCCATATCAATGAATTCAACCCAACCCGGGGCTATACTTTGCTCTACTTGGTCTAACACTCTTAGGATCCCCTTCTGCACAAATTCCCCAGGTTTCTGCTGATATATATTAGCAAAGTCTTGCAGTTCTTTTGCTGTATAAATTATTTCCTCCTGGGTTATAGTGTGCACCTAAATCCTCTGGAGCCCACCGAGATTTGACCCTTGTTATGGATCTAATGGCAACAGGAATAGTTGTGGTTTTAAGGAGGATGAATATCCCCTTCCAAGGAATCTGTCCCAGGTGAGGTTATCACAGAGTTTTCAAGCAAGGAACACTAGTGTCCTTAGACGTCAGAAGGCAAGATAGTTCTACTGGCAAGGGAGGCCCAGAAAACTTGTGTATTCAAGATTATCAGTTTCATCATGGTTCAATATAAGACATCCCTATTCCAAGTTTCAGGATCCCAATCTTTCCCAATCAGTGTCCAGAATTACATATAAGAAACTTGTGAGACTGTGAATGTAACTATCATTGTAATTCATCAACTCACAGAATTCATTTTTAAACCAGCTTAAATTGAGGTATAATTAAAATACAATAAATTGTACAAATTTAAAGTGCAAAATTTGGTATGTTTTGACATATGTATACAACCATGAAACCGTCACCACAATCACAATAGTAAACATATCCATCACCTCAAAAGTTTCTTTGTGACCCTTTGTAATGTCTCCCACCTGACCCTCTCCAAGCCCCCCATCCCCAAGCAACCATTGATCTGCTTTATGTCACTATAGATTGCCTGCATTTTCTAGAGCAGGAGTTGGCAAACATTTTCTGTAAAGGACCAAATAGTAAATATTTTAGGTGTTGTGGGACAAGAGGCAAAAATGAGGATACTATAGGTACTTGTATAACGAGAGAGAAAACAATTTTTTATTTGTCAGATTAAAAATATAATAACAATGAGTACAATTTTTGTAATTTAAGTCTACTAATGAAAATAATGGAATTTTTTTGTATAACATTTTGCTTAATTGGGGTTCAAAGTGAGTGTTCCCTATCATCAAAATCTATCACGTTTATATGTTAATTCAGATTTGTAATGATACTTTTAATCTGTGTCTTTCACACAGACAGGTACTGCAAAATACAGATATCAATCCACAAGCATTTGATTTTTTTTTAATAGGATGCTTTTTTTTAATCTTTTTTAAAATTTTTATTTATTTATTTTTGGCTGTGCTGGGTCTTCATTGCTGCATGTGGGCTTTCTCTAGTTGTGGCGAGCGGGGGCTACTCTTTGTTGTGGTGCACGGGCTCCTCATTGCGGTGGCTTCTTTTGTTGCAGAGCACGGGCTCTAGGCGCGGGGGCTTCAGTAGTTGCAGGACAGGGGCTCAGTAGTTGCAGTGCGTGGGCTCTAGGGCGCATGGGCATCAGTAGTTGTGGCGCATGGGCTTAGCTGCTCCGCAGCATGTGGGATCTTCCCAGACCAGGGATTGAACCTGTGTCCCCTGCATTGGCAGGAGGATTCTTAACCACTGGACCACCAGGGAAGTCCCAAGCATTTGATTTTACTTGAGCATATTCATCATTTGGAAGGCATTTAAAGAATTCTATTATTTTTTTTCTTGATATTTGCTTTTTAGCATGTCACCACATGGCAGATTGATCACTTCCAATTGTGGTTATGTGGAATAGCCTCAATCACACAGTTAAATGGATTTTGAAATATGGAAATTTCCTTTGTACTGCTTGTATTAAAATCCTAAAAAATGCTGCTGGAATTGTAGTAGTTTGAGCTTGGAAAATAACAGCTATTACAAATTTGTGGGGGAATGGAGATCTTGCTTCTTGTTTTAACTTTTGACATCATGTGTATAATGCAGCTTGTCATTACTTGTGATTCAGACAATGTTGTCATTGAAATTACTTTACAGCATCATAATTTATGTACATAAATGCTATTTTGCCTTGTAATTTTAGGTTTAATTCATTAATAAACATTGTCAAGTCTGAAACAAAAGCTAGTTACCAAAGCCATTCAGTGTTGGATAGTAGTGGTTGAGTTTGATACTTTTCATTCAGAAAAAATTTTAATCTAAGTTGTGAGTTCAAAAAACCACAATAAAACTTTAGCACTGCTAAGACATCAAACTGTTATGGGGTAGGGTAAGACAGGATATTCAGCTTCCATTTCTAACAAAAATTTATGATGGTTAAGTCCACAAGAGCAAATGAAGTTCACAATTGGCAGTACTAGTTCCATATCGTATAATAGATTCAAATAATTTCTGCAAAGCACCTACTGATGAATAATACAATTTATAATTATAGGCTTTAAATACCTCACATTTTCACAAGCTTTGTAAATTTGTCCAACTAAGGCTTTTTCTATTCCACATATATTTTTACCAACATCAGTTGTAACACATCTTAGCAGATTCCACTTCAGTTTGTACTGAATTAGTGTTTTCTCAATTTCTTTAAACATATTCTTACCTGTACTTATTTCACATAGACTATTCATAGAGGCTAATTCTTGAGTTACTTCAAACACTGATTCCTCAAATAAACACACTAACTAAACAGTACTGGTAACATCTGTTAAATCATCAAGAGCCAAGAAAAACCACTTGAAAGCATTCCCTTGTTTTGTTTTGTTTTGTCCATGCAACTTGTGGGATCTTAGTTCCCCAAACAGGGATTGAACCCAGGCCCTCGGCAGTGACAGCATGGAATCCTAACCACTGGACCACAAGGGAATTCCCATTCACCTTGTTTTTTAATCATCATTCATGTTGCTCCCAATTTCTTCATCTCTTTTGAGCAACTGTTCTCACCTAATGACTAAATAGTCTAAACAAGTTTATTTTCTCTGAACACATTTCTTTGGTTACTGCAATCAACTATCATCACTATCTCCAGAACTCCTTTCATCCTGAAAAACTGAAACTCTGTACCCATTAAAAAATAAGTCCCCATTTTCTTCTCCCTCCAGCCCCTAGCAACCATCATTCTATTTCTGTTTTTTATTAATTTGACTACTCTAGGTATAACTGAAATCACACAGTATTTATCTTTTTATGATTGGCTTATTTCACTTAGCATAATGTTCTCAAGGTTCATCCATATTGCAGCTTCTATGAAAATTCTATTCATTTTTCTGGCTGAATAATATTCCATTGTATGTATATAACACATTTGCTTATCCATTCATCCATCTGTGGGCACGCAACTGTTTATAATATTCCCGTATAATACTTTTATTCCTGAGTGTTGGTAGTGATGTCTCTTCTTTTGTTCTTGTTTTATAATTTGAGTCCTCTTTTTTTTTTCCCCCTCTTGGTCAATCCATCTAAAGATTTGTCAATTTTTAACTTTTTTTAAAATAATTAATTAATTAATTAATTTTTGGCTGTGTTGGGTCTTTGTTTCTGTGCGTGGGCTTTCTCTAGTTGTGGCGAGCGGGGGCCACTCTTCATCGCGGTGCGCGGGACTCTCACTGTTGCGGCCTCTCTTGTTGCGGAGCACAAGCTCCAGACGTGCAGGCTCAGTAGTTGTGGTTAACGGGCCTAGTTGCTCCGCGGCATGTGGGATCTTCCCAGACCAGGGCTCGAACCCGTTTCCCCTGCATTGGCAGGCAGATTCTCAACCACTGCGCCACCAGGGAAGCCCAAGATTTGTCAATTTTGTGGACTTTTCAAAGAATCAAATTTCAGTTTCATTGATTTTTCTCTAGTGTTCTTCTATTTTGTTTCATTTATTTCTTTTTATCATTTTCTTCCTCTGCTTGCCTTGGGTCTAGGTTGCTCTTCTTTTTCTAGGTTTTTGGGTTTTTAGTTGTTTTTTTTTTTTGGCAGTGCTATGGCTTATGGGATCTTATTTCTCCGACCAGGGATTGAACCCGTGCCCTCGGCAGTGAAAGCGCAGTACTAATTGATTTAAGATCTTTCTTCTTTTTTTTATATACATAGTTACAGCTATAAATTTCCCTCTAAGTACTGACTTAGATGATTTCCCTAAGTTTTGGTATGTTGTATTTTTGCTTTCATTCATCTCAAAGTACTTTTATTTTAAAAATATTTATTTGGTTGCACAGGGTCTTAGTTGCGGCACACAGGCTCCTTAGCTGTGGCATGCATGTGGGATCTAGTTCCCTGACCAGGGATTGAACCCTGGCCCCCTGCATTGGGAGCACAGAGTCTTATCCACTGTGCCACCAGGGAAGTCCCTCAAAGTACTTTTAAAATTTCCTTTGTAATTTCTTCTTTGACTCATCAATCTTTTTAGAAGTGTGGTCTTTAATTTCCACATATTTGTGAATTTCCCAAATTTCCTTCTGTTCTTGATCTCTAATTTAATCCCTTTATGTGTGGAGAACACACTTTGTGTGATTTCAGTCTTTTTAAATGCACTGAAGTTTGTTTCATGGCTTAATATATGTTCTATCAAGAAGAATATTCCAAGTATACTTGAAAAGAATGTTTATTCTGCTGTTGTTGGATACAGTGTTCTATAGATGCCTGTTAGGTCTAGTTGGTTACGCGTCATTCGAGTGTTCTATTTCTGTTAATCTTCTGCCTACTTATTGTATACATTACTGAAAGTGAGGTATTGAAGTCGTCAACTATTTTTGTTGAACTGTAATCTCTCTTCAATTCTGTCAGTTTTTGCTTCATGGGGCTCTCATATTAGGTGCTTATATGTTTATAATTATTGTATCTTCACAATGGTATGCTTTTATCATTATAAAATGTCCTTCTCTGTCTCTAAAAACATTTTTTTCTTGAAGTTTATTTTGCCTCATATTAGTATAAACACTTCAGCTTTCTTTTGCACTGTATCTTCTATGATATACAGAGCGGGCCTTGGGCTGTGTTTTGTGAGGGAATAGCGCCCCCTGGGGAAATAAAGGTAGTGCAGAGGGTGAAGACAGACACTAGGTCAAGGATGTCAGAGGACTGAAAGGCAGCAAAATACTAGACCCTTCTACACTCAACCTTGAGGAATCTGAGGCCTGGCGGTTCGATCTGAGGGCATCCTAGGTCCTGAAGAGGGGACCAAAGGCTTGCTTTGTGACAACTGTCTGGACTGTTCTGACAATCCCTTTCTCATCTCTTCTGACTGCAGATCTGTTCTCCAGAGCACAGGGGTGGCACTTCCTTCCCCTCTTTCTCTTGAGAGTGAGGCCTTGTTCACATGTATCCATGGGGCCCAGATCAGGGGCTAGCACAGAAAAGGTGAACCAAAATGACTGTTTAAATGAATGACATTCACTGAATCTCACCCCAGTGCCTTCCTCAAAGCCCTGCATGAAAGCCTCAGTAAATCTTGGCCAAATGCTTAATTAATTCTTACTAACAGCATGATGAGAGCAGAATTCAACAAACTGAGAGCCCTGGGGCTGAACCTAGCCAGCAAATATTATGTTTGTCCTACAAAGTACTGATCAGTAAAGTGTTTTATAAAAACCCAACATACCGGGCTTCCCTGGTGACACACTGGTTAAGAATCCGCCTGCCAATGCAGGGGACACGGGTTCAAGCCCTGGTCCGGGAAGATCCCACATGCTGCGGAGCAACTAAGCCCATGCGCCACAGTTGCTGAGCCTGCGAGCCACAACTACTGAGCCCACGTGCCACAACTACTGAAGCCTGTGAGCCTAGAGCCTGTGCTCCGCAACAAGAGAAGCCACTGCAATGAGAAGCCTGCGCACCGCAAGGAAGAGTAGCCCCCGCTCACCACAACTAGAGAAAGCCCACACGCAACGAAGACCCAACGCAGCCAAAAATAAATAAATAAAATTTTAAAAAATCCAAAATACCAAGATCAGGAGATTTCACAATAAAATCCAAATTTCTGCTTCTCTTGAAATATCAGCTCTGGCAACACTGGGCCCGTATTCTGAGGGGCTGCCTCCTAAAGTAGGGCAAAGCTCTCCAGTTTGTCACATTTCCACCATCCCCTATTGCCTTTCTCATTTATCTTGCTTCACTGCATTATTTACTCATGACTGCCCCCTGTAGGCACTGTCTTGTGATCCCTAGACTAGAACAAAGGGGGTGTCTCTCTCCTGACCCCCAATAAGACACTGGGAAGTGAAACATCATTCCCAAAAGTGGTTACCCAGGTCAAAAGGAAACAAGTTTTCCTGTTAAAAAGAACGTGACTCATAGCAGAAATCCCAGTAGCCAGGTCAGAAATTCCCCTGGAAAGATCCAGTGGCTGCTCCCCAGAGGCCAAGAAAACACACCCATCATGTATGTACCAAGCCCCTCCTGCTGGTTCACCCCACCCGCTGGAGAGTTATATAGGATGATCCCAATTGGTAGTAAACTAATATACACATGCCAGAAAAAAAAAAAAAAAGGCACCAAAATGTTAAAAGTGTTTATTTTTAAAATACAGGTGATTTTATCGGTTTTACACTTTCTAGTATTTTCCAAATTTTCTACAATAAGCAAGAGTGACTTTATAGTCAGAAAAAATTTTTTTTTCTTTGAAATATCACTCAGGTTGCATGTATGAGTTATTGGTGGGTCTGCCACACCTCTCAACTACATGCCCCTTCCTACCACATTCCATACCTCCCATAGCCCCAGGGCCTGGACTGAACCCAAGTGGGGGCTTGACATCTGTTAGCAATGCCCTTAGCTTTTCATTGGCCATAGCCTTTCTCTCTGCCTGACTGAGACACACCATGTGGTCTTTAGAGTAAAGGTTTGGGCTGTGTAGCCACTTTCTACCCCAAAGAAAGCTGCCGTTTGTTTTCAGACTCCAGAATTTGTTTCTTAGACTGAGATGTGCCAAGACAAGGGCTAGGAACTCTTGTCCTGTTTTCTCGGGGAGGCCAGCCCAGGAATTGTGGCAGAGATTCCAGGAGAGGCATCCGTAACTTATAGCAGGAAGATAACAACTTGCGGCCTGAGTTTCTTTCCTACACTAAGGGGGAGAGAGTCATGGAGTGAGAATTCGTAACAGTCACAGAGGGATGCAAACGACCTTGGGAAAATAACTTTCCTTGTATTTTAATTTCCTCATCTGGCAAATGTTGACTACAACACCTGAAAGTCCTTTCAAGTACTAGCATCATACATTTCTTTTATATTTAAAAGCTGTATGACCTCAAGCAAGTAATTAAAACTCCCTGATGTTTATGACAACATAGCACATTGCATGCTTAAACAGCTTTTTACAATTATACTATCACACATCTTGTTAAATCTTAGTGTGCCAGTGATGTAGCTATGGAGAAATTGAAGCTCAGAGAGGTTGAGAGAAATCTGCCCCAGATCACACCTACACAGAAGTGGTGGCAGAGGAACCAAAACCAGGTTCTGGCCCTGCATCTCCCACTTCACTCTGTCCTTCCTATCCACAAGGTTGTCACCAGCCCAGGAAAGGCAAGCAAGCCATGGAGAGCATTACATACGGGTGTCCTCAATGCTCTAAACCTCTTGAGACCTCTGTCCATATGGTAGCTGTATAACTCTTGAAGAAAATGCCAAACTGTTTTCCAGAATGGTTATGCCATTTTACATTCCCACCGTGTATGAGTTCCAGTTCCTCTACATCCTGCCCCCAACACTTAGTACTGTCAGTCTGCTTAATTTTAGACATTCTCATAGGTATACAGTGGTATCTCATGGCTTTAATTTTTATTTCCCTAATAATCAATGATGTTACGCCTCCTTCTAATGTGCTTATTGGCCATCGATATATCTGGTAAAGCGTCTGTTCAAATCTTTTACCCATTTTTAAATTGGGTCGTGTTACTTCCTTACTGAGTTTCGAGAGTTCCTTATATATTCTGGATACAAGTCCTTTGTCAGATACATGATTTGCAAATTTCTCCCAGTCCTAGCTTGTCTTTTCATTCTCGTCAGTGACTTTTGAAGAACAGAAGTTCTCAATTTTGATGGTCCAATTTATCTTTTTTTTTTCTTCTTTGAAGCATGCTTTTGGTATTACACCTAATACATCTTTGCTTAACTCATGGTAACAAAGATTTCCGACCAATGTTTCCTTCTAACAGTTTTATAGTTTTAAGTTTTACATTTAGACCTTTGATCCATTTTTGTTTTATTGTGGTAAAATATACATAAGATGAAGTTTATCATTAAAAAAAAAAAGACACTATTTTTAAGAGTTTTTTTTTTTTTTTTCTGGCTGCACCCTGCAGCTTTTGGGATCTTAGGTTCCCCAATGAGGGATTGAACCTGGGCCCTCAACAGTGAGAGAGCAGAGTCCTAACCACTGGACCGCCAAGGAATTCCCATTAAGAGCAATTTTAGGTTCACAGCAAAATTGTGCAGAAGGTACAGAAATTTCCCATATACCCCCTGCTCCCACACATGTACAGCTTCCCTTATTATCAATGTCCCCCCACCCCCTGTACATTTGTTACAATCAACAAACCTACATTGACACATCATCACCCAAGGTACATAATTTACGTTAGGGTTCACTCTTGGTGTTATACATTCTATGGGTCTCGAGGAATGTTTAATGACATGTATCCATCATTATAGTATCACCCCCAGTAGTTTCACTGCCCTAAAAATCCTTTGTGCCCCACCTATTCTTCCCTCCCTCTCCCCCAATCCCTGGCAACCACTGATCTTTTTAGTCTCCATAGTTGTGCCTTTTACAGAATGTCACATAGTTGGAATCATACAATACGTAAACTTTTCTTCGGACTGCATTTTAAAGTGTCCTCCATGTCTTTTCATGGCTTGATAGTTCACTTTTTAAAATTTTTTTGGTTCAGTTGGGTCTTCATTGCTGTGCGCAGGCTTTCTCTAGTTGTGGTGAGTGGGGGCTACTCATCGTTGCAGTGCGTTGGCTTCTCATTGAGGTGTCTTCTCTTGTTGTGGAGCACAGGCTCTAGGCACACGGGATTTAGTAGTTGCGGCACTCCAGCTCAGTATTTGTGGCTCGCGAGCTTAGTTGCTCCATGGCATGTAGGATCTTCCCAGACCAGGGATCGAACCCGTGTCCCCTGCATTGGCAGGCAGATTCTTAACCACTGTGCCACCAGGGAAGTCCCAGTTCATTTCTTTTTAGTGCTGAAAAATACTCCATCCTCTGGATGTACCACAGTTTACTTATCCATTCACTTACTGAAGGACATCTTGGTTGTTTCCAGGTTTTGGCAATTATAAGTAAAGTTGCTGTAAGTACCCATGTGCAGGTTTTTGTGTAGACGTTAAGTTTTCAACTCCTTTGGTAAATACCAAGGAGCATGATTGGTGGATGGTATGGTAAGAACATTCTTTGTTTTGTAGATAATTGTCAAAATTGTCTTCCAAAGTGGCTATACCATTCATTTTGCTTTGCCACCAGCAATGAATAAAATTTCCTGTTGCTCCACAACCTTGCCAGCATTTGGTGTTGTCAGTGTTCTGGAATTTGGTCATTTTAATAGGTGTGTAATAGTAATTTTTAACGATTATTAAGTACACAATTCAGGGGCATTAAGTACACTCACAATGTTTTGTAACCATCACTACAATCTACTTCCAAAACTTTTTCATCACCCAAAATAGAAACTCTTTAGCTATTAGCAGTAATTCCCCATTTGCCCCGCCCCAGCCCCTGAAAACCTCTATTCTACTTTCTGCCTCTATAAAGTTGCCCATTCTAGATTCCTCATATAAATAGACTAACAGAATATTTGTCCTTTGCATCTGGCTTATTTCACTTAGCATAATTTTTTCAAGGTTGTAGCATGTATCAGAACTTTATTCCTCTTTAAGGCTAACAATTATTCACTTCATGTATAGACCACATTTTGTTTATCCATTTCTCTGTGGGTGGATATTTGGGTTGATTCCATCTTTTAGTTACTGTGAGAAATGCTGCAATGAACACTGCTGTACAGGCATCACTTTGAGTTCCTATTTCCAATTCTTTTGGGTATATACCTAGGAGTGGAACTGCTTGGTCATACAGCAATTCTGTTTAGCTTTTGGAGGAACCACCAAACTGTCTTCTGTAGTAGCCTCACTATTTTACATTCCTACTAGCAACATATGAGAGTTCCAATTTCTCCACATCCTCACCAACACTCATCTTCTATGTGATAGCAGCCACCCTAATGGGTGTGAAGGGGTATCTTGTGGTTTTGATTTGCATTTCCCTAAAAATTAATAATGTTGAACATCTTCCCATGTGCTTATTGGCCATCTGTTTATCTTTTTTGGAGAAATATCTTCAAGTCCTTTGCTCATTTAAAAATCTTTTTGTTGTTGTTTTTAAGAGTTCTTTGTATATTCTGAACAATAACTCATCAGATGTATGATTTGCAAATTTCTCCCATTCTGTGGGTTGCCTTTTCACTGTCGGTAGTGTCCTTTGATGCAACTGATTTTTGTGTTGTGTGCCCTGTAATTTTGCTGAATTCGTTTGATCAAGTAGCTTTCTTATGGATTCTTTGGAATTTTCTCTATACAGGATCACCGCATCTGTTAATATTTTACTTTTTCCTTTCCAATTTGGATGCCTTTTCTTTTTCCTGTCTAATTGGTTTGGCTCAAACTTCTAGTACTATGTTGAGCAGCAATGGTGATAACAGGTGTCCTTGTTTTGTTCCTGATCTTGGGGGAAATGCTTTCAGTCTTTCACCAGAGAATGTTGGCTATCAGTTTTTCATAAATACCCTTTATCATGTAACGCAGGAGTCCCCAACTTTTTTGGAACCAGGGACTGGTTTCATGGAAGACAATTTTTCCACTGGTTTGGGGGGGAATGGATCAGGTGGTAACGCGAGCGATGGGGAGAGACAGATGATGCTTCACTCTCTCGCCCACCTGCTGCTCACCTCCTGCAGTGCGGCCTGGTTCCTAACAGGCCGTGGACTGGGCCCTGGGAGTTGGGGACCCCTGATGTAAAGAATATTAATTCCCTTCTATTCCTAGTTTTCTATTGTTTTATCATGGAAGGGCATTGTGTTTTGTCAAATGCCTTTTCTGCATCAACTGAGATGCTCATATGGGTTTTTCTTTGTCCTATGAATGTGGTGTATTACACTGATTTTCTTACATTGAACCACCCTTGCATTTCTGCAATAAACCCTTTTGGTCATGGCATATAATCCTTCTAATATGCTGTTGAATTTAGTTTGCTTGTATTTTGTTGAGAATCTGCTAAGAACTTCTATCTTTCCATCCACTTAAAGTGTGTTTATATTCATTTCATGCAGTAGTTATAATAGCTGCTTTATAGGTTTTGATATGAGCTGGCATCTGTCAATGGACTTTTCCCTTGAGAATTGGTCACATGGTAATTCTGGACAATATCTTGGACATTTTGAATATTATGTTGTGAGACTCTAGATTCTGTCTAAATCCTCTCAAGAATATTTTTGTTTCAGCAGGCAATTTAACCTGTCAGAAGGATAGGGTTCCTTAGACGTTTTAGCTGCCTGTGCCACCACTACAGCTCTAGCTCTATGACAGGGCCATACTTGGGCCAAAATAGGAAGAGAAACAGAATGGTGATTCCCCTTCTTTAGACAAGTGTCCCCTTTTCCTGGTTCCTCTGCCCAGACAATAATAGTTTTAGCTGCCAGAGCTAAAGTGCTGCAGCCTTGCAACTTTTGCCTGCTCTTGGGGGCCAGCAGAGGAAAAAAAAGAAATGGATTTCCTATTATGTTCTCCAGCTCACAGGATCCCTTTTCCCAGTCCTCTGGCCAAAGCTAAGCTGGGTTCTTTAGGGGGTTTTGCAGCCTGACCTCAGAAGTGAAAGCCATGAAAAAGGAAAAACACCAGGAAACTCAGCCCTGTAGGGTTTGCATAAGTTTTGACTCCCCCTCCCTAATCTGACTTATTTTTCAGAATCCTCAGGTAACTTTTTGTATTTTTTCCAATTTTTGGTTATAATCAGTTGGAGATAGGCTGTAGTGGGCTTAAATCTTGACCAGCACCAGAAGTTGGGAAGCAGTTTCTGAGAACTCATGATCTGTGCTTTCACACAATTTCACAAGAGCCAATACTGTTGCTTTCCACCTACACTTGCATAAACTGATGCTAGGAAGTTGCATCTGAGAACTGTGAATTTGCGCTTGCTTTCACAAAAATGGCTGTCTTAGCTACATTTGCTCAAATTCATAACAGGAAAATTTATGAATCTAAGCTTAGCTTCCCCAAAAACTGTTTCATTCTTATTTCATCCAAATTTGCTTGAACATACTTTTGAGACATTTTGATTGGAGTTTCTTTTAACAAAAAGTGTTTTTTATCCTCTAGGTTTGCTCAGACTCCTGCTGAAGTCTTGAAAACTTTTGAATCTGACTTTATTTTCATAAAAGACTATTGTTTCAGCTAGATTCGTACAACTGAGAAATTCTGTGAACTCTTGAAAATTTTGAGAAAAACTTGTGAAGTTGAGCTTTTCACCAAAACTGAAGGGCGTGGGACTTCTCTGGCGGTCCAGTGGTAAAGAATCTGCCTTCCGATGCAGGGGACGGGAGTTCAAACCCTGGTCAGGGAACTAAGATCCCACATGCCGTGGGGAAACTAAGTCCATGCGCCACAACTACTGAGCTCACACGCCTCAGCTAGAGCGCCTGCATGCCGCAAACTACAGAGCCCACGTGCTCTGGAGCCTGCACGCCACAACTAGAGAAGAGAAAACCCACACACCACAACTGGAGAGAAGCCAGCAAGCCACAACAAAGAGCCTGCGTGCCGCAACTAAAACCTGACACAACCAAAAATAAATAAATAATCTTTAAAACAAAAACAAAAACAAAAACTGAAGGGCGTGCATTGGCAGAGGTCATATTTTGCCTCCCTCCGTAAGGCCAGGCTGAGGCAAAATCATGTTGAACGTATTCTAGGCCTCCGTCAATAATGCCATGTGGTACAATTCCAGGTGGCACCAATCATTCTGTATCTAGGGCAGGGATTGGGGCAAATCTGGTCCATGGATTGTTTCTGTACAATCAGTTAGCCAAGACTGGATTTTACATGTTTAAAGAGTTGTTCAAAAGAAAAACGGTATATGTGACAGATCACATGTGGCCTACAAGGCTTAAAATATTTAATATCTAGCCCAGACAGAAAAAGCTTTGACAACACTGTTCAGTGGTTACCAGTTCTAGACTGGAAAATGGAAAGGGACTTCATGGAACCGGGCAACACAATGACTGTACCTTCTGCCAAAGGATGCTAAACTGGCCAAATTTAGTACGGGGAAGCCTAGTCTAGAGAGGCAGACTCTTCAGCCTTTCCATCACCTTTCCTCCCTGGTTCTACTGCCTCTGTGGCCACTCCTTTCTTTGGCTTCCCCCTTTCACCTACCACTCACATGCTGAGAGTTCAGTCATTAGCTGTCTCCTCCTCTATGTTGACCATTCCTGAAATATAATTATCACTAAGTACAACGGTTAAGAGCTAGGATCACAGAGTCAGGCTGCCTTATTGTGCATCTATCTACCGTACTTCCTAGTTATGTGATCTCAGGCAGATCACTTAATGTCAGTTTCCCCAACTATAAAATGGAGATAATAGGATTATTCTAGAAGGATTAAATGAAGTAAGGCGTGTAAAGCACCCAGCATGTAAGCAGTCAATAATGCTGGCTCTGATAAATGTTACCCACTACCATACTTTTGACAACCATTTATAAGCCACTCAATCCAAAATCTTTTGTTCTTTTCCTTCTGTGACGGACTAATAATTGTGCCCCCATGGTCCACTCTCCTCTTCTTTTAATAATATAACCCTTAAGTTTAAATGAACACACAACCATCCAGATAGAGGCATTTTAGCCTTCTCCACAGGATGGTAAGAATTTGAGACTAGGTTCTAGCCCATGGGATCAGGGTAATTTCCAGGCCCTCTATTTTCTCTTCCCCTTCCTATGGGCCTGAACAAAGATGTGGGGCTGGTGCACTAGCTTCAACCATACAGATGAGAACCACCACCTAGGGGATGGTGAAGCATTAAGACAGTAGGACCCTGAGTCCCCAGATGATCCTGTAATATAGTTGCTTAACTGCAAGCCAGGGCCACTCACCTACCTCTGGACTGTCATATGAGAACTAAACCATTTTGTGTGAATCATTGCTTTGGAGTCCATTTGTTAGAGCAGCTTAATAGTCTAATTAATATGCATCCCAAACCTTAACATCCAACTGCCTTGCTTATGTCCCAGAGGAATCTCAAACTCAACATTCGTAAAACCAACCTCATTATCAAGCCCACTCTGAACCCCTGCTCTTCTTGTATTTCTGAACACAAAGACTAGCCCAACAATTTCTTGATAACATCCCTACTGTCAATTTATCCCCAGACACGAGAATCTGTCGCTCTTACTACTCTCAGATTCAACCTGTCACAGAACCCCACAGCTTGACACATACATCCCTCTTCTATCATTCCCTCACCTCTGATCCCAACCCGATCCTGGCTTTATTTATTTTTATTTATTTATTTAGACCGTGCTGGGTTTCACTGCTTCGCGCGGGCCTTCTCTAGTTGCGGTGCACGGGCTTCTCATTGCGGTAGCTTCTCTTGTTGCGGAGCACGGGCTCTAGAGCGCAGGCTCAGTAGTTGTGGCGCTCGGGCCTAGCCGCTCCGCGGCACGTGGAATCCTCCCGGACCAGGGCTCGAACCCGTGTCCCCTGCATTGGCAGGTGGATTCCCAACCACTGTGCCACCAGGGAAGCCCCACCCTGGCTTTAGATGCTTTTTACTCTGGTAGGCTCTCTGCCTCCAACTCTATACTCCACAGTACTGCTCCATTACCCTTCTTAAAAATGGATCCATTCTATTTTGTTTCCACAAGTCCAAAGCATTTAGCCTTCATGAGGTGGCCCCCAGATTAAGCCTCTAGTTGATCTCCTGCACATACTCCACAAACACTTTATACCAACCACACTATTCTTTTGTTCCTCTCATCCTGTTTAAGTGCTCTTTTTCCTTTGCCTACACCATGCTTTTCAAATGTGGTGAAGGGCCATTAAAAAAATTTCCAGCCTATTGTGGGTATATACTTTCAAAAACACTATACACACAAATCAGAAAATCGATCACATGCTTAGATATCACAGCAATGGCAAAGTTTCTCAGTGCTTACTCTTAATTATGGTGCCTGTTTTGTCATGGACAGGCTAACTGTGCATCCACACTGGTCTGAGGACTACACTTCACACGGGTCTAGACTAACTCTCCCTTTTCCCTGCCTGGTGAACCACCACCCATCCACTTGCAACGTCCATCACCACTGCCTCCACTATGCTTTCCCTGACATTTATGCCCCATAATCACATCCTATTCAATATACCCACCACCTTTTAAAAAAACACCCGTTACAACTTATCACATGTTATTACAATTTTCCGGTCAAATGTCAAAAAGCAGCAAGCTCTTTGAAGTCAGGGATACGTGCAAGTCATCCCTGCATCCTGAGCCTTGTGCCTGTCATGGGATAGAAGCTTAGAAATATGATTAGCAAATAAATGTGTCCAACACACCTCTGGCGACACACAGACAGGCAGAACTGCAGCAACTCTAAATAGACCTTTAATGACTGGGGTGTGGCTGGACCTAAACGTTGAATGGTTTAGGGCACTGGGAACTGAAGTCAAGCAATCAGTAGGCCGTCTGAGACTGCTGCTGGCGGTAGCCACCCCGGCGCATGTAGCCCTCATTTTTGCGGTAGCCATCCTTCTGGTCTGCAGGAGAGAGATGGGGAGGGGAGGAGGTGAATGCCAAGGGAGAGGCAGTAAGGGGGCCAGGACCCTGGGAGCACAGAGGGGATGGAAGCACTCACCTCGGAAGTAGCCACCATAGGTACCCTGCTTGTGGTCAAACACCCGCTCATTGTTTTCCACCAGGCTGCCCAGCTTCTCAGCCAGCTGCAGGGCCAGGTTCTGCTGGGCAGTGGGCTCAGTGCGGTGCATCACCACTGTCTGTGTCGGCTGGTCCAGGGAGGCCTGACAGAAGTGAGGCGGAGGAAGGGACAGATCAGTCTCCTGCACTCCAATCTCTCCATGACTCCACCTGCCCATGTGCCCATGTTGATGGTCCTTACCATCAACTCCTCGTTAATGATCATCTTGCTGATGATGGAGTGCACAGTGGGCAGGTCCAGTTCAAACATGTCAGACAGTGTCTCCATGCTGGTCAGAAAAAAGGCCAAGAGCAGGGAGCAATTAGGACCCTTGACCACAAAGCTGGGGCTCCTGTGCCTCCTCAGGGCCCATCCTACCTGATGGAGTCATAGACACTGCTGTAGGTGAAGAGGTAGGTCCGCAGTGACTCTTCCTGGATCTTCCTGTGGGGAGAAGGGAGAAAAGGGGGAGATATTCAGTGAAGGAGACCAAGTCTTTTCTTCCCCACCCACTAGGGTCTTGTTCTCTGCTCACCTAACCAGCATGGATCGGACTTTGTCAGCCTCCGGGAAAAGGTCCCACACTTTGCCATTCATCTTCTCGTTGATGATAAAACTGTGGCAGGTCTTCCAGTCACCCATCTTCATGGCCTTGGAGGCAGCGACCACATGTTCCCTCATTGACTCGGGGGGACCTGAAAGGTTGGGAATGAGGGAGGGCCTAGGGAAACTTGGGATGAGGGCTCCTTCCCCCACAAGCACTATTTAAGGAGGAACCCAGGCTAGGAGAGCAAACAACTGGACTGAGACTCTCCCAGCTCTCCATTAAGTAGCCATGTAACTGTAATAGTCACTTAATATCAGAATAACTGTATTTACATTTAGACTTAGTCTATGATGTGCCTCAGGGGATTGGTGAGTTCCTTGAAAATGCTGACAAATTGCTGTGTGTACCCTTATGCACATTTTCCTAGGAAAGGGTCCACAGCTTTTATCAGATTCTTACAAGGTTCACTGACCTAAAAAAAATGTCTAACATCCACTGCAGACAGTAGTAGAGAGGCGGGGAATGTGAACCAAGAAGCCCTAAGAGATGATGCTGGACATACAGATTTTCACTGGCAATTTTCCAATGAAAACAAAACAAAGTAAAGCACCACTACACAGCGCAGACAAAATGTGCCTAAAGTGCACCTGCTCTTAATATGACCATACACACAACCAGCAGAGGACAAATCTGTAGAGGGACGTGGCTGTGGGCAGTAAGCTTGGCTCACTTGCCAAGTCCTTCCATGCACCAGCCTTACAGGAAGGGCACAATTCAAATTCCTTTCCCAGTGAAATCACAACTCACTCAACCTCTGGATTTAATGATCAGATCTCTAAAAGTGCTCAAAGAAGCCAATGTTAGATTCTTGAACGCCGAGGGTCTAGTTAGTTAGCTAAAAAATAATATGGATGAAAGGGAAAAAGACGAAAAGGTCAGAGAGACACATACCAGCTGTGTTAACCCTGGGTAAAGTCACTTAACTTTTGTGCCTCAGTTTCTTAATCAGGAAAAAGGGGGGTCATAATAGTATCTTCATAGGGCTATGACTAATGAAGAATAAATGAATTATTATTATTTATAAAACACTTAGTGCCAGGCAGAAAAAAGTAGTACGTAAGTTTATACTAAATTAAAAATATTGTTGGAATCAGGTCATGGAGACTTTAACTTAGTGACTAAGGAGGCTGGACTTCATTCTACAGGCAATGAAGAACTTCTGAAGGTGCTGGGGGTGTATAACATCCCACACTTGGTAGAAAGATACTACTGACAAATACAGACTGAAGGGGAGAATGATAGGAAGCAGGGAGCTTAATTTGTAAGCTAAGACAACGTGTCCTATGGTAAGAGACCATGAAGACTACTTAGTAAAAATGATGCTTTTATGCCATACATGGAAATGCCATTAAATCAAAGGGAATCATCTTGTGGGAAAGTTTACTCCCTTCATCTTCTCTTAATCCTTTGATTACAAGTAATCAAGGAACAAACGAACAAAGTCTGCTGCACTACAGAGCCCCCCACTCACCCAGCAAGGGCTGTCGCTCGCCCACCCGCAGCTGGTGATGGAACTGCTTGCTGATCATGCGCCGGCGGGCGTCACTCTCATGGGCGGCCATGTAGGGGATCTCCAGGAGCATGGCCGACACCAGGTAAACACACTCCAGCAGCTCCAGATTTATGTGCAGGTGGAAGGGCACCTGCCGGCGCCGCTCCACCTTCTCCTGCTCCTGGTTGCGCTCTTGCAGGCTGCGCAGCAGCAGACCCTGGCCCAGAAGCTCCTTGGCCCGGCCACTTGACTGGATGTCCAGCAGGGCATTGTGAGCATCCTTGGTCAGGCCTTGGCGGAAGGCACAGATGCCCAGCTGCACCATGGTGCGGTTGTACAGGATCTAAGAGCGAAGGGCAATGCACTCAGAGGTGATAGCCACAAGGCAAGTCTTTCACAGGGTTAGGACAGAGAACAAAATAGACCAGTTCCTCCCCTTCCATGGAGCTTACACTCTAGGGACAGGGGTATGGAGGACAAAATAAGCATAATATGCAGGTGGTGACTCAAGCTAAGGAGAAAAATAAAGCAGACGAGGGAGTTAAGAAGGGAGTCTGAGTGGTGGCAGTAGTGGTGGGAACTCACAATTTTATGTAGTATAACTAGGGAAGGCCTCATTTTGAAGGGGATGTTTAAAAACAAAGACCTAATAGAAAAAGAAAGAGCAAGTCATACAGATCTCTGGAGGAAGAAGAATATTCTAGGAAACATGAAAAGCAAGTGAAAAGGCCCTATGCCAGACGTATTCAAGGACAAGGAATGCGATATGGCTAGAGCTGGTAAAAGATGTGATCAGAAACTGGAGTCTGGGCAAGCACAGGGCGTTGTAAGCCGTGTTAAAGATTTTAAGATGGGAAACCACAGGAAGCTTTTGAGCAAATAAGTGACATAATTTGACTTTATTAACAGGGTTACTCTGGCTGCTGCATTAAGAACAGCCTGAAGGGGCTTCCCTGGTGGTACACTGGTTAAGAATCCGCCTGCCAATGCAGAGGACATGGGTTCGATCCCTGGTCCGGGAAGATTCCACATGCTGTGGAGCAACTAAGCTTGTGTGCCACAACTACTGAGCCCACACGCCACAGCTACTGAAGCCCGCGCGCCTAGAGCCCATGCTCTGCAACAAGAGAAGCCACCGCAAGGAGAAGCCCGCACACCGCAACAAGAGAAAGCCCACGCACAGCAACAAAGACCCAATGCAGCCAAAAATAAATAAGTATATTTAAAATTAAAAAAAAAAAAAAAAGGATCTGCCTGCCAAAGCAGGGGACATGGGTTTGAGCCCTGGTCCGGGAAGATCCCACATGCCGCGGAGCAACTAAGCCCACGTGCCGCAACTACTGAAGCCCGTGTGCCCTAGAGCCCGTGCTCCGTAACAAAGAGGAGCCACCACAATGAGAAGCCCGCGCACCGCAATGAAGAGCAGCCCCCACTCGCCGCAACTAGAGAAAGCCCGTGCGCAGCAATGAAGACCCAATGCAGCCAAAAATAAATTAATTAAAAAAGTAAAAGGAATAAACATTAAAAAAAAAAAAAAGAAAAAGAAAAAGAAAGAACAGCCTGAAGGGATATAAGGGGAGAAGCAGAGAGACAGACCGGGAGCCTGATGGTGGCTTAGACCAGAGGGTAGCAGTGGAAGTTATAATAAGTGGTCAGATAGGGATTTTCAACACAAATGGGTGGGGAATCAAATGTGAGAGAAAAACAAGAATCAAAGATGAATTCAAGGCTTCTGGGCCTAGGCAACTGAAAAGATGGACTTATCAATAATTAAGATAGGGAAGATTGTAGGTAGTACGGATTTTGGTGGGGGGGAAAGACCAAGTCTTTACTGACAACAAAAATATAGAGGTCAATATCGGTCATGAACTTAGATACAAAAAGCCTTAAAAACATACCAGCAAGCAAAATCCAGCAATACATAGAAGAGATAATATACCATGACCAAGTAGGATATATCACAGGAATGAAAGTCTGGTATAAAAATCTAAAATCAAGGTTATTCACCATATGAACAGAATAATGGAGAAATAACTGTGCATTATTTCAATAGATGCAGAAAAAGATTTTGACAAAATTCAACACCTATTAAGGACAAAAATTCCCAGCCAACTAGGATCAGAAGAGAACTCCATCAATCTGAGAAAGTCTATCTACAAAAATATTATCTATAAAAATAGGTAACATTCTTCTTAATGGTGAAATGTTCACCGCTTCCCTGCTGATACTGGGAAGGAGGCAAGATGTCTGCTCTCACTTCTATTCAGCACTAAGTATTAGCGATTTGAGTCATTACACTATGGCAAAAAAGAAATAAAAAAGAAAGAAAAGTCTCAGAGATTGGTATAGTAATAAAACTGTCCCTATGTGCAGATGACATGATTAATTCAGTAAAAAAAACTTAAGTAATCTGTAAAACACTAGACCCAATACAGCTGTCCCTCAGTATCCATGGGGGATTGGTTCCTGGACCCTCCAAGGATACCAAAATCTGCAGATGCTCAAGTCTCTTATATGAAATGGCATAGTATTTGAATATAACTTACGGTACATCCTCCCATGTAATTTAAATCATCTGTAGATTACTTGTAACACCTAATACAATGTAAGTGCTATGTAAATAGTTACCAAACAAGGCAAATTTTGTTTTTTTGGGGAACTTTCTGGAATCCCTCCCCCTCCCCCCAAATATCTTCAATCTGCAGTTGGTTGAATCCACAAATACAGAGGACAGAAGGCCAGACTAAAACTGAATTTAGCAAGATGGCAGGATCCAAGGCCAATGTAAAAAAATTAACTCTATTTTTAGATACTGGTAGTTAACAATTTAAAAATGAAATTAACAGGAGTTCCCTGGTGGTCTAGTGGTTAGGATTCAGTGCTTTCTCTGCGGTGGCCCAGGTTCAATCCTTGGTTGAGGAACTGAGATCCCGCAAACCGTGTGGACAAAATAAAAAATAAAATAAAATTAAATTAAATTAAAAAATTGCATTTACGATAGCATCAAAAATCGTATAATTCTCAGGAATAATTTTTTAAAAGATGTGTATTACCTCTGCAGAGAGAAGCTGAAGAAATTAAATGAAGAATAACACGTAAGATCAAAAGGTTCAAAGTTGTTAAGGTGTCAGTTCTCCCAAAATTGATTTACAGATTCAATATAATCCCAGCAGGCATTTTTGCACAAATTGACAAGCTGACTTTGAAATTTATGTGGAAATGCAAATGTCACAGAACATTCCAACTATTCTCAAAAAACAACAAAGTTGGAGGAGTCATACTACCTGACTTCAAAACTTACTCTAGGGACTTCCCTTGTGGTGCAGTGGTTAAGAATCCGCCTGCCAATGCAGGAGACACGGGTTCGAGCCCTGGTCCGGGAAGATCCCACATGCCGTGGAGCAACTAAGCCCGTGCGCTACAACTACTGAGCCTGCGCTCTAGAGCCTGCAAGCCACAACTACTGAGCCCGAGTACCACAAGTACTGAAGCCTGCACGCCTAGAGCCCATGCTGCGCAACAAGAGAAGCCACTGCAATGAGAAGCCCACGCACTGCAACCAAGAGCAACCCCTGCTCACTGCAACTAGAGAAAGCCTGGGCGAAGCAACGAAGACCCAATGCAGCCATAAATTAATTAATTAATTAAAAAAAAAAAAAAAAGGCTTAACTCTAAAGGCACAGCCATCGAGACAGTGTGGAACTGGCATAAGGAAAGACAAAAAGATGAATGAATGGAATAGAATAGAGAGCCCAGAAACACATTTATAGGGTCATGTGGTTGGTTTTTCATGTGGTTTTCCACAAAGGCACCAAAGCAATATAATGGGGAAAGAACGTCTCTGACCCTGACTTCACACCATATGCAGACAACAGAGACCTAAATGTGAAAGCTAAAACCACAAGAACTTCCAAAAACTAAAAATAAGAAAAGATTATCCTTATGAATTGCAAGTAGGAAAAAGTTTCTTTAGATAGGACCCAGAAAATAACCAAAAGAGATAAAACTGATATATTAGAATATACATCAAAACACACGGTTAAGAAAATGAATAGGCAAACCACAGACTGGAAAAAAATATTTGGTAAACATTTATATGATAAAGGACTGGTATCCAGGATATATAAAGATTTCCTACAACTCAATAATAAAAAGATGAATAATCCAATCTTCAAAAAAAGCGGGGGGGCAAAAGTTGACCAGACATCTCACAAAGGAAGATATATAAAGGGACAATAAACATTTAAAAAGTAGTCAATTTCAACAGTTATCAGGGAAATACAAACTAACACCACATTGAGATACCATTAGACAACAACCATGATGGCCAAAATTAAGAAGACCAACAACACTAAATATTGACAAGGTAGAAGTGAAAAATGGTACAACCCGGCTTCCCTGGTGGCGCAGTGGTTAAGAATCTGCCTGCCAATGCAGGGGACACGGGTTCGAGCCCTGGTCTGGGAAGATCCCACATGCCGCGGAGCGACTAAGCCCGTGAGCCACAACTACTGAGCCTGCGCGTCTGGAGCCTGTGCTCCCCAACGGGAGAGGCCGCGACGGTGAGAGGCCCACGCACCGCAATTAAGAGTGGCCCCCACTTGCCGCAACTGGAGAAAGCCCTCGCACAGAAACGAAGACCCAACACAGCCAAAAATAAATATAAATAAATTAATTAATTAATTAAAAAAAAAAAAGAAAAATGGTACAACCATTTCTGAGTTTCATTCTTTTTTTTTTTTTTTATAAATTTATTTATTTACTTTTGGCTGCCTTGGGTCTTCACTGATGTGCGCGAGCTTTCTCTAGTTGCAGTGAGCGGGGGCTACTCTTCGTTGAGTAGAGTACTCGTACTGAGCGGGGGGCTCAGTAGCTGTGGCTTGCAGGCTCTAGAGTGCAGGCTCAGTAGTTGTGGGCTTAGTTGCTCTGCGGCATGTGGGATCTTCCCGGACCAGGGCTCGAACCCGTGTCCCCTGCATTGGCAGGCAGATTCTTAACCACTGTACCACCAGGGAAGTCTCACTTTTGAGCTTCTTATAAAACTGGACATACACCTACACTATGATGCAGCAATTCCACTCTTAAGTATTTACCCAAGAGAAACCATACATCCACACAAACTTATACATATATCACAAGAGCTTCATTTATAATACCCCAAACTGGTTGATCAGGTATCTATCAAGAGGAAATTCAAGAACCTGTGATAAATTCATACAATGGAATAAAAAATAGGAGTGCTATTCAAAAAGCACCACCAGACAGGCTCACCAAATGTTTTATACATAAATCCCTCACAATTGTTCTAAACACACATTTATAGGATCTATACCTAGACACAGCTGTAATACTCCTACATGAAAATGTCCTCACAATGCTGCCACACACAAAATTTTATGTTTCACACGTCACACTGTATTTGGGTCCCTGTCCTTCTCAGTTTAACTGCTTAAATGCTTTTTCATCTTTTTAAGTAAGATGATCTCCTAATGTTTGTTCCAAACCAGACACATAGTAGTTATAATAAATATTAGTTGAACCCCAATCCTATTCCAGAGGACTCTATGTTAATATGTAGGAGAATCAAAGAAAGCTAGCACTCGGGAAGGACCAAGTGTCTCCCTGTATCTGCATTAGCCAGACAGGTGGCTAATCTGCCTGAGACACTTTGCCTGAACAGAGAGGACGGGGGCCTGGCCTGGTCTTCCCTTTGCCACCAGGGCCAGAACGCCTCCTTCCCATCCTACCTGTACTGGCGGGTCCGCGTGCTGAATGTTGTCTTGTAGGTGGCTCATGAGCATGAGGTCACGGGCCTGGTACCAGCGGGAGTGCAGAGCATGATGGTAGATATGGCAGAGGATGGCGCATGTGCGGATTCGGTCTGTGCGGTCTTTGGCATAGATGTACTTGCACAGTCTCTCCATCAGCACAGCTGAGTCCTCGCCCTCATTTTCGGCCTGGTCTTGCTCTGACTGGAGGGGTAGGGGGTGGGGGGAGATATTGCTGGAGGAGGAGATGCGGCAAGCACAATGGTTCTAACTGGCTCAACCTTCAGCAACCAAAGACGAGACTCCATCCAGCCTCATCCTCGTCCCTCTGCTCCACCACAGACAGTCCCCAGGGAATAGAAGATCTGCCATGAAGTCCTGACAGACATGCAGAACGGATGGACACACCCCTCTCCCCTCTGACATGGTGGCCAAGCACTTACCTTTGAGGAGCCCTCAGGGGGGGTAAGCTGCCGCTGATGGGCCTTGTAATCAAACTTGTAGTAGGTGTGGAGGATGCGCCTCAAGTAGACGCGACAGATCTCGTCAGTGGTGCCCTTCTCCTCCAGGTAGCGCTGCACACGCTCAATGATGGTGCACACCTGTGCCTCGTCCTTCAGGTGCTCCACGTACTCTGGCAGGGAAAGCACCCACCCTCAGCTTGGCCAGGCACCCAGGCTTTCCCAGGCACTCTGTTCTGCTAATTCCTCCCCTGATTAACTCCTCCTCCTCTCATTCGGCTCTCACCTCAAATGGGCCCTACCTACAGATGCTTCTTCAACCATTATCTAAAGCAGCCACCACTCCAGACATCCTCTGTCACATGTCCCGATCTGAATTTCTAACTCACACTTTACATTATCTACAACTGACTCGTTCATTTTTTTTGTAGAACTGCCTTGCTTCAGCACCGAAATGTAAGCTCCATGAGCATGAAGGCCCCAAGCTGTCTTGTTCATCAATACACCTTTGACTTGGTGGACACATGTGGACACTCACATTTTACTGTGTAAATGTCCTGCATTTCCCCATTCTAATGCTTAAGGCGTACAAGCTAAACAAGCCAAGTGGACAGAGACCATCATACCCCAACAGTTCTCAAAGTAGCAGACAGCAGCATCACTTAGAAACATGTCTGAAATGCAAAATGTGAGGCCTCACCCAGACCTATTGAATCAGAAGCTACGGGAGTGGGGTCCAGTATCTTAAAGAGGCCCTGTGGTATGAATGCTGGGGTGAGGAAGGGCTGGCTTTCCGAACATTCTCACTTACTATAATCCTTCATTTTAATCCCTGCACTTTTCCTCTCACTGATGCCCATGCTTGCTCAGGCTCACCTTGGGAGTGAGGATCAGTGTTTTGCATTATCTTGGTAAATTCTTCATCCATTCGTTCCACCAGAGTTAGGATACAGCCACGGACACGCAGCGGCTGAAGAGAAGGCAAAGGAGGAAATAAATTAGCCCAGATTCCAGTCCTGGACTTCAACCCTTCTGTCTCCAACAAGCCTTCCCAAAGCAGACAACACACACTTCCAAATAGCCTGCCAAATGCCCTCTTTACCTGGTCAGCGTTATGCAGGTTCTCACTCTCTTCCAGAATGTTCTCTCCAACAAAGATGTTGGGGTTTGCAAACAGGATGTCCATCAGCTCATTGATGCAGTCCAGACACTTCTGCCACATCTCAGGCTGCCAAGAGATCAGACAGCAGTCAGAGCTGTGAAGGTGGAACAAGCAGATACCTCCCAAGAGCCCTTCACCAGAAATCCAGGGGCCTTCAACCACCAAGACTGCTCCAACAGTCCTTGAGTCTTGAGTCACTAGCCACCTTCCCATGACCCACCAGCTCCGCCGTGGGATGCTCATTATTGTTCTCACCTTCATGTATGTGGCCAGGTTGGGGTTGTAGTCATAAAGAGAGGCGATGATATTGAACTTGATCTTGACGGTGACACCCTCTCCCAGGTTGTTTTCAGAGGCAATCTGAACCAGCAGCTGTAGCAGCTCAATCTGGGCTGCACTGGAGGGGTACAGAATTGGGTGAGGCACAGGAAACAAATAAAAAAGTCTTATCCTGTCATACAGCATGCCCTCTTCAGACAAGAAAAGCAGCCTCATTCCCAATATCCACCCCTAGCCTCACCATCTATATACTTGCTTCTCCCTCATAAATTCCAAACAGAAATAGCAATAATGCTAACAATCTACCATCCTCTTTAGTCACTGAATAACTAAAGAAGATGAGTATTATTCCCATTTTACGAATGGGAAAACAGCCCCCAAAGGTTAAGTGATTGATCTAAGGTCAAACAGAATGTAAACAGCAGAAAATAGACTGGTGTATTCCAAGTACATCATTCTCTCTACTGTAACCACACAAAGATCTTCCCAAAATAGCACTATTTCCCCAACAACCTTCACCCTGTGTCTTAAGAGAAAATGAGCTTTCACCCTGTAGTGACATAGCCCAGGCCCATGAATCTTACCGATCAGTTCCCTTCTTGCCTCGTGCCTGTAGGATCTCATTCAGTTTCTTGATGACAACAGCGTGGGTGATCTCAGTTCCCTTGGCAAACATTTTTGGCTTCTCCTAGGTAACACACAAGTTATGTGCAGGCTGACAGAAACCTGTTCTTGCCTTAACTGTTCTCCCGAATCCGACCAGGAGGGTACCTGTATGCTCTCCCAAACTGTTTCCCAATTCCTTTTCGTTCTAAAATCCTCACCTTAACCAGGGGCACTCCACCCCGGACCCTTTCCCACTCCCCGCCTTCATTGTCTTCCTCCTCCTCATCCAGGCGCTTGGATTTCCTATCGTGCTTTTTCTTGGCTTTGTCCTCCCGTTTCTTCTCAGCTGCCTTCTTGTCCTCCTCTGTGGTGGGGGCCCTGCCAAGAGACACAGGAGAAGATGAAGGATCAGCCCCCTCTCCACCTTGAGGCTTCTTCCTCCCACGAAATCCCTCTTTTTCTCTTCCTGGGTCCAAGTTACACTCTACAAGAATGACCTATGGATAACTAACCATAACCAAAGCAAGGACCACTAAGCATTTGAATCTGCCAGACCACTTACCAAGGTCCGTTACCATATTACACTAAGCACCTCGTATGAAGGAAAGAGTACGGTCTAGTTTAATAAGACAGAGGTGCTAACCAGGCCACTACAGACACAGAAACAGCCTGTCATGTTGCTCCACAACTAAACTCTAAGGTTTTCCAAAGAATCCATATGCAACACAGTTGTTCTTTGGTACTAGTTGCTCTGTCCAGACTCATCTTTTTTTTTTTTTTTAATAAATAAATCTATTTATTTATTTAGTTCTTTAGTTAGTTATGGCTGCGTTGGGTCTTCGTTGTTGTGCACGGGTCCTCTCTAGCTGCGGCTAGTGGGGGCTACTCTTTGTTGCAGTGCGCCATCTTCTCACTGCGGTGGCTTCTCTTGTTGCGGAGCACGGGCTCCAGGCGTTGTGGCTCCAGGCTCTAGAACGCAGGCTCAGTAGTAGTGGTGCACAGGCTTAGTTGCTCCACGGCATGTGGGATCTTCCTGGACCAGGGCTTGAACCTGTGTCCCTGCATCGGCAGGGAGATTCTTAACCACTGCACCACCAGGGAAGTCCCCAGACTAATCTTTTAATCACCAACTGATTTATCAGTTTAAAATCAGTGCTTAGAAAAAAAAAAAGTGCAAAAAAATTTTTGCAGTTCCCAGACTGGCTGCTTTTCCCTGCCTTTCTTTCCCCTTTTATGAAAATTATTAATATAAATTCTGAATAAAAAAAAAAAAAACTGTTCAATACAACAAAATGTCCCCAACAAAAGAGAAAAAGATCACTGGCTACCTCAAAGTGGACTTAAGCTATTTGATGTCTGAAACCATTTCCAGACTTTAATACTTATATAATGAAATATAAACCAAATGACAGGGACAAATTATTTCAAACTTTATAAAGATACTGAGGAAAAAGTCTCTCCAGAAAGACTTGAACAGACATTCAAGTTATCTATAATTAAAACACCATTTAAACATTTATAAATAAATTTCATTTTAACTGCTTAAAAGGTTTGAATATGCTTTAGTAATAGCTTATAAATTTGCCAGTTGGATTAAAACTTGCCCTTGCCAAAAGATTTATGGCTTTTTTTTTTTTTTTTGGGCCATGCCACGTGGCTTGTGGGGTGCTTGTGGGATCTCAGTTCTCCAACCAGGGACAGAACCCGGGCCATGGCAGTGACAGCACCGAATCCCAACCACTAGACCACCAGGGAACTCCCTATGCCATAACTCAATAAAAGCTTAATGGTTTTTCCTCCTGTACTAATGCAATACTCCCTAATGATAAAAACCCATTTCATAGCTAAAATCCTTTGCAAATACGCTAAGTATGTTCATTAAGCTGAAACTGCTTGGTCTGCATCATCCATCCCCAAAGCTCTGAGATCACAGGACCTCATGCTATTTAAAAATCAATGCCGGCTAAACTTCAAAAGAACTTAATTATCCTTGGCCTAAAGTTTTACTCGAAGCCCTCAGGATATTGTGATTCACACCTCAAAAACACAAACTCTCACCCTATGAAATTCTAACTGAAAGACCTAAAACTTGACTTGATCTCTCCCCTATGACAGATTATACCTTGGTATATTCACATCGTTAAGAATCGATCAGAAAACTGACATTTATGCTCTCAGGTAGAGGGACATCACCAGATACACCTCCACCTAAATACACAGCTAACAAACTGAAGACATTAAGAGACACCAATAGAAGTTAGTCCTAAAACTACACTGAAAAGGACCATTCCACACCCTCTTAACCACAACTATGATCTAGAGCCTCTAGACATACACTCTTCCTTAGGATCCTAACAACTTGGAGATCCAGTCCCACCAGAGATCTATCCTGAGGTGCACTTTAAAAAAGGCCTCCAGAAGCAGGTAGCTCTTAGAAGCAGACAGCATCTCGGCGAGATTCCACAGGGCAACCATATCAGATGTAGACAACTTCCTCCAAAACCCTTCAGATTAGGATTCCTAAATTGAGACAACAAATGTATTCTGTGTATTCCTCCTCTTTTAACTTCTTTTGAATCAGTTCATCATTATCGAAGTTTCGCAGTAAAAATCTTGGTTGCTCACTATTGGAAGAGGTCATTGAGAGGATGTGACCATGGGCTGACCCAAGAGCTGGACCCAGGGTACTGGAGGCTCCTTACTCCCTCCCCTGTCCTTGGAATGTACGTTCTGCTCACGGTTCTCACCTTAGGAGCCACTTCAAGGATGCAGCCTTGAGAGCAATGTGTTGAGACCATCTGATCTGAATATGTGACTGAGCTCTATTATAGCCTCTATATAAACTCTTAAGATTCTGGAAGACAGATGCAGAGATCTACTCATCCTGAGGCCACCAAAGATAAACCTTGTATTTAAGTTCCCTTGCTTATTACACCTGCCACCTACCAATCTGGAGTGGTCTGCCTCTTTCTTCGGTCTCTCCTTGTCCTCTGTGCATAGGGATAGTTTCAGATTTTACCAGGGAGCTCCCAAAGTTGCAAACCAATATTCACATTTGATTAAGACTCCAACATGGTAACTTATGAGAAGGGGTCCAAGATACTAGATTTCATCAGTTTGTACTTAAGAATTCCTACCCCAACTACCAATTCAGAAACACGAACATGTGATCTGTAATTTACCTCTTGTATGGTCCAAAATAACAAATAATTTAAACATTTCAGCCCCAAACTAACAAATTCCTTAGCTAAGAATTAACCTTAAATAGGGAATTCCCTGACAGTCCAGTGGTTAGGACTCTAAGCTTTCACTGCTGAGGGCGTGGGTTTAATCCCTGGTCAGGGAACTAAGATTCCATAAGCCACGAGGCTCGGCTAAAAATTAAAAAAAAAAAAAAAAAAGAATTAACCCTAAATAAAACTGATCTCAAATACTGGTCAGTCAAGGCTAATAAATAAAGATGTGCAATAAATAACATCTTACTGAACCTGGATAAATACTTTGGAAAAAACAAATCAATTAAGAAAAAAGCCACTTGATTAAAAGTTCACTAAAGTGATTCTTAAAGACATTCTCCTAGATAGGCTTAGCCTGATTAGAAAATTAAATAAAGGTCCTAAATGTTTCTTTTATTGTATCTGTGACTATCCTCGTATTTTCTGCCCAAACCCACTATCTAATATCCAGGTGCTTTAATGTTGCTAGACAACCTTATTATCCCACATCAAAGAAACTGAAGCTCTTGAGATTAAATGTGTTCCTTTACGTGCTTGTTTTGACCAAAAGATGAAAGCTGAGAAATTCTGATGAGAGGAAGGGTATAGACTGGTTTAATACGGAGATGTTGAAAAAGGATGCTGGCAGACATTATAGGGACAGCCTGTCATGTTTCTAAATAATCTATTAACAACTGAAACTAACCTTGGCTGGCTTAGATAGCTAATGAGTTTACACACACACAAATGTGCAAACAAAATTCAACATTCTCACCACCGTCTGCGGTTTCTCCCTCTCTCCTTATTCCTCTTTCTCTTATCAAATTCTTTTTTGTCTTGGTTAGAAATCGATCTTAAAAGTTGGTCTACCTTGTTATACAAGTAAAATAGTGTCTCTGAGTTATTCTTTGACACTACAAAGCCACAAACTCTTAATGTCAATAAGGCCTTTGAGGATCCCATGGTTAACCCAACCTCTGACACTTGACACTTTAACTAAATCTAATTTCAGATTTTTTTTGGCGGGGGGGTGGTGGGGAATCAGGTGGGTTAGGTACACAAAGTAAAATTTCACAGGTTAAAAAAATATATCAAGGGTAACCTCTAAAGTAAAAATGATAAAGATAGGATTAATCTTAAAATAATTATTCTGAAAAATAATTCTGAAAGCCAAATCGCTCCCAACCAAATTACATACTGTTATGAATCCATTTATATAAAACTCTAAAAAATGCCAACCTATCTAGTGATAGAAAACAAATCAGCAGTTGACCACAGAAAGGGCAAAGAGAAGTGGGGCAGGAGAGAAGGTTTACAAAGGGGCATAAAGCAATTTTTAGGAGTGATGGATTTTATTTACTCTGATTGCAGTGATGGTTTCATGAGTATAAACATGTCACAACTTATCAAATTGCTAACTTTAAATATGTGTGGTGGGCTTCCTTGGTGGCACCCTGGTTAAGAATACACCTACCAATGCAAAGGACACGGGTTTGAGCCCTGGTCCAGGAAGATCCCATGTGCCGTGCAGCAACTAAGCCCGTGGGCCACAACTACTGAGCCTGCGCTCTAGAGCCCACGAGCCACAACTACTGAAGCCCGTGTGCCTAGAGCCCATGCTCCAAAACAAGAGACACCAACATGGGAGATTGGAATTGACAATATATACAGTAATACGTATAAAATAGATAACTAATAAGAACCTGCTGTATAAAAAAATAAAAATTAATTAAATTAAAAAAAAGAGAAGCCACCGCAATGAGAGCCCATGCACTGCAACGAACAGCCCCCGCTTGCTACTACTAGAGACAGCCCACGCGCAGCAACGAAGACCCAATGCAAAAATAAATAAATAAATTTATGTTAAAAAAAAGGAAGTTAAAAATAGGAAGAGGATAAATAAAAAGCACATTAATAAGAGAGCAAGAACAAGACAAAATACATTTATAATCACAATAAATGTAAATTAACCTGCAGAGATTAAAAAGCAGAGATCAAGTTTTGGAGACAGTGGTGGTGGTTGCACAACCGAGTGAATGAACTCAATGACACTGAATTGGACACTTAAAAAATGATTAATGGTAAATTTTATGAGTGGCACAATTGAAAACAGAAAAAAAAATAGCAATGATCATGAGATGAAAACGAAAAAAAGCCGAGCTGTGTTTGTAAGAGACATCTCTAAACATAAACCATGGTAAAGTGCAAAATAAAAGGACAGGAGAAGATATACAGTTGACCCATGATCGATGTGGGGTACGACATGGGGATGGGGTGGCAATCCCCCATCAAAAATGTGCATGTGACTCTACAGTTGGTCCTCTGCAACTGAAGATTCAACCAACCATGGACCGTGTGGTACTACAGCACACATTTATTGAAAAAGTCTGTGTATAAGTGGACCTGTGCAGTTCAAACCAATGTTGTTCAAGGGTCAACTGTATGTGTGTTCTCAAAGATGCCCTATTATCAAGCAGAGGAAGCCCCCTTCTAGTCCTACTTTGTTGAGTGCTTTTATCATGAGGGAGTGTTAGGATTATTCTCAAATGCTTTCTCTGTGTCTACTGAGATGACTATATGGTTTTTATCCTTTATCCTATTTATATGGTGTATTACGTTAATTGACTGTCGTGCGTTACACTAACTTTGCATTATTAGGATAAATTGCACTTGGTCATGATGTAAAAGCCTTTTTGTATGTTGCTGGACTGGTTTTTGCTGAGGATTTTTGAACCTAAATTCATAAAAGATATTGGTCTGTAGTTTTCTATTCTCATGATGTCCTAAGTTTAACCTTAGTCCCCACTTGTTCCCTCAGACAGGAGCCTTTGTGCAATGCACATGTGCAGTGCACACTACACACACTGGTCCAAATAATGGAGACTTCAATACACAATTATTGAAAAGACAAAAACACAAAGGAAATATAAAAGATATGAACCAATAATAAGGTTGCTATTTCTATAGGATGTCAGTAGGCTTAAAACATGAGTTTCACAGTAAAGCAAATTTAAGAGATAGCTAATGAAACAAAGTTAAACAGATCAATTTTGCTTAACTGATATATGGTTGTAAACTCTCCAAGAAGGGAATATGATACTGTGGCATAATAAGAAATATTTATGTGGGGGCTTCCCTGGTGGCGCAGTGGTTGAGAATCTGCCTGCCAATAATAATGCAGGGGACACGGGTTCGAGCCCTTGTCTGGGAAGATCCCACATGCCGCGGAGCAACTGGGCCCGTGAGCCACAATTACTGAGCCTGCGCTTCTGGAGCCTGTGCTCCGCAACAAGAGAGGCCGCGACAGTAAGAGGCCCGCGCACCGCGATGAAGAGTGGCCCCCGCTTGCCACAACTAGAGAAAGCCCTCGCACAGAAACGAAGACCCAACACAGCCATAAATAAATAAATAAACAAATACTTAAAAAAAAAAAAAAAGAATGGCTCCCATGTATCCATATTAAACTGCCCTTTAAAAAAAAAAAATAAATAAAAATTAAAAAAAAAAGAAATATTTATGTGGTCTTTGTCCTCAGTTCCCGACACAGAGCTCCTAAATCCCTTGGAATTTCCTGAGCAATAGGAGCATCTTTCATTCTAATGAGGCCTTGACAGGCCTCCAGAAAGCTTTCAGGATGGGGGCTGGTTGCCAAAAAGACCAAAGCATGATTAGAGGGGTGGAACTTATAGCTCCACCCTCTGACCAGCAGGGAGGATAAGAGGAACTGGAAATGGAGCCCAGCATCAACGGCCAACGATTTAACCAATCAAGGCTATGTAATGAAGCCTCCATAAAAATCCTTAAATGATAATTTGGAGAGCTTCCTGGTTGATGAACCACTGAAATGCGAGGAGGATGATGAACTCAGAGAGGACACTGAAGCTCCATGCCCCTCCTCCCATACCCTGCCCTATGCATCTCTTCCATTTGGCGGTTCCTGAGTTGTATCCTTTATAATACGCTGGTAATAGTAAGTAAAGAGCTTTCCTGAGTTCTGTGGGTCGATCTAGCAAATTATCGAATCTGAGGAGGGGACTGTAGGAACTCTGTGAATTTAGAGCCGGTTGGTCAGAAGTACGGGAGCCACACTTGGGAACTTACAACTGGCCTCTAAGGTGGTGGCAGTCTCACGGGGTCTATGCTAACTTTGGGTAGTGTCAGAACTGAATTAGTGTTGAACACCCAGTCGGTGTCCAGAGAGTTGGAAAACTAGCTGGTATGAGAAAAAAACACATATGGTGTCAGAAGTGTTGTGAGTAAAAAGACATCAGATACACAATACTCCCCCTGCATTTGACCAGTGTTCCCTGGAGCACACAATGAAAAATGCTTCTCAATAAAATGGCTGTGTCTGACCCCTCTAGTGTGAGGGAACTCACTAACTCCTGAAGCTGCATAACCCCAACTTTTGAAAGCAGGAAAGCAACCCTTAGAGCATCAGTATTTCTGCCAGTTATCACTGAGCTTGATACTCAACTTCTGTAGAATACACAGGGATAGGTGTCACCTTGACTTCAAAGGAGGAAACCAGGACCTAAGAAGGTTAAGTAACTCACCCAAGTTGACAGATACTAAAGTAGTAAGGGCTGTGACCAGAATCCAAATCAGAATCCTCCCCCATACCATGACGATACTAGTAAAGTTCAGGAAGGCTTGCTGCAGTCTATATGCTATATGCTAGGTTCTCAGAAGAGTGAGAAGAGACGCTACTGTCACTGAGGGCACACCACATGCCAGTCCCAGGCTGAGCCAGGCGTATCACCTCCCTATATTTTTGCAGGTATCCTTGAGACAGGGTCAAGTACCACTCCATTTTACAAAAGATAAAACTGAAGACTGGAAAGGTTAAGTAGCTTACCCAATATCACACAGCTAATCAGCATCAAAGAGAGATAAACACTCAGTCCACATGCAGCAAGTAATGTCATGGTTAAATATTTGGACAGTGGAACCTTCAAATCTCATCTGCAGGACACATTAGCTTTATGACCTTAGCCAACTAACATACTTGACTCTGAGATCCCTCTGTTGGCCTCTACAACCTAAAAGGACTCCATGGGAGGAGGAGCAATATAGGAGTAGGGGATTAAGAGGTACAAATCACTAGGTATAAAATAAGCTACAAGGATATACTGTACAACACCGGGAACTAATCTATAAATGGCGTATAACTTTTAAAAATTATGGATCACTAGGGACTTCCCTGGTGGTCCAGTGGTTAAGAATCCACCTTCCAATGCAGGGGACGTGGGTTCAACCCCTGGTCGGGGAACTAAGATCCCACATGCTGTGGGGCAACTAAGCCCGCGTGCCGCAACTACTGAGCCTGCAAGCCACAACTAGAGAGAAGCCCACGCCTCAATGAAGAGCCTGTGCACCGCAACAAAAGATCCCGCATGCTGCAAAGAAGATCCCACGTGCCACAACTAAGACCCGACACAGCCAAATAAATAAAATAAAATAAAAAATAAGTTAAAAAAATTATGGATCACTATACTGTACACCCATAACTTATATAATATTATACAGCAACTATACTTCAATAAAAAAACCTTTTAATGTCAAAATAAAAAATAAAAGACAAATAAAAATTAAAACTGAAATGGAAAAAATAAATAAATAAATAAAAGGACTCCACAGGAGCAACAACTTTCAAGATGATTAAAGGCTTCCTACCCCTCCCACTGTGGCCCAAAGTACCACTACTTTTCTTACTTTTTAAGGAATCTTGATGCCAGCACTGTCTGTTTCCCTTCTTCCTCCTCTGAATCTGAATCAGAAGATGTGGAACCTGTGTCCCAATCTTCATCATCTTCTGAATCTTCTGAGTCCTCATCTTCATCCTTAGAGAAAAAAAAGATGATCAGAAGAAACAAGATGGGAAGACTGACTGGTGTCTCTGCTCTCCCTGCTGACACATGTTTCAGAGACTCTCAGGAGCAGAAGAAGAGTGGTTGAATCAGGATATTAAGAGCTGGACTGGACCACCAAGACCCAGAGAGAAGTGGTAACTTGCTCCAGGGACACAAAGCTACCCTGGGGCAGAGCTGGGCCCGCAATCTAGTTCTCCAGATTCCAAGTCACTCAGTGCTCTAATCGAAGAGGAAACCTGTCCCCAGACCAGATTCTGCTAAACCCCACCCCTCCCAACCCTAGGGCTCTGTGAGTCTTTTCTTCTCCCCAGAGACCCAAGAATGGTCCACAACAGACAAACCACCCCTCAGTGTAACCCTGGCTCTTACCTCCATCTTTTTGAGGAACTTCCGACTCTCCCCAGAAGGAGCTTCTGATTTCTTCTTTAGGAAAGCTGCAGCACTGACTCCTTCATCATCCTCATCCTCATCTGAAGAGCCTGGTGGGAAAGGGGAGAGAAAAAAAAGAGTTAGAATGGTGAAGAGCTGAATGACAACCAAGAAAACAAGCCAAGGAAACCCTTAATTTTAGACCTCCTAACCATCTGCAGTTAAGGGTTTTCCTCACTCACCTTCTGAATCCTCCTCATTCTTCTCAGCATCTTCATCTGCAGACTGCTCAGGGTTCTTGACAGAAGGAAAGGAGAGAATAATTAAGGATGCCTGCCAACCACTACCCCATCCCATCTCCTCCACCGCACAGAGCTTTCTCATGATTCCTTCTCCAGTCACACACCTCCCATTTGCAAATACTTTTTTGTCTCAGTCATGAGGTCACTGTCCCCAAAGTTCAGAGAGTCTCCCTCTAGCAGCCTCACCTGCTTGTAATTTGTAATATGGGACTCAAAATCTCGGTTGTATTTTCGGATCTTCTGGCGCAGGGTGCTCAGGGCCTTGGCATTATTCTTGTTCATCTTCTTCTTCCCTTCCTTATCTTCCCATAGCTGAAGGAAAGAATAGGGAAGAAAGGGAGAACAGGGATCTGAGATTAAGTAGTATTCCCTAAACTTCAGGCTTCACAACTTTTGAGTTTTGCTATCTATAAACATCTATACTACTTAATAACTATATCTGTTAACTTATTGTTTACCAATGCTTCATTTATGTATCAAAAGTACAAAACCACAAATAAGAGGTAATATAAAAATATATACGATTAAAATTCTTAGCATAAATGAAGCTCCTTGCTTCATCCCCCTATTTCTTATGTTCTGGGAAATACTGAATATCTGCCAAACAACTCAGAGAAGACATGATCCCTGGGTGTGGGTCAGGAGAAAGCTCCAGGTCCACAATCCCCTTCTAGATCCCCCTGCTCCCACAGGAATCACACCTCATTAAGGTAGTCCTCCAGGTCAGCCAGGATTCGGATATAGAACCGAGGGACACCTTCCTTGTCCACGATGCTCTTAGCCTTCCCATATGCTTTTCCCAGGAGCTCAAACTCTTCCAGGCACTTGGTTACATCCCGAATCTTCATGGCATTACGGATGGTCCGGATAAGGTTGGTCAGTTCCTCAAACCTGGTTTGAGAGCCCAATACCACATTGCACATGCCCACCATCACCAACCAGAAAATCCACCACTGCTCCAGAAACTCCCCATCATCCCGCCTCCCCATGGCCTCACCTCTTATCCTTGGCGCTTCGGACAACTCTCTTGGTATCTTCTTCATCCTCACTCAGCAACAATGGCCTATTTGGAAGGAAAAGAGACCATTAACCTCTATTCCTAGCTCCAGTCTTTCCAAATGATCTCTCTTTTTCTTCTCAGATGGGGCAGGTAGCCCATTCCTACCACACTCATCTTGTTTTATTCTTCCTCTTCACAGCCGCATCATATAGAACTCAATCTTTTGAGCTTACTTCAAGTAAAGCCTTTTATCAAATGTTGTCACACATTTAAAAAATGACCGTCTCCAGCCTCTCAAACATAAACAAACGACAGTGCTTACTTACTGTGTCAAGAAATTAATTATGTGAAGACACAAATCACTAAGAATTACTAAAAGAAGTTGACAAAAGAGGTACTTTACCTAGAATGAATGAAAAAGGTGGTACCTGAACTAGGTCCTAGAAAGCAATATTTCCTAGAGTGTGACAGGCCAAGGGCAAGGAAAGAGTCTCAACGGCTTTGACACCTCCATTACTAGTTATTTTTACTTAATAATTAAAAACCAGACCACAGACAGCATTCAGCTGGCAACAATATCTCTTTTCTTTCCATCTTATTAACTTTTCCAATTATTTCCTATTTTATAGCAAGTGATGTTGATTTTCCACTTGTGGCACAGATATGAAATCATATTCATGTGGGTATACACAGATTGTATTTTTCACCTTTAAAAATGAGTTTTATGCTGAAACAAGACTTTGAAGTGGTATGTATATATATTCTTAAGTACAAGTATGTGGCAAAAATAATGAAAGTGGCATGTGTATGACCAAAGTTTGAAAAACAACATTCCAACGTTCCAAAGGGAGAAAAGAATTTTAATTTACAGAGATGGGAGAAGAGTATTTAAATGGAAATAAACAACAGGAAAATACTAATAGATGTTTAAGAACCTCAGAGCCACATCAAGGAACTCCCAGGTATCAAGCGAGTATTGGGGGTTTCTTGCTGATGCAACACACCCAGCCAGTGGGAAACCTCTTCTCTGTGACTCTATCCTTTGCCGGGTGGGTGGATTCCCACAATTCACAGCACCCTTAGCGTTACGGTTGTCCCTCCAACACTGCTCCGGTCCCTTAAACTCTCAACATCCTTAGAACCCGCTCTCACCGCCATTTCCATTCCCCTCCCATATACGCGGCCTTCCACAGCCTGCCGAACCCCTCACCCCCATGAGTGGTCCCCATGGCTCAGGCCCTCACTCACTGTTTGCCGTAGTTACCCCCGACAGGTTTGGTGACGAGCTCCTCCCCGGACAGGGACGACTCGGACTCGCTGTCCGAACCGGTGGTAAAAAACCGCGACATGGCGACGGCGCTGAGCGGCTGCGGCGGGCACGGCCAGACCTACGGTAGAGCCCGAAAGTCACGGGCCACGAGAAAGGGCCCGGGCCGCCACCTCCTGACCCCCATCCTCACCGTCTCCGCACGTACCCCAACCCGGGCCCTCCTCCCCAAAGCACGAGGCCCAAGAAGTACGTACCTGACAACCTCCCGAATCACACTACTTAGCCGAAGCAGCTGAAACGCGGCGAGGAGAAGGCGGGACCTTTGCGTCACTTCCGGGAGACGTCGACGAACTATACTGTGAGACTACAACTCCCAGTGGCCCTCGCGCCTCGCAGGGGGCAGGGTCAGGACTGCAGTAAACTTGGCCGCGAGGAGGCGGTCTCGACATTCCTGGATCCGACCGCGCTTTGCCCTCGGGTGTTGTTGCTCACAGCCAGCCAACCAAGCACACACCTCACCTGTGGAATCAGAATTTCAGGGCCAGTTTACTTTCTTAAAGCGCCCACGCGATGCTGATGAGCTGCAAGGTTTTGGAGCCAGGCTTAGAGCAAACTTCGGATCGGACTTTGTATTTGAATCCCAGCTCCATCACTTACTAGTGTGTGAACCTAGGCAGATTTCCTAACCTCTCTGTGATTCAGTTTCCCCAGGTTAGGACCATAATAGGACCTACTTCATAGGGTGTTATGAGAATTAAGTGGCTTAGTATATGTGAAGCATTTAGGACAATGCCTTGCACAACATAAGCATATAATAAATATTAGCTAGTATTCATTCACTATTCCACAAATGCTTATGCGACTGTTTTACATTTTTTAAGGTGGTTTCATTCGTTCAGCACTTGCTGCATGTCTGGTACTGTTTAGCACTGGGGAGTACAATGCTCCCCTGAAAGAAAACTGGGACTTAGCAGATCATGGGGAAAGAAGGAGGCCACTTTAGGTAGAGGAAACAGTCTGAACAAAATCCTAGAGACAGGAAAGTTCAGGGCAAGTTCAACAGCTGGTATATTGGGGTTAGAATGTGGCAGGGCCTTTCCACACATCCTGGCCTGTCACCCCTGTTCTCCTTCCACTTTCCCCCCTTTTCCTCTCTGTCTCTCTTTCTCTCTCCTTTCCTCTCTTCCTCCCTCTCTCCCCACAGATCCACCTGATGCTGAAGTCAACCTCTTTACCTCCCAAAACAGAAAGGGAATGCACTGAAATGGCCAAGGGAGCTTGAGTAAAGGGTAAAGGAGGTTGAGTGATTTGAAGATCATTGTCACTGAAGATGAAGAAATGCAAATTCAGACTAAAGTAAAGCTACTGATTTTAGAGTGGTTTCTAGTTACTCCCAAGACCCTGATCATTTGCAAAGGAAAAATCATATCCAAACTGTTCATTTTTCACTAATCCTTAACTAAGTCATTATGAAATTTTTCGATTTAACAGGGAGGGGGCTTTTTTAGTAAAATTTTTATTGAACTGTAACATAGATTCAGATGAGTGACAGATCATAAGTGTACAGCTTGATGAGTTTCCACGAAGTGAGCACATCTGTATGCCCACATCAAGAAACAGAACATGACCAGAACCCCACCCAAACCCCCTTCTCGTATCCCCCTCCTGTCACTACCCAGCAGGCTTCTTAAATTTTTTTATCGTGAAATATTTCAAACATAGAGACAAGAATAAACACTATTTTAATGAACACCTATGTACCGACAATCCAATAAGCATTGTCAAAACTTCATGTGATACCACATACCACATTCTGCTGTGGTTCGTTTTTGTTTTTAAAGAAAAAATTTAAATACATTTGGGACATCTTAGTTAAATGAACAAGGTTCACTGGACATCCACAAATATCTTTAAAGCACCTACCATGTTCCAGGCCCTTTCATGTGATCATCTCTCTTTATCTGAAAATAATACTTGTACATGATTAAAAATATAAATGATACAAAAGAATATACAGGGGGGAAAAAAATCTCCTTTCCACCCCAATCTCCAGTTCCTTAGCTTCTCTCCCTAGGGGCAAATATAATGATCAGTCTATAGCGTAATCTTCCAGATGTCTCTCTCTGTATTTAGATATAGATACATAAAAGGATATAGATATATGGGTGTATGTATACGTGTAAGAATTGTATAAACATCTATCTATCTATCTCTTGGATGTCTACATGTGATATTGGATATCTCTCTCTGTCTATATATCCTTATCTATATAATCCTTATACATGAACATACATACATATATCTATATCCTTTTATGTACCTATATCTATATACAGAAAGACAGGTTGACAGATCTATCGATAACTATTTATCTGTCTATCTATAACCATCTGTCTGTCTACCTAGAGAGAGAGATGGGATGACATGATTTCTTACACAAATCATGTCATATTTTATGTGCTCTTCTACGTCTTATTTCATTTTTCATATATCTTGCAGCTCATTCTTTAATGCTTATGGATCTCTCCTTTTTTTTTATAAATTTATTTATTTATTTTTATTTTTGGCCGCATTGGGTCTTCGTTGCGGTGCGCAGGCTTCTCATTGGGTGGCTTCTCTTGTTGCATAGCACGGGCTCTAGGCGCGTGGGCTTCAGTAGTTGTGGCACTCGGGCTCAGTAGTTGTGGCTCGTGGGCTCTAGAGCACAGGCTCAGTAGTTGTGGTGCACAGGCTTAGTTGCTCTGCGGCATGTGGGATCTTCCCAGACCAGGGCTCTAACCTGTGTCCCCTGCATTGGCAGGCAGATTCTTAACCACTGTGCCACCAGGGAAGCCCTCTCATTCTTTTTTTAAATTTTATTTTTAATTGAAATATAGTTCATTTACAATGTTTCAGGTATACAGCAAAGTTATTTAGTTATACATGCATATATAAATAGGTATTCTTTTCCAGATTGCTTTCCACTATAGGTTATTACAAGACATTGAATATAGTCCCCTGTGCTATACACTAGGTCCTTGTTGATTATCTATTTTATATACAGTAGTGTGTATCTATTAATTCCAAATTCCAAATTTATCCCTCTTCCCTTCTCATTCTTTTTAATGGCAGACTATCATATCATTATATATCATGAAATATAAAATGTGTTCCTATTGATGAATACCTCTTTTAAATCTTCACAACAACCCTGTAAGGCAGATATTATTGTCCCAACCCTCTTTTTTTTTTTTTTTTTTTTGCCATATGTCACTGTTTGTGGGATCTTAGTTCCTTGACCAGGGATCGAACCCAGGCCCCCTGCAGTGGAAGCACGGAGCCTTAACCACTGGACTGCCAGGGAATTCCTTGGCCCTCCTAAGAGGCCAAGTGACTTGCCCAGGATTACACTGCTAGCCTGTATTTTAACCCAAATATTATTTCACAGCCATCTGAACTATTGGGAGGTTTGCTGTTTTAGAGCTAGACGCTAACAATGTTTGAGTTGCCACAACTTGGTCTTATGAAGAAGATGGATGGGAGTGAGGACAGCAAAGTAAAAAAAAACCCGAGGATGTCTTCCTTTGTGAGTATAACTAGGTTCTGTAACTGGAGCCAAGCAGAACGTGGGTGTTTTTAACGGATGAATTTTGTTAATGCCTAGATTTTGATGAGGTCCTTAATGGTTCCAGAGCAAGAAGCACACCCTGGAGGAACTTTTGATCAGTCTGGCATCTCCAGTTCATTGTGGGCGTCACATGACCCTAAGCAAATTGCTTCTCTCCCAGTGCCTGTAATAATGTAACCAGCAAGCAGAAAGGTGATAATCATTACTGGCAATTGAATAGCAATTTCAAATGCATAAAGGCATGTAAAACTCATAACAAACTTGTAGGTAGGCAGGAAAAGCAGCTATTACTAACCTCATTTTACAAATGAGAAAACTAAGACTCTGAAAGAGCAGGAAATGGTTAAGCTACTGACAGAGTGAGGTCCTCTGATTTAGAAGCCACAGAAGACTCTTCTGAATGTATAATTTTATTTTCTAATACTGACCACAGTGGAATAAATCATAACTTGGAAGGGGAGTGGACTGAGAGGAGGCAGAGAACAGAGCATGGGGTAGGGAAGGAGGTGGTGCTGACTCCTCGTTGGGACTAAATCCTGGGTACCATGCCCTCTCTTACTCAACTCCAGCCACTGAGGCCTCAGCTCAGGCAGACTCAATGCCCCACTTTTAAAACAAATATCTTGAAACATTTTATGAAATTAATAGATAATATAAACTTCTGACACACACTATTTTATTTTACTTTGTATGTGTTTTATTTTCCCAAATAGCCACCAAGCTCCTTGAAGACAAGGATAGTATCTTGTATGTCTTAGTAGCCCTCTCAGTGCATTTCCCATAGTACGTGTTCAATAATGTGTTCTTTTCATTAGTATTATTGAAAGACAATAATAATAATAAATATTGAAGACATATACAGCTGAGTGCACCAACTGTTTTGACTTCTACTGTAATCAATTAGTTTTGCCTTTTCTTGAGTTTCATGTAAAAAGTAGAATTATAAGGTATGTCCTCTTTAGTGTTTGGCTACTTTCAGAAGCCTATAAGATTCATCCATGTTGTTACATGAACTGAAAGTTCCTTCTTTTTTGATTGCTGAATAGTCTTCAATTGCATGACTATGTCACAATGTATTAATTCTCCTGTTGATCTGGGCTCTTTCCAGTCTTGGGCTATTGTGAATAAAGCTTTTATCAACATCTTAATACGAGTCTTTTTGTGGACATAAATACTTATCCTCTTCGGTGGAATAGCTGAGTCATTGAGTAAGTGTACTTTCAGCTTCAGTAAATACTGCTGTGCTCTAAGTATATTTATAAAGGAAAAATAGGAAAAAAATTTTATTGAAAATATGCATTTAAATATGTAAATGTTGAGACGTGATTTCCCTAGAAGATATAAAGAAATAGAGATTTGCACCTATTTGCAATGACATAGTTTGGATTTATGAAACGACGATTATCATATGAACAAACGTTGAATTTTTTTCTTCATACTTGATATTTTGAAATAAGTATGTGTATATATACTTAGCATTTTTATATGTACTTAGAATAACAGTGAATGAGACACTGGGTGTTGCCTTTAGTGAGGGGATTTTCCAAATACAGCAAAAAGCTCTTGGTAAATGTTCAAACAAAATGAAGTGCAGTCTTCCTTCAATGAACATGATAGTTGAAATCCTGGAAAATTCACGTACATTAAAACCAAGCAAGATATACTTTGGGTTCACATGTAAAATGGAATTAGATGTCTGGGTTGCGGGGAGACACTAAAAAGCCACTCAGGCGTAGGAAAATTACTTTTCACACAGGACCATGTTGTGCATGGCAGGATGGCTAGGCCCTCACCCTCTAAAGGGCTCTGCTCCATTTACAGTGAGATTCAAAACCCCACAAACTTCCAGAATGATGATAGGGGGCAATACCACCCCATTGAGTACCACTGTTCAAGACCTGTTCTGTAAGAACAACCATCTGTGGCTTATTATATTTAACCTAATTAATTAATATTAAATGAAATTAAAAGTTCAGTTTCTCAGTTGTACTAACCACATATTTACTGCTTAAAAACCACATGTAGCAAAAAGTACCCACAGAGAAAAGCCCAGATCCAGACTGTTTCACTAGTTAATTCCTCAAATATTTAAAGAATTAACACCAGTTCTTCACAAACTCATCACAAAAAATAGAAGAGGGAACACTTCCCAACTCATTCTCTGAGGCCTGCATTGCCTGGATATCAAAACCAGACAAAAATGACACGAGAAAAGAAAATTACAGACCAATTTCTCTTACGAATAGAGGCATAAAAATCCTCAGCAAAATACTAGAAAATCTAATACATAGACCATGACCAAGTGGGATTTATCAGAAATGCAAAGTCAGCTTTACATATGAAAATGAATATTAATTCGCTAATACACCATATCAATAGAATAAAGGACAAAAACCACACGATCATCTCAATAGATGAAAAAAAAAGCAGTTGACAATATTGAAAACCCCTTCATGATCAAAACACCTAACAAACTAGGAATAGAAGGGAACTTCCTCAATATGATAAAGGGCATCCACAAAAAATCCACAGCTAATATCATACTTAATGATGAAAGACTAAAAGCTTTTTCCCTAATATCAGGAACAAGACAAAAATGTCTACTTCTATTTGAATGTTGAAGAATGTTGCCACTTCTATTTAATGTTGTAATGGAGGCTCTAGTCAAGGCAATTAGGCCAGAAAGTGAAATAAAAAGCATCCAGATTAGAAAGGTTTGCAGAGGACATAATCTTGTATATAGAAAATCCTAAGGAATCTACAAAAACCTATTTGAACTAATAACAAGTTCAGCAGAGTTGGAGCGTAAAAGATCAATAGACAAAAATCAATTGTATTTCTAGACACTTGTAATGAAGAATCCAAAAAGGAAATTAGGAAAGTAATTCCATGTACAAAAGCACCAAAAAGAATAAAATACTTAGGCATAAATTTAACAAAAGAGGTTCAAATATATACGATGAAAACTACAAGCACTGTTGAAAGAAAATAAAAATCTAAATAAGCAGAAAGACATCCTATGTTCATGGATCATAAATCAGCGCTTTCACTGCTGTGGCCTATGTTCAATCCCTGGATGGGGAACCAAGATCCCACAAGCTGAGTGGCGTAGCCAAAAAAAAAAAAAGTTTTTGTTTTTTTTTTAATTTCACATGTAAGTGAAATCATACAGTATTTGTCCTTCTCTGACTTATTTCACTTACTATAATGCCTTCAAGCTTCATCCATGTAGTTGCAAATGGTAGAATTTCCTCATTTTTAACAGCTGAATAATATTCCATTGTATATATATATATATATATATATATATATGTATATATATATATATATATATATATATATATATATATATGTATATATATTCCACAACTTCTTCATCCATTCATCCATCAATGGACACTTAGGTTGTTTCCATGTCTTGGCTATTGTAAATAATGCCGCTATGTACATAGGGGTGCAGATATCTTTTCAAATTAGTGTTTTTGTTTCCTTTGGATATATTTGCAGAAGTGGAATTTCTGCATCATATGGTAGTTCTTTTAATTTTTTGAGGATCTTCTATACTGTTTTCCATAGTGGCTGTGCAAATTTACAATCCCACCAACAGTGCCCAAGTGTTCCCTTTTCTATACATCCATGCCAGCATTTGTTACCTCTGGTCTTTTTGATGATGGCTATTCTAAGAGGTGTGAGGTGACATCTCATTGTGGTTTTGATTTGCATTTCCCTAATGACTAGTTTTGTTTTTTTTTTTGGCCACGCCACTCGGCTTGCGGGATATCAGTTCCCCGACCAGGGATTGAACCCTGGCATGGCAGTGAAAGCCCCGAATCCTAACCACTAGGCCACCAAGGAACTCCCATGACTAGTGCTGTTGAGCATCTTTTCAAGTACCTGTTGGCCTGTTGGTCTTTCGTATTTCTTTGGAGAAACATCTATTCAGTTCCTTTGCCCATTTTTAAATTGGATTATTTCCTTTTTTTGCTATTGGATTGTATGGTTTCTTTATATATTTTGGATATGAACCCAGCAATCTGTACTTTTTAAAAAATTTTATTTATTTTATTAATTTATTTTTGGCTGCACTGGGTCTTCGTTGCTGCGCGCGGGCTTTCCCTAGTTGCAGTGAGTAGGGGCTACTCTTCATTGTGGTGCACGGGTTTCTCATTGCGGTTGCTTCTTTGTTGCGGAGCATGGGCTCTAGGTGCGCGGGCTCAGTATTTGTGGCTTGCAGGCCCAGTAGTTGTGGTGCAAGGGCTTAGTTGCTCCGTGGCATGTGGGATCTTCCCGGACTAGGGATTGAACCCGTGTCCCCTGCATTGGCAGGCAGATTCTCAACCACTGCACCACCAGGGAAGTCCCAGCAATCTGTACTTTAACAAGCCCTCTGGTGCACACTAAAGTTTGAGAACCACTGGCATAAGGCAATGTAAAAGGTAAAGGCGGGATTCAAACCATAGCATGATCTAAGCTAACATATACTGAGTGCTATGGTTTCCCAGGAGCTCATGTAATTTCCACAACCACCTTATGCTGTGTTGATACTATTGTTATTCCCATTTGACACGTCAAGAAATTAAGGTGCAGAGAGATGGAGAGACTTGTCTAAGATCATAGAGCTACTGAATAGCGGAGTTGGGACCCCAAAACCAGGTTTCTCCACCGCCAAAGCCCATGCTATCAAGCACTGTGTCAGCATTTCCCCTGAGTGTGGGCCACAAGCATCACTGGTAGAGATGAGGTAGTCTCAGGGGGTACCTGAATGTTCATTTTACACTCTAACAGCTATGTATTTTTAAAAAATATTTATTTATTTGGCTGCGCCAGGTCTTAGTTGTGGCCCGCAGGATCTAGTTCCGTGATCAGGGATCTAGCCCGGACCCCCTGCGATGGGAGCTCAGAGTGTTAACCACTGGACCACCAGGGAAGTCCTATGTATTTATTTTAATGTGTCATAGAAAAAATATATATAATCAGCATTCGAAGCTCGTGATTTCAATAGTAACATCGTTTCCCTTTAAAATGAGTGAATTTTATTAAAAATTAGTTGCTTTAATGAAAAGTATTTATTTGGCCATACTGTGAGGCTGTGGGAACTTAGTTCCCTGACCAGGGATTGAACCCAGGCCCTCAGCAGTGAGAGTGCTATGTCCTAACCACTGGACCACCAGGAAATTCCCTTTAGTGAAAAAAAAATTTTTTTTTTTAGCTGCACCACATGGGATCTTAATTCCCTGACGGAACCCGTACCCCCTGCAGTGGAAGCACAGAGTCCTAACCACTGGACCGCCAAGGGAATTCCCAAAAAATCTTAACAAATGTACTGTTATGCACAGATATCACAAATATGGTAGAGACGGTTAACAGTGAAGTATGGGAAATACTGCTAAGCCAACCTCAGTTACTTTAAAAATATATAACGATTTGTGCATTTTACTGTATATAAATAGTACCTTATTTTTTAAATTTTATTTATTTATTTATTTATTTATTTTTGGCTGTGTTGGGTCTTCGTTGCTGTGTGCGGGATTTCTCTAGTTGTGGCGAGCGGGGGCTACTCTTCGTTGCAGTGCGTGGGCTTCTCATTGCGGTGGCTTCTCTTGTTGCGGAGCACAGGTTCTAGGCGTGTGGGCTTCAGTAGTTGTGGCACGTGGGCTCAGTAGTTGTGGCTCACGGGCATTGTTGCTCTGCGGCATGTGGGATCTTCCTGGATCAGGGCTCGAACCTGTGTCCCCTGCATTGGCAGGTGGATTCTTAACCACTGTGCCACCAGGGAAGTCCCCCTACAAGTCCTTTTTTAAGGTACTGTTGGGACTTCCCACATGCCGTGGAGCAGCTAAGCCTGTGTGCCGGAACTACTGTAGCCCGCATGCCCCAGAGCCCACGAACCGCAACTACTGAGCCCGTGTGCTGCAACTACTGAAGCCCGAGCGCCTAGAGCCCATGCTCCGCAACAAGAGAAGCCACCACAATGAGAAGCCCTCGCACCACAACGAAGAGTAGCCCCCGCTCACCACAACTAGAGAAAGCCTGTGTGCGCAGCAATGAAGACCCAACGCAGCCAAAAATAAATAAATTTAAAAAAAAGAAAGGGGACTTGTAAAATAGACTGGATTCTAGGTAAAAATGTGCATGCTGAAGCATTAAGAGGGAGGTGTATTGCAGTCAACCTCCTACTTTGAAATGCATCACAAAAATAAGTTGAACTAAGGAAAGGATAGATTTGCATGGAAGGTTGGCTACATGACAAAGCAACTAGAACAAAACATTCATTGTAGAACCCAGGTGGTACATACATCAGTACTCATTGTGTAAGTTCTTTCAACTTCTCTGTAGGTTTGGAAACTTACATGTTGGGGAAAAAATGCATACCGATTGTCCCACACAGTGAATGAATGAGTAAATGAATAAAGGAATTAACAAATAAGCAAAGCCTCAAAGACTAGACAATTTGCTGAAAGACTTTCTTTACACACTCCTGTATATATTCCAAAGTGAGCTTACTGCTTTTATAATAGAAGAAAATGTTTTTTCGGAGAGAAAAATGGCACAAGAGTCAATTGATAAAATAGGCATTTATTCTGAAGGCATAATGCCAAGAAATTCCCCGAAAGCAGCTTGGAAGTGGAAGAAAACTGCTGCGCCTCCATCAAAGGGGAACAGGACCTCAGCACTTTTCTACATCCCAGCCGTGTAGGGATGGCTGGGGGCAGAGCTCATGGGTGGGCTCTGGGCTGTGGGTCTGGGGTCGGTCCGACCTGCCCGCCTGTCCGTGTGGGCCCAGGTCAGTGTGTCCTATGTTCCAAGGAGTCAGAGTGTCAGGAGAACTGGCAGAGGAAGTCGTGCAGAGGCAGGGCCAGGAGCCCTGACATCGAGATCCCCAAGGTGTCGGAGATACAGGCGGTTGCCATGGCAAACTCCCGGTGCTCACTGCTGGTCTGGGGAGGGTGGGGAGCAGGCGTGAGGCTTCAGTCCTAGCTACCCCTGCCTGGCACTTTCCCAGAGGGGCCACCCACCCACAGCCCTCGACCGGCTGGTGCTGACCTCCAGGGCAATGTTGTGAAAGGTGTTCACGTAGGCCGCGCCCCCCAGGAGTCCCTCATACAGAATGATCAGGAAGACAAGGTAGATGCTCGGCAGGAAGCTCAGCCACACGTCCGCCAGCAGGAAGGCCAGGTTGAGGCACTGTGGGTGCAGGTGGAGGGGAGGGCTGAGCCTGGGACCAGAGATGGGCAGGAAGGGAGGTGCCATCCCGTCCAGCGGGCCCCGGTTCTGAGAGAAGCTGATGAGGGTGAGGGCTGACAGGCCTGGATCAAATCCCACCACCCAGCTGGCCTACCAGACCCTGGGATCTGGGGTAGGCCTTCTCCCTACCGCATCCCAGCATCCTAGACCTTGGGGGTCTCCTCCCTTTGCCCATGTCACTCCTACCGCCTGCGATGCTATCCCACCTTCCCCCACTTGGGCTCTCCTAGTCACCACCGTTCACAGCTCAGCTTGGATCAGGGTCACTCTCACTCCTATGATCTCATTCCTCTTCCCAAAGTCTCCCTGAATGGAGAGGTTCCCCTCTATTTTACCAAACTGAGGCTATGGTGAGAGCAGAGCTTCTCAACTAGGCGTGACTTTGCTGCCTAGGGGACATTTGGCAACATCTGGAGATGTTCCTGGTTGTTACAACTGGGAAGGGAGGGTGTTACGGGCATGTAGTGGGCAGAGGCCAGAGATGCTGCTCTACATCCTACAGCTCACAGGACAGCTTCACAACAAAGAAGGATCCAGCCCGAAATGCAGTAACGCCAAGGGTGAGAAACCGGGGCTTAGATGTTCCCACGCCTTCTAAGAAGGCTCACTGACCTCACCCAAGGGTGTAGGTCCCTTTCTCTGTGCCCCAGTCCTTCAGGGGATCCCACTGTCCCAGTCCTCAGCGCACAGGGTTGCCTCCCCAGTGTGTAGGCCACCCCAGTGGTTCACATGCTTAACATACACACAGATCACTTGTGGATCTTGTTACCTACACAGGCCTTGCCCTCAGAGGTTCTAATTCAGGAAGAGTGAGGTGGGCTCAGAGATCTGCATTTAAAAGAACACACCCTGGTAATGCTAATATGACCCTAGAAACACTGCAGATGTTTTCATCTGGAGCATTAGGCCAGACACTTTCTGTAATGGAATTAAATGATTATAAGCCGCTAATTCTATGAAGCAGCCTTGGTTAAAATTACAGCTAAAATCATAAGCTACACATTTCAGTGGCATCTAATGAAGAACCCTGAGTTAAGAATTGTTGATACAGGGACTTCCCTGGCGGTCCAGTGGTTAAGACTCCGTGCTTCCACTGCAGGGGCATGGGTTCGATCCCTGGTCAGGGGACTAAGAACCCAAATGCCCCGCGGTGCAGTCAAAAAAAAAAAGAATTGTTGATACAATCTGGGACTTTGCGGGTACAAAGCCCTGGGGTGGCAGTCCTGCTCAGACAAATAAGGAAGAAAGTTAGAGGATATTTGCCTGCTGTTGACATAACATTAAAGTGTAATCTACCCTAATTCTCTATATTGTTATCACAGAATTGAGTTAAAATTATTAAAAAGGGCAAAGAACTTTCCTGTAAGAGTTGAAGCTTTATTTTAAAGGCGATTTTTTATATGCCCTTCTGGTCCCAAGATTATATAATCTAATATCCCCAGAGGGATATTAGAGTCACCGAGAATAATTTGGAGGTTGCCAATGACTTGTTTTAAAGTGTTTTCAAGTCTGACCACGGAGAACTCTGACATTTAGAAACAAGTAAGAAGACATGAATGTTTAAAATCATGTTTTCTTTCCAAAAAAAAAAAAGAGTTGAAGGTTTTTTTAATAGTTTCCTTCAGTGGCTGTAGACACGTGACAATGAAACATGAATGCTGGTTACATAAAACTCCTTTTGTTAGACTGTTGCAGGTATTTTCGTTCATTTAAAGCTTAATCACTTACATGACCTTTGCCATGAATTTGCTCACCAGCCTTGAGATAAATAACCTGTTGACTACAATGTCACTGATTCTATCGTAATTAACCATCCAGGATAAAAGAACTGGACATTATCCTATCCTTGGAAACATTATTTGAAAGCCTGCCTCTCTGCATGAGGCTTGGGCAAATAGTCATTAAATAAGTGCTTCTAGCTGATTAAGACACAATACAAATTCTTGTTCTTTCATTCTTCGCATTTCTATTTCTTACAACCATGCCTGATTTATACATGAGGAAACTGAGGCTCAGATGAGTTCAGGGACCTGCCCTAAATCACGCAGCTACTGAGTACAGAAGCTGGGATCTGCACCCAGGTTCGCCTGGCTCCTGAGGCCACTCATTTTACACAGAGCCCTGCTGGCCTCCGTTCCCCGTGCTTAGGACATGACGGTATGCAATCAATAACCCCTGCTGAGGGAGGGAAGCATGGGGCCTAGGGAAGCTGGGAGCCAAGGCAGGCGGAGAGTGAGGGCCAGGGGCTCAGTACCTGTAGCAAGGCCAGGGCCCATGTGTGGCGGATGCGACAGCAGCGGAGAGAGGAGCGGGAAGCAAAGACGCCGGCCTGGTACAGCATCTGGTACCTTCAAGAGGGCAGGGAGTAAGAGGAAGCTCCTCCGGTGCCTACTCGGCAGGGCAGCCCCTCCCAACCCCAGTCCTTACCATCAAAGTCCCGCCCCCCAGCCCACCGACGTGCTGCCACCCACCCTCAATCTTCTCACCAGCGGTATTGCTGAGCGTGACTCAGGAACGTGTTCCGGAAGAAGAGGAGTTCAAACTGCAGCAAAGACCAGACGGGGGAGATGGACGGGGATGTGTGGGTCCCCACCCTCATCACTATTTCCACACCCCTCCTGGCAGCCCTCACTCACGAGTCCCTGGTTGATGAAATACTCAGCAAAGTAAACCAGCACCAAGGGGACGATGTAGCGCAGCAGGCCCTGGAAGGGTCAGGAGACATAAGCGGGAGGCTGGGAGATGAACACTGGCCACAGGGGACATGCCAGAGCCACCGTCTGTACCTTAAACACGGTCCACCTTTCCTGAAGGGACAGGTGTGAGCTGGAGCCTGCAGGGGGGCAGGGAGAGAAGGGCAGGTGAGGTCGGCACACTGACTCAGAAAAGGGGTGCTGGTGTGCAAGAATCAGCCAGCCAACACAACAGTGTGAATGCACATACGCCACTGGACTGTACAATTAAAAATGGTTAAATTGGTAAACTTCATGGTATGGATACTTTACCATGATTAAAAAAAAAAAAAGTAACTAGATGAGACTTCTTCATGGCTCTTGTACAGCTTGATGGCAGTACACCCCTACCCCAGCCACAGTGGGCCCTTCTTTCTGTTTTTGAACACCCAAGCTCATTCCCACCACAGGGCCTTAGCACTTGCTGTTCCCTCTACCTGGAACCTGTTCACCTGGATGTGCACAGGGCTGACTCCTTGTCATTCATATTTCAGCCCAATGAGATGTCCTCAAAAAGGCCTTCACTGACCACCTTCTCTAAATAGAACCCCTTTCCTCCCCACATCTGTCATTTCTTGCTTTTTTTTTTTTTTTTTGGCCGCACTGCATGGCATGTGGGATCTTAGTTCCCCAACCAGGGATCAAACCCGTGCCCCCTGCAGTGGAAGCGCAGAGTCCTAACCACTGGACCACCAGGGAAGTCCCCCCATCTGTCATTTCTAAGCACGTCACTCTGTTATGTTCTTCTAGTACTTATCAACGTGTGAAAACAACGTGCTTCCAATTCAGTTATTTGTTTATGAATGGTACGACACATAGTCAGTACTCAGTGAGTATTTCTTGAGTAGATGAATGTGATTGGCTCTCACCATAACCAGCACGCCTATCCACTTCCTCTTCTGACTGCCCACAGTAGAGAGGAAAAGGCTGAAACTCAGAGAAAGTGACCACTCCGACGGTCACTGTGTCTCCTACCTGGCTTCGACTCTGAGGCCTCGCTGTTTATCAGGGGCTGCCGGGCTGCCGTGTCTGCCTCCCCTTCCCCTCCAGGGTCCTGGGGCCCAGGAGACGTGAGCAACAAGAAATAGCTAGAAGTGGGCAGAATGAAAAGAAGATTGAAGAGCCTCTGTCAGGCTGGAAAGGTCACTTCTTCCCAGGGCAGCCCCCCTCATTCCTCCTCTCCGCCAAGGCCCTCCATCCCCCGCCAGAGAACTCCAACTGCGCAAAAATGCTTCTTTCTCTGGAACTGAAATGTATCTTCCTGTTGTTTCTAATCCACGGGCCCTCGTTTTGACTCCTGGCTCACACCAAGCGTGTCAGCCCTGTTTTCTTGTTGTTTTTCTAATAATCACTCTAGCTACCATTTATCACGTGTTCATTTTGTGCTAGGCCAGAAGTTTCCAAAGTTTGGTCACTTATGTTTTGCCTTCATGATATTTGCCATATCCACATTCCCTCTGTGTATAATATTTTTTATTTAATAGTTCCCTTTCAATTGATTCACTTTTTCTACATGGCCTTATCCTAAGTGATAATCTGTGAAATCACAGGTTTGGTCGACCAATTGAAACTTTTCCTAATTCACATGAAAATACACACAAAATGAACAGAGTCTATCCTTGTCCCCTCATTGTGGGAACCACATTGTAATGAATGCTTCACGCATGTCACCGCACGGGGAAGCAAGGAAAGCCACCACTATTTGAAATACGGGAAAACTGAGGGTCAGAGACGTAAAGTAACTCGTCCCATACAACACAGTTAACAAGTGGCAGCTCCAGGACTCAAACTCGGGCCTATCGGAGTCCAGAATCCACATCCCCCCACATGGCTGTAGGGATCTGAAGATTGGGATCGTGATCAAGTTCTCTCTCCTCGAATCCCTCTTCCTCCCAGCCCAGGCCGCTTACCTGGCCAGCAGCAGTGCGGGTATACCCAGCATGGACAGCAGGGTGTGCTGGGGAGAGAGGCCAGCCTGGGTGAGGCCCAGGTAGGACAGTGCCCCCAGCAGACCTGCTCCCCCAGTACCTGAGGACCACCAGGAGATCACAGCCCTGAGAAGGAGAACACAGTAGCACGAAGAAGGACCAAAGCCAGCAGTGGGACCCCCTCCCCTCACTCCCTGCTCTGCCTGCTTACCTGGGGTAGAAGGCGGTGAGTGCAAGGAAGGTGACCTCCCCCAGACCTGAAGAGATGCTAGCCAAGACCACACCTGGGGAAAGACAAGCATGGCCATACCTACCTAGCCTTTCCCCAATAGCCTCAATCCCCTAAGGGGTGTGGCCACAGCCTCCTCTGCATCCGCAGAGAGGGGCTAAAAACAGATCCCTAGGATAGGCTGGGCTCCAGATCTGAAGTAGAACCAACCCCTTCCTCTGCATGTCCTCTCATAGGGAATGGTACTTCCATCCGCCCAGTTATCAAATCAGCAGTAAGAACTCATTCTTTTTTTTTTTTCTTTTCTTTTGGCCACGCTGCGAGGTTTGTGGGATCTTAGTTCCCCAACCAGAGACTGACCCCAGGCCACGGCAGTGAAAGCACCAAGTCCTAACCACTGGACTGCCAGGGAATTCCCAAGAACTCATCCTTGATGCCTCCTCCACCTCCATCACAGACGCTTGGTGACTCTGCTCATCTTGATCTCCATCTAATCTGTCCGTTTCCTCCCATCTTCCCCACCGCCTACCCCTCCAAATCGACCTCATCTCCCTTCCCCTATTGTGACAGTCTTAGCATGCTTCTCGGGGGTTACAAAAATAATCCCTCTCCTCTGGGAAGCTGGGGAGATTACCCCCACCAATGCTCTGTTGTAGTTCCTTGGAACCCCCCACCTGACACAAAACCTCACACTCACCACACAGGCTGATTCCCACCGAATGAGAAAAGGCAACCAGGATGAAGCTTCCAGCAGCACAAATCCCACCGGTGAGCACCCGGGGGCTGAAGGGAGATACGGGCCGGGGGGATGGTCAGCTGCCATTCTCAGCTCCCCAGCCCTCACGCCACCTCCTCTGCTCTCCCAGCCTCCCCACTCTCAGATCCCACCTGCCTTTCCTCCCGCCACCTCCACCCAGACCTGTAGGGCAGCAGATGAAGGCCAAGAGGAGCCAGCAATTTGATGACGAGGGTGGGAAGGATGTCTGCCAGGAGCACCGCCTGGGACCGGAGAACAGAGTAAGACCCCAGACCTTCCCAGGGACAACCCTCCCAACCAAGTGGCCAAGCAAAGATAGAAACCAGCCCATTAGACCTGCTACAAACACAGGCTCTGAAGTCACACAGATCTGAGTTCCAGTCCCAGGTCTGCCGCTCCTTAGCTGTGGGTCAAGGTATTCATATTCTCTGAGCTTCAGTCTCCTTATTTGGAAAACGGGGATGATTACAGAGCCTAACTCACAGTACTGTTGTATGGATTCAAGAAGCTAATATATGCTGCACACAGAAAGGGCTCAGTAAATGGCAGTCTTAATCAGTAGAGTCATGATAATACCAGCTGGGTGCTGAGGGGGGGTGGGTGGGGTCTCTAGACACAGAGTAAGGGTAAAGGGAGGACCAGATGGGTACTCACAGCTGTGGAGACAGAATTGCAGTCAAATCGAGATGAGCTATTATGGGAGGTGGGTGTTGGGTCTGGGTCCACCTGATGGGAGACAAGAAAATCTTTCACCCAGGGAGGCAGGAGGGCAGACAAACAGGGCCAGGCTCCATTCCCAGCTCTGCTCTAACTTGAAGGATGGCCTTGGGTCAGCACTGGCTTCTTAAGACCTCAGTTTCTCTATGTGCACAAGGGGGAAGGGGAGGTTTCCACAGAAGTCTCAAACTAATGGTCCACACGCCAAAGATGGCCTTGTAAGTGGACTTTATTTGGGTAACACACTCGGGAACTTTCATTTAAAAAATTTGGGTTTCCAGAAAAATCTGTTCTTGGACCAAATTCCCTGTTGGACCTGCAAGGTGGTAGCTGTTCCCCTTGGGGCTGCATCCTCCAGCTCATCATAGACAAGAGGTTCTCGACCAGAGATGATTATACCCTTCAGGGAACATCTGGCAATGTCTGGAGACATTCTTGTTTGTCACAACTGGAGGGTGAGGGATATGCTATTGTCATCCAGTGGGTAGAGGCCAGAGATGCTGCTAAACATCCTACAATGCACAGGAAAGTCACACAACAAAGAATTATCCAGCCCAAAACATCAACAGTGCTGGGGTTAAAAAACCATGCCTTAGACCATAGTCCCACCTGGCCAACGTTTGAGTTTGCAATTGCTTTACAAGAACAAATTGATTCTTAAAGACCCTTCCTGTTCTGAGGTCTGGGAACTTTAGCCATCTTGCCCCACCCCTTAGCCACCTCATTCCATGAATTTTTCAAGTGGGTTTCTGCCCAAGGGTGAGTCCCTCATCTTCCCATAGGGACTAAACATGGTGGTGGTGGTAGAGAGGGTCACTTACATGGCTCTGGTTCCCAGGTGCTCTCTGGTGACTGAGGATGTCGTGGGCAGCGCTGAGCATCACCACGTAAGAGAAGTTGTTGCAGAGGCCCAGGAGCCTGGAGTGAGCAGGACAGATCCCCCCACCCCCCAGTTTTATTGAGATATAATTGACATAGAAAAATAGACATATAATTATATACAATCTATCCACAGTCCTAGCACCAAACCTCCCCCTTTCCTGTGCTTTCTTTTTTCTCTATCGCCAGACCCCATCCCCACTTAGTGCGAAGGTTAGAAATACAGGCTTTGGGACAACAAACTTAGGTTCATATCTAATCTCTGAGACTCTCCCAGGAAGAGAAGGAAGTTATCCTTGATGACTCTCTCCTCCAAGCTCCCACCGTGATCCAGTTCCCGGGGCATTTCTCATCCACTGATCCACTGTCTCTGACTGTGGTATGGTAGAAAGATCCTGGGGGCTTGAAACCCAAAGGACTATGTTCAGGTCCCAAGTCTGCCACTTCCTACTTGAGTGGCCTCAGTCTACTCATGTGTAAAATGGGGATCCAAATTTCTCTCCTGACTATCTCACAGAGTGCTGTAGGGATCAAAACAAGATGATACCCTTTATGATCCATGAAGGATCTGGTTCACTTATTCTCATCTCCCAGAGCTGCCATCAGTGATGGGACGGGAACAGGGCCCAGCACCAGGATATCATGTGTCCTTTTCACAAGCCTCTGAAGTGGTACTGCTGCTCTTCCCATTTTACTGCTGAGAAACTGAGGCTCAGAGAGAGAGCCTCACTTCCAACCCAATCTGTTACCCAAGTCCTTGATGTTTAGGTTAGTGCTAGAAGTATTTCCCAAAGCTCAGTATTCGAATGATTTTAGGAGGTAGATGGATGACTTTTAAAAGGTAGTGATGCATTTATTTAAACGTGCATTAGGAAAATACTGGCTTTCCGTCCAGAGTAGTGATTCATAGTTTTTTTTTTTTTAAAGTACATGTATTTACAAATTTAAAGGCTGAATTGGATCTCCAAAATATACAAGCAGCTCATACAGCTCAATATCAAAAAAACAAAAAACCCAATCCAAAAATGGGCAGAAGACCTAAATAGACATTTCTCCAAAGAAGACATACAGATGGCCCAAACACATGAAACGATGCTCAACATCACTAATTATTAGAGAAATGCAAATCAAAACTACAGTGAGGTATCACCTCACACCAGTCAGAACGGCCATCATCAAAAAATCTACAAACAGTAAATGCTGGAGAGGGTGTGGAGAAAAGGGAACCCTCATACCCTGTTGGTGGGAGTGTAAATTGATACAGCCACTATGTAAAACAGTATGGAGTTTCCTTAAAAAACTAAAAATGGAACTACCATATGACCCAGCAATCCCACTCCTGGGCATATACCCAGAGAAGACTATAATTCAAAAAAACACATGCACCCCAATGTTCACAGCAGCACTATTTACAATAGCCAGGACATGGAAGCAACCTAAATGTCCATCAATGGAGGAATGGATAAAGAAAATGTGGTACATAATTACAATGGAATATTACCCAGCCATAAAAAGGAACGAAATTGGGTCATTTGTGGAGATGTGGATGGACCTAGAAAGTGTCATACAGAGTGAAGTAAGTCAGAAAGAGAAAAGCAAGTATCGTATAATAACGCATGTACATGGGATCTAGAAAAATGGTATAGGTGATCTTATTTGCAAAGCAGAAATAGATACATAGACGTAGAGAACAAATGTACGGATACCAAGGGGGAAAGGGGTGGGGAGGCAGGAATTGGGAGACTGGGATTGACATATATACATTATTGATACTATGTATAAAATAGACAAGAGATGGGAACATACTGTATAGCACAAGGAACTCTACCTAATGCACTGTGATAACCTAAATGGGAGTGAAGTCCGAAAGGGAGGGGAGATCTGTATGTGTGTGGCTGATTCATTTTGTTGTGCAGTGGAGGCTAACACCACATACTAAAGCAACCACACTCCAATAAAAATTAGTAAAATAAAATAAAGTCCTCACAACATGGCAAGGCACCTGCTATCATCCCATTTTACAGACAAGAAAACGAAAATTCAGAGAAACTAAAATCAAGAAGATAACCGATGAGATTTGTCTAGAAATTAAATGATTTGTTACTGATATTCATCTCAGAAATGGTCACACAGAAGATTTCAGAGACACGAATTCTGAATTTGAATAGATATTATTTTCATGAAAAAATAAAATAAAGGCTGAGTTGGTTGGAGTAAAAACATGAAGAAAATATCCCTACAGGTCATATGAGAAGCTGGCCAAAAGGTGAAGGTGATAAGGGAATGAGTGAAATTTGGGAAATTTACACATGGCCTCAGGGCAAACCAAGCGGTTCAGTAAATATTTTGTGGATTCAGCTCCTTTTTGGAAGCTCAACTCTCTTTTCTCACCCCTCTTGTTGCTTCCCTCTTCCCACCCTACTTTTATTTCTTCAGGCCACTCACCAGAAGCCCACCGCGTTCTTCCAATGGGCGCCCTGACGGTCCTGCGGCGGGGGCCTAGGTGCCGGATCGGCCTCCTCTCCTGGAAGGGGGAAAAGAAGAGGGCCTGACCCCTACCCCACTCTCAGGTGCACGATGGGCCAACGGGCGTTCTCCCGGGACCGAGGAAGTCAATCCCGTGAGGGTGGGCAGGAATGAATATTCACCCTCCGAATCCGAAAGGCGCCGCCGAGAGCCCGCACAGCCTCCCATGGCATCAAGTTCAGGTCCCCCGAGGGGTCCAAAGTCAGCGAGAGTTCAGAGTTGGCTCCGATGAGGCGGATGAGGGTCTACGACAGGCGAGAGGGATCAACGCCCCATTGCCGGTCCCAGCTCCGGCTTCTCCGCTGCACTGGCGGCCCCACGAGCCAGGGCCCTAACCCCAGGTTCCACCTCGCGCCCTCGTACGCCCCACCACGCCCCACCCGTCGGACTCTGCCCCCGCCCCCTCTAAAGCAGGGGGCCCTGCAGCCTGTACCTTTAAGAGCACCTAAACATTCCGCACCCAGGAATGACGGGTCACGTGACAGCACCTGTGGGTCCCTCATCACGTGCCTGAAGGTCCTCACCACTTCCGGGTCTTTTCTCGATCTTCTCTTTAGACCTTCCCAGCTTCGGGGCGGGGGACTGAGAGAGGCTGGGAGAACCCTGGAACCACCGGTTTAAAACTGGGTAGGATCAGCAAGAAGAACCATGACGTTAGCTGGGGACGCCCAAGGCCGTGACCTACCGTACCAGCACTAATCATGGCTGCCGGTGGCTTCAGCTCCTCTGCAACTGCCGGAAATAAATATGGCCACCTGCCTAGCGGGTACTGTTTCTGGCTGACAACAAATGCAGCCAGCTTCAGGTCACTCTTATTTCTATCTGTTGCCTTTAGATTGCTTTAGAAACTGCAAATAAAGATAACACCCACCTAAAAAGATTTCATGAATTGTCTGTTGGCAGTATCCAAGGTGGTTAAGAGAGACCTTTTCTCAAATTACCTTAGAACCAAAGTAGTAGTTCAACCCTGGTTTTACAGATGAGAAAACAAAAAAGGAAAGTTACTGATGAACATACAACGTTAGACCTAAAGGTGACCTTAGAGACTCGGCAATAAGAAATAGAGCACCGGAGGCAGGGGTGCTGGCTGAGCTGGCTGCCGCAGGATTCCTGCCTGCATTAAGGGTGCTCAGACCAGCTGATTCTAAGGCCCAAGATTCTGATTCTGTGATCTCATCTAGTTCCTCTAATTGGAAATTTGGAAAGTGAGGCTCAGGGAGGGGACCCAAGGAAGAGGTGTCGATTAAGGTCACTTCACAAAGTCCCAGATAAGCAGCGATTATTCTCTTACCTTCCTCTAGGTGGTAAAGCAACATCCTGAATTTTCTTCATCACGTCTTTCCCCTGCTAATCTCTCTTGTGGGCTTCCAACAGTCAGTGCCCACCTCTCCCAGCTCTTTCTCACCACCAGGCCCTCAGACTGCTGTTTGAAATGTACCCCCTTTGGTCTGCTTCCCAGATCACTCAACCAATGAAAAATGGGGTCCTACTACCCATGCAGGGCTCTAGAAATTCAGCAACATGTCATACATGGCCTCCACCTTCAAGGAACTCAAAGGAGGGTAGGAGGTAGACGTGAATAACCACAGTACAAAGTTTAGCCAAGTTTCGTTTCGCAAGAATGACTACAGGTGAGGGAATGGGCATTGGAGCCACCAATCCAGCCCCTTCTTCCTCTTGGGCAAGCATTAATGACCCTGAAATGAGAAGCCAGAGCTCTTACCAGCCCCCTCCTCACTCCTACTCCTTGTCCCCAGGCAAAACAGGAACCACAAACCCCAGCTTCCTCTCACAGAGAGGCTGTGGCTTTGGGGGGAGACGGAAACGGCTGAGGTGTAAATACAAGACCTGAGTCACTTGAGCTGCAGTTGCCACATGCCCCCTCCCCCCTCCCCAATTCTGAGGTCTCCTGCTCCTGCTTTTTCCTTTGGGTCCTCCTCCCTTGCCCTTTAGCTCCGAATGTACACCACCTGAGTCCCCTGTGTGATATACACCCATTTCCCAGCCTGGGCTGGAAGCAGCTGTGGGCATTGCAGAAGGTGGGCAGGGCTCGGGGTGGGGATGCGTCAGGGAGAGACAGGGGAAGAGGAAGTGTCTTGGGTCCTGGGGAAGACTGGCTTGGTGGGTGGGGACAATCATTGTCAGCTTTCTGGACACACAGACAGAGACAGACAGGATGGATTTCCTCCGGCTACATCTCCCTGGGCTGCATCAGGCCTTGAGGGGGGCACTGGTGAGAGGGGCAAAGAGAGGCCAGAGATTTTCACCCTGCTCCCTGGGGCCTCACCTTCCTTTCTCCCTCTGAGCTTCTCCTCAGACTCAAGATTCCTTCCCCAGGATCAGACAGACTGCTAGCCCGATCTTCTATGGATTTCAATCCCCTCATCTCCACAAACACATCCACACACCTCTAATCTAGGCCCTTTCCTGCTCCTTCTGCAGATCCTGTCCCCCTCCTCCTCCTAGATCCTAGAACCCCTCTTCCTTCTCCCGAGTCCCTCTGGCCCAGGGCCCCGAGGGAGAGGGCTGGGCGTCCCCTTAATACCTTTGTCCCCATCCCTCTTTTCTTCTAGGAGTCTTTCAGCACCTTTGTCTCCTACCTTATGGGAGATGATGTCCCCACTGCAGAGAGGAGGGAGGCGTGTGCAGCTGAGGAACTGGGGGAGGTGGCTGCAAGAAGGCTTGGGGGGAAGGTGGAGGAGGAAGCCCAGGAGGCCGTGGAGGGCCTTGGAGGCAGCCAAAGCAAGGGGGATGGAGGGCTGAGAGGGCCTGGAGAGGCTGGAAGATGCCAGGAGGAAAGCTCAGCTACAGAACAGACCTGGGGTGGGGGAGAAGGCAGCTCCCATGGGTCTCAAGCAGATAGGAAGGACACTGGGGCCTGGGAGGCAGCCACGGCCACTAGATGCCAGCATTCAAGTATCCCCCTGGAGCCCAGAAAGAAGTCTGAGGCAGGGTCTGAGGCTGGTCGAGACAGGAGTAGCCAAGCGCAGGACAGTCAGCAGCCCGATGAGCAGGAAGTGAAGAGAGAGGAGACACTGAGAACCTGGGAACGGGAGGAGGAGGAGGAAGAGGTCAGGGCAACAGAGCCAGGGGTGGCTGGAGGGGCGGAGTCAGAGGGGACCTGGCACAAGGAGCTTGAGCGGAAGGTGAGTGTTGATGGGCAAAATGTGGCAGAGGACAGAAAGGAGTCAGAGCATGGGGTTGATGAGACAGCTGCAGAGGAGATCCAGGGGCCTGGAGCCAAAGGGGCTGGGAGGGAAGAAGAGGTGGTAGTGGTAAGGGGTGGCCAAAGCACAAGGGCACAGGGGACACAGGAGCCAGGGGCAGAATCTGAGGACAGGGAAACCTCAGGCAGGGAGGAGGCTGACCTCCCAGGGGTTGGGGAGACTGAACATAGGGCAGTCCCAAGAGAAAGGATCCCAGAGGGTACTGGGAGAGTCTGGGCCCTAGAGGAGACCTCCAAGGGAGACCAGGAGGAGGAGGAGGTGGATGAGAATAGAGAGGCTGAAGTGAGCCTGTTCCCCAAACAGACCCAGGCCCTGGGAACTGAGAGAGTGGAAGAAGCGGCCAAGCACCAGGCAGCAGGGAGGGAAGCTGAGGAAGGTCAGGAGTCAGAGGCGGAGGGAGGGGAGGGCTTTGAGGGCCAGGCAGATCAGGCTGAGGAAGAGGCTGTGGAGAGGCAAGACTCAGAGATCAGGGCTGCTCAGACCAGTCTCAAGGAGGTGGTGCAGGCAGAGGAGGCCGAGGAGCAGCAGAAGAGTTGCTGGGCTGCAGAGGCTGAGCTGCTCCAGGACAAAGTAGCAAATGAGGCTGAAGGTGATGTTGACTTGGAGGCAACCCCAGAGGCCAGGCCCAAGAAGGAGTTCAGCAGGGAGAGGGGTGAGGAAGAGGCTGAGACCAGGGGAGAAGCACTGGAGGTGGGGTGGGGTGGCCTTGAGCACAGGGTCACTGAAGGCCAAGAACCTGAGCTGGTGGGAGGCCCCCAGACCCCCACAGAGCAACCTGAGGAAGGGCAGGCATGTAAGGAAGAGCTCTGGAGCATTCCAGCCCTGAGCAGAGAGGAGACAGACAGGAGCCTGGAGGAATATCCCAGGAACGTGGGGTATGTAGAACCTAACAGCTCTGTGGCTGAAGCCTGGGAAGACAGAAGAAGGGATGTGGAGACAGGGAACACCCGGGAGGAAAAAGCAGATGCTGAAGAGGGGAAGGAGGAGGCTACAGGAGGCCAGGCACCAGTGGCTGAGGCTGAAGGAGGCCGAGAGTCTGCACGACCAGAGGTCCCAGAGGCAGGCGGGGAGTGGATGAAAGTAAAGGAAGCCTGGCATGAAGCAGAGGAGGGGGAGGCCCCTGGAGCAGAGAACCAGGAGCTGGGTGGAAGGCAGGGAGCAGAAGCAGGGACCGTCCAGTCATTGGGAGAGTCAGACATCACAGAAACCAAGGAGGAGGAGGTAGAGGCTGCCGTGCCCTGGGGGGCAGACAGAACATCCAGGAGAGGCTGGAGGCTGGAGGCGGAGGCTCCGAGTCTCCAGGACAGCGACGACATGGAGACAAATTCTTTGGCTACCGAGATCGTGGAGGATAAGGCAGCTCTGGATGGAAGGGCTCCTGGGACTGGGGACAGGCCCGGCAGAGAGGCTGAGGAAGCATTCGGGAGAGACCGGGATTCAGAAGGGAGAGAGGAAGCCGGCGGAGGTGAGGACCTGGTAGAGGGTGAAGAGCGGGAGAAAACAGGTGGGCAGGAGTTTGGCCTGGAGGGCTCAGCAGAGGAGGAGGTGCCTGGCAGAGGTGGCCAAGGAGAGGCTTCTGAGGCCACTCGGGAGGGTGAGCCCGGGGGAGAGCAGGCTGAGGTGGAGGAATCCGCAGTAGCAGAAGGAAGCTGGGGGATGGATGGCGTTACCTCGGGCTCCCAGGTGGTGAGGGTAGAGGGCCTCCCAGGAGGGCACACACTGGGGGAAGAAGAGGCTGGAGGATGGCAAGCGAGGGAGCAGGGGCAAAGCAGTGAGGGGCAGCATGGGGACAAGCACCCCGAGGGAGAGGCACAAAGGCCCCTTGAGGTGGAGGATATCGAGGTGACTGGAGACCAAAAGGCAGAGGCCAAGGAGGTGGATCCAGAAGGCCTGGAGGACGTCCAGGGCCAAGAGGACCAGTCAACCAACCAGGACCCTGCAGAGGCTGAGCCTGGACCATGCGGGGAGGCCACCGGGAGCGCCAGAGGGGGTGCTCACAGCAGCTGGAGCGAGGTGAGGGCTCCAGGTAGCGTCCTGGGCTGGACAGAGCAGAGTCTCGAAGCTGAAGCCAGCCCCGTGGTACCCCGTGCCCTCTTCCCCGTAGGCCCTGCTGCCTGGGTCTTGCCTGGATGTCTCTGTCCCGAGGAGCCGAGTACTCCTTTTCCGCAGCTCCTCGCAGCGCCGCTCCCGGCCCTCCTTCCGACGGACCCCCGCCCCTGAGCAACCGGAGGAGCCTCCCAGCCCCCCACCGGAGGGAGAGCTGGTAGCCCCCGAACAGAGACTTCTCGAGCCAGAGCACCCCCCAGAGCCAAGCTCCTCCAGCCCTGAAGGGACTCCATTGCCAGCCAGAAGGCCCCTGGGACAGAGGTAAGCACAGGGTGAGGTGACCGGCCTGGGATGGGGAGGAGGCTGACGGCATCTGGACACCAGCTCCCACGGCCTGTCTTCCGTCTGCAGGTTTGGCCTGGCACACCCTGGCATGATGCAGGAGCTGCGAGCCAGGCTGGGCCAGCCAAAGCCCCAGTGACTGGGACGTGAGGCTCGGAAGGCTGGGTTGAACCCTGCTCAGCCTGACTCCCTCTGCCGCTTTGGACGCATCCTTTCCACCCTCTGGGCCTTAGTTTCTTGATGTGTCATTCACGGAGCAGACAGAACCAGATGTCTGCGCGAACCATGAACTTAAGGAGTCTGACTCTGCAATGTGGCTGGTGGACCACTGCCCCGCTGGGGTCACCTCTCTCTGATGGCCTGCCTTGCCTACCTCCCCAACCTGTCTCAGCTGCTTGGAGGACTGAGCGAGGACAGAGACAGTTCTCCCCACAGCCTTCCCTCTCTACTGCGCCCACTCCTCGACCCCCCCATTCTCAACCCCCCACCAGGCCCTGGAGAGCTGTGTAGGACTAACGCAAACCTCTGGGGCTGAAGCCGGCCTCGAGGAAAAGGTCAGGAGGGCCAGTGGTGCTCCATTTGCAATCAAAGAGAAGCAGACCAGCTGCCTTGACCTTCCGAAATGGGAGCTCAGTCTCAGAACTCCGCTGGTTACTACGGCAGCCACCAGCTGAACAAGCCAGAGTGGGGGAAGGTGGGCCAGGAACCCCAAAAATGTAAGATCAGAGAGGAGTCCAGGGTAACCAGAAGCTGCAGACTCTGTTCCAGGGCCCCTTTGCATGTCAGGCACCCCTTCTCTGAAAAGAAGCCGAGGCAGAGAGAGGGTGAGAGTGCTTTATTAGGCACCCAGCATGGCAGCCTAGTCTGAGGATGACTAGCAGGTCCCCGAAACAATAAATAAACCATTTTTCTAAACAATAAATAAATATCTAAGAAATAAATATCTGGCAAGGACTGGAGGGGCCTTAAGTTATTGGATAGGGTCTGGGGCGGGACACCAGTGGAGTCGTGCCTTGTCTAAGGCAGATGAGCCGGAGCCTGTCTGCTGGCCCAGACTCCAGTCCTCAAGTCCTGACGGGTGGAGGGAAGGGGCTAAGAAGTCACCCTCCATCAGGGCTGGGAGCTGGGTGTGGGGAACCCCAAGGCCTGGGCTGAGTTCCCGGCCTGGGAGAGCAGCAGCAAGTCCCTCACCGCCCGAGACAAGACAATTTCCAAGGAGTGTAGCGACTGGTAGGTGTAGAGGAGCTGGGGCCAGGACACCTGGGCTGACATCTGCAAGGGGCTGCCCAGAGCCCCTGGGAGCAGCCCCTCCCCCTCCTCATTCTCCTCCTCCTCAGGCAGGTTGAATCCTGCAGCCAGCACCTGTGGGGAGAGACCCATGGGTCAGAGAATGGCCCGCCTGAGACCCTGAGTGAATCCTTGTTTCTTTATGTGCCCAGTGGTGCAGAATGACATCAGAGACCACAAGGGCATGATTTCCCTGGACAACCCCTACTTCACATCTTCCATTACGTCATCGTTTCATGTGAACTGCCTGATTTTTTTTTTTGGTTCAAAAAAATGGAAGTCACAGAGCAAGATGGTGCTCATGGAGCTGGCTCTCACTCATCCAGGACTGCCCGGGGGACTGGGGGCTCTGGAAGGTCCTCTCTTTCTCTCTCTCTCTCTTTTTTTTTTTTTTTTTGCTGTGTCATGGGGCTTTCGGGATGTTCCCCTACCAGGGATAGAACCCGGTCCCCGGCAGTGAAAGCCTGGAGTCCTAACCACTAGGCCATCAGGGAACTGGAAGTTCCTCTCTTAAGGGTTGTCTTAAGATCAGAAATGGGCAGAAAGGTGATATGGTTAGTTTTTATGCTGTTTTCATTTTCTATTCTTTTATTAAGGGTAAAATTCCTATTTCCCTTTGAAATGTTCAGGAGAATCTGGTGATGTCAGAGGATGAGGGAGAAGGGAACGTACTTTGCCGTAGGGCCTGCTGACGCCAGATGCTGTCCTGGCTTCTGTCATTTAAGACCAAGACCCCAAGAGAAGGCAGAGATTCAGGGGGTAGAGGTAGGACCTGGTACACCTACACACACACACACACACACACACACACACACACACACACACACACACTCAGAGGATCTGGAGCATCTCCTTCCAGACTTATCCTACCTCTGGGCAGGGGGTGTTTTAAAAGGGAACCAATGAGCCTCAATTTTGAGTGTTAGTCTCTGGGGGTCGAGGAGGGTGGGTGGGCACTCTACCTGGAAGCGGAGATGCTGCTGCAAATCTCGGAGATCCAGCCTCATGGCCCACAGTTGCAACCTCTCTGAACTGGTCCAGAACCCCTGCCTCCCCAGCCCTCCCAACAGGGTATGGAAGGGGTGAAGTGTCATGGAGAGGAAGCGGAGTCTTTCTGGGTCCTGTGGAAGGGGAGGGAAGGCATCAGGAAAGGCCTGCAGGCCAAGGATGACCCACTTCAAACCCAACCTCATCTCTATTTGGGTCCCATTCCCAGCATGAACTCCAATCCCCATTCCATCCCCATATCTATTCTCATCCTTAACCCCATCTCCATCCCTACTCCCTTCCTATGTTCATCACCATTCCCATCTCCACTGTCTCTGATCTCTATCCTATCTCCTTTTCCAACCTCATTTTCAGTCACACCCGAACTCATCTCCAACCCCCAAGCCCATCTCCATCCTTCTGTCACTCTCTATCCACAATCCCATTCCATTCCCTTCTCTACCGCCCCGCCCCATCTCCATCTCCTCACTTGTTTTCATTCTGTCTTCAACTTCTTTCCCCTCCTTGTTCCCATTCTTATCCCAATTCCATCCCTCTTTCATGTGTCCAGCCTCAATGTCACCATCTCTCCATCCCATCTCCAACTCTACCCAACCCCATTCCATTCCCATCCTCACCAGCGACCCCCATTCTTTCTCTATCCCCACTTCATTTTCACTCTCATCCCCAACCTTCTTCCCATCCCTAACCTCTTATCGTTCTCACTCATAATACCAACTCCACGCCTCCTCCATACTAATCTCTAACCCCAATCCCATTCTGTTCCCATCCCCACATCTTTCCTTGCTCAACTTCATTCTTATATTCTTCCTAACGCCATTTCTTTATTCCAGCCTCATCTTTATATTCAGTGACCTACCCAGCCTCATCCGGATTCTCTCCCTCAATTTATCCCCAAATCCATCTTCAATTCAATCCCCAACTTTATCTCCATCCCCCCAACCCAGCCTTATTGCCAGTTTGCCTGTCCCACCCCGCCAGTCCGCCACTCACAGAGAGGCCACACCAGGCCTGGAAGGTCAGGGAAACGTTGGGGAGCTGCTCTCCCAGGGGCAGAAGGTCCAGGTTCACTCCTGGCAGGTGAGATTCAGCCTGTGGGGCAAGGTCTTTTAGTGGGGGCCCGAGGGGATTGCGGATCTTCCCATCCCCAGAGCCAGCTGCATTAGGGAGACTCACAAAGTCACGGGCCTGGACCCGAACCTCGGAGAGCAGCTTCCTGGCGAGATGCAGGCTGACCTTGAACTCCCTCTGCAACTCCTGCAGGCTCCGGAGGGGCCTCCCTGGGGGCCTCGGGAATCCCCAGACACCAGCTCGAGCCAGGAGCAAGGAGAGTAGCAAAAGGCTGAGCCCTGGAGCAATGAGGAGGGGGTGGGCAAGATGAGGGGAAGAGCTGGAGAAGAACTCAGGAAAAGGAAGGGACCGTGCCTTTTCTGAGCCTGTGCTACAGGCACACTCTGTGTGTCATCTCACTGACCCCTCAAAACCACTAACAAGCTGTTGAGACACTATATGGCATCTCTGTACAGTGAAAGGAAAGTGCCCCTTCCCCCAGGCAGACACAGTCGTGCACAGAGTGCCCGCCTTTGCAAGCAGATCTCGGGCTGGATCTTGAACCCCACTATCTCCCTTGGCCAAGTGTCTTTCTCAGTGAACAAACTGCACAAGGGTATGTGGCAGCCTGGGTGCTATTATTCTCCCTATTTTGCAGATGGGGAAAGTGAGGCTCAGTGAGGTTGACTTGCCCAAGGGCACATAGCCAGAGGGTGAGGGGACCAGGACTGGATTCCAGATCTGCCCAAATGCAGAGCCTGCATGCTTCCCCCAGGGAACTCAGAGGAGACCGCCACCTCCCCTGGAGTGGGCACAGTCTGTTCTGCCAAGGATTCCCCGGGCTCAGCCAGGTGGCTCTGATGGCCTGAACCGGGGTCCCAGGGGTGGGCTGATGATGCTGAGGCTCTATCCCAGGGAGTCAGAAGGACAGATTGGTCCAGCCTCCCCCAAGGCAGGTAGATCACTCTGCACGGTGGGAGGAACACGGGGTGCCAGGAGAGGGAGGAGGGTCTGGAATGGGAGGCTGAACCTCTGTTTCTCATTTGGGTTCTTCCCTTGAGCAAGTCACGTCTTATCTCTGTGCCTCAGGCTCCCATCTGTAAAATGGGGGAGTCAGACTGGCTGATTTCTGAAAGTGCTTCCTGCCCTGCATTTCCTGGAAAGAAGGAAGAGGGGCAGTGGGGCTGGAGCTCTGGGAAGACGGCAGTTTCTTCTTCAGGGAGAGGAAATCTAGCAATCACTAGGGAGTTACACAATTCTCCTCGAAACCCAAACCAAAACTGGTCACTAAGTCGAAGTCTATTCCTGCTCCCCCTTCTCTCCATGCCTCTTTCCTATCCATTCTTGATCTCTAAGCCCTGGGCTCTGCTCCTCAAAATGTCCTCTCAGTAAAGACTAAGGGGAGTTTCTGGGCGCTTCCACTACCCCATGGACTTACACAGGTGGTGGGTCATGTCTGCAATCTGTAGCATTCAGGCTCCCTGGCTTGGGGGCCACTCTGGCACCCTGGAGACTTAAGGCAGAGTGGGGTTCTTCCTAGCTCTATGGGTGGGCACCCCCAGGCTCTGGTGGATATTGCCCACCCAGAACTGAACTGTGCCGTCTCCTACTGACCCCCTGCTTTCTGAGCTCCGGAGTCCCCAGACCCTTCCCTTGGTTTCTCCTTCCCCTCTGCAGCCAATCCTGGGGCTTTTGCCCGGCCTTTGAAGGTTCTGTCCCCGTCTTTCAGTCCTTGGTCCCTACCCTGACCCTACCATTGGCTCCTCTGTCTAGAGCTCTCTTTCCAGCCTCTGAGCTCTTCAGCCACCAGCTGTAGCTTGGACCTCCTTCCAAGCTTCAAACTCCAGACCCTTGACCCAGTTAGGTTGCTGACTCCTTGGCCCCAGCCCCCTGCTCCTGCTGTTCTTCCCCTAGCCAGCCCCAGTTCTCAGCCAAGCTGATTGGCCCCTGCTCATTCACCCCAAATAAACGCTTCATTTATGCGCCTGGTCCTGATCCTGGTCAAAGCGCCTGCCCAACTCTCCCCATTCATGCCAGTCAAGTCTTCCCATCCTCAGCCCAGCCCTCACCAAACTTCCACCCTTCTACAGAACGCTGGCCCCCCATTCATGCCAGCCAACCTGCCCTGCCCCATCCTCTGCCCAGCCCTGGCTTGATCACTACCCCTTTGCCCCAGCCCCTCTCCCCAGTTTATGCCTGTGTCACTCCCATCCTCCAGTCAGCTGTATCCTGTATCCTTAGTCTTGCCCACATAGTAGCACCTCAGCCCTTGGCACCCATCCACAGCAGGCAAGCTCACCCATCCTCTGCCCAGTCTCAGCCAAGCCCCCCACCCCTCTGCCCCAGCCCTGGCCTCAAACTCACGCCAGCCAAGGTCGCCTGCCATCTGGCCCATGGTGGGGCCAGCCTCTTTGGACAGCCATCTCCCGGGCAGGGGGAGTCTTATACTGGGGGCTGCGCCCGGTTTCACTTTCCGTCCTGCTTGTACTTTCGGCTTTGTGTTCACTCAGTCTTCCCTCTCACCACCCCTTGCTAAAATGGGGAAATGTAATTTCCCTTCCCAGAGGGGGTGGGAGGTGCAGTGAGGGTGGTGGGAAGCTGGGGTTTTGGTCAATCCCAGCTCCTGACTCCCTGCTGCTCTACCAGATCCAGCCCTCCCCTCACTTCCCCACTCTTGGGTGAGCCACCCCGCTCTGCTTGCTGGTAGATCCCGGAGACTCTAACCCCCTCCTGTTTCTCTTCTTTGTCATCATCATCCTAGTGCCATCACCAGCTCACTGTCCTTCAAAAGACGGATGGCCAGGTAAGGGGATTGCCCATTAGAGGGGACTTGGGGTTTTGAGTCATCCTCACTCTCTTCTGGTTTACCAGATGGCTGAGGGAGGGAGTGCCAGGGAAGTCAGGGCTCAGTGGGTAGCTGGGATGAGGTTTTGTGTGAGGCGGTGGGGTCTCAGTCTGGGCAGAGTCAGAGTTCAGTCTATAGTCAGGGTCAGGGCTGGATGAGAACACGTTCATTCAGGGCCAAGCTCAGACTTCAGCCAGAGGCAGATCTAGGATTAGCGTTCAGTCTATAACTCTGATCAAGACTTGGTCTAGGGCTGGACTCAGAGCTTTGTCTGGGGCCAACATCCTGCCTCTGCCTGTGTTTGGGGTCAGAGCTATCAATGACCTGGGGGCTCTGCATGCGGCCAGTTAGGATTGGGCTTAGAGCTCAGTCCAAATGGGGCACAGACCTCAGTCTGCGGCCAAGGTTCCGACTGAGCCTGTGACTCAGGTCAGGACTCAGGCTTGGGCTGGGATGAGAGCTCAGTTGATGACCAGGGTCAGGGCTCAGTCTGTGGCCAGGTTGGGGTTTCTGTGAGGTCAGGATCAGGGCTCAGCCAGGTCCCAGGATAGTTCTGGTGTTTCTGCTCTGTAGAGGGCTGTCAGGGACCGTCAGGGCTGGTTACAGATCTTCCTTCCAGCACAGCCCCGCCCTCAGCCCCACCCTGGATTTCCCATCTTCAGGGAGAAGATGGGGGTTTCTTGGTCTTCCCCCAAGCCCACTGCTGCCACTTTCCTTTTAGGACCCATGGGGTTTCCCTGCTGGGTCCCTGCTGTGAGACAGAAACCAAGGGGGCTTCCCCTTCCTATACCCTGCCTCCTCAGCCGTGCCTGGGCAGGGCCACCTGGGACCAACTGCCAGGGAAGTACCAGCACCAGCGGGGGAGCAATGCCAGAGGGCTGCAGGAGGAGAAGGAAAAGGAAGAGCTGCTGGCACCTGCCTAGCCCAGACCAGTTTCCGTTACAGTGCCCCCCAGTGGTGGCAGCCCATTTCCCCACATGCCATGCAGCTGGTGCTTCTCACTGTGGGGTCCCATCCATCCTGAGACTGATGGTGAGAACAGGCAGAGGCCCTGGCTGGTCTTCCTCACATCCCCAAGTCCTGCCATTGTCCAGGAGGCGTGGCCACCCACTCACCCCTCCGACCACAGCCGCTCCTGACTCTTTGCCATCATCCAGAACTGCTTTCCCTTTCAAACTTTGAACCCCATCTCCCACTCTCTGACTACAACCTCCTGGCCTTCCCAACCTTCTCAGAGACCTCCCAGCCCTTGCTGCTTCTCAGCCCTTCTCAATCTGGCTGCAGCTGACTCCTCCAGCCTCGTGCCTCAGCCCTCTTCCTGCTCCACCAACTGCTTCTTTGCCTTTGCACAAGCTGGTCTCCCTGCCTAGAATGCCCTCACTGCTTTCTCCAGAGTTCTCTTTCCCCAGCCTTCTCTGTGCCCAGACCCCTTGGCACGGGCTTTCTCCCCTGAGTGGCTCTTCCCTTCCTGCCATAAATCTTGTCTCCAATGGACATTTCACATTTCTTTATCTTGCCCACTCTATACTCACTCATACCTCTCCAGCCGTACTGGCCTCCTCCTTGCTCCTAGAACATTCCAGTCATGCTCCTGCCTCAGGACCTTTGCTCTTGCTGTTTCTTCTGCCTAGGACACTCTTCTTCATATCTGCAAAGCTCACTCTCTCCTTACTACTCTGCTCAAGTATCTCCTTTATAAATGGGGTCTTCACTGGCTACCCTGAAAAAAGGCAGCCCTGCCCCTGGAACTCTCTATCCCCTTCCCTGCATTATTTTTCTACATAGCATTTTAGATATCAAACATTTTTAGATATTGAACATTTTCTTTCTCTCTCTCTCTCTCTTTTTTTTTCGGTCTGTCTCCATGCACTAGAATATGCGTTCCACAGAGATGGGAATTTTTGCCTGTTCTGTGCACTGATGGATCCCCAGTAGCTAACAACAGCAGCTTCTCAGTAAATCATTGAACAGATCTGTCTTCTGCCACAAGTGTCTGATCCAGGTTCTGCTCATGGCTGGTGAGCTGTAAGTTGCCTGGACGGAGCAGCAGGTCTGGGAGCAGCCAGAGCCCTGAAGTCTCACAGTCAGCTTTCTCCCAGTCTGTCCAAGGCTTCAGCCAGGTGCTGAGGGCGGTAAGGAGGCACCTGGGCTGCTGGGCAAGGCTGTGGGCTGACGATCTTAGCAGATCCTTGGCAAAAAGCCAGAGGGTCAGTGAGGGCAGTGCCAGCCTCTGTCCATATCCTTAGAGGACGGGCCTGGCCCATCTCTGCCCCCCTGGGCCTGTTTCCACAGGTGGATCTTGGCAGGTAGGCTGAGGCTTGGGTTGGGGCCAGCAGGAAATGGAAGGGATGTGGTGAGGGGTGAGAACTGCTGGAAAGGGCTGTAGACGCCGGTGTGCAGCTAACCCTTCTGGTGACCTCAGGTGAGTCACTAGCCTACTCTGGACCTCAGTTTCCTCATTGAAAAGTGATCACAATTTTCAAATGCTGCCTATTATTACATAGAGAAATTAAAACCCACATGATTAAAAAAAGAGAGAGAAAGGAACCACCCACCAATTTTTCTGATTATTTTCCAAGCCCTGTTACGGCTCTGACAGTGTGGGGCACTCCATGGGGTTGCATGGGAATCCTGAGTTCAGGAAGCAGAAGTTAGAAGCCTCAGATGTGACATCAGGATGCAATCAGGGAGGGGAAGTCTTGTTCAAGGTCACACAGCAGATCAGTGACAGAATGAAGACTGGAACTCGAGTCCCTCATTTTCACCTTGGGCTGGCGAGGGGAATCCCTGGGCCCCATGATCTCAGCTTCGAGATCTAACCCCTCGGTGAAACCAAGATGGGCTTCAGTGAAGGTGGGAAGGCTGGGAGGAGGTGAGGCCAGGCTGGAGCTGGGGCCACACCTCTGAGTCTCCCAAACACAGTGATGAGACCCTGAGGCTAGGCACAGCTCCCACCCGCTCCCAGGAGAGTAGAGGTGAATAAAGCCCTGCATCCCAGCCCTAATCACTGGGCCCATTGTACCAATGCGCCCTGCTGCACACCACGCCTAGGGTTTATTTTGCAGCGTGCACTCAAGGCCGCAGCAAGACAGCTTGGGTGCCCCACCCACTTCCACCCACCTTGGGGCCCGCCTCTAAATGGGACTACTGACCCTGGGGTTGCAGGGGCAGGGCAGGAGGAGCCTGGAAGGGGAAAAGGGTTTCTCACGCTCGGTCCCACCTCTTTTTTCCTCGGTTGGGGGGGGCACTCTCAAGGCCACAGCAGGCACATGAGGGGAGGGCTGAGAGAAAGGGAGTGCAGGAGGCACCTTGCCAGGGACTAGATGTTCATCGCTGGGTGTTCTATGTAAATGACACAGGAATGCAGGGGCAGGAAGACTGAGCTATGCAGGGGGTGAGGAGAAGGTGGGAAGCCAGGTCTGTTGAGTGCCAGGAAGAGAGTTCCTGAGGCAGGGCTGCAGAGAAAAAAACACCAGCCTGGGGGTGAAAAGTCCCGGTGCAAGTCCCGGCTCTGCTCTGCCCAAGCACACTGGGCTTCAGTTTCCCCATCTGGAAAATGAGGCCCGCGACCCCAGCCCTGCCCACCTCTCAGCCCAGAGGTGAAGGCAAAATTGGGAAGGTACAGGGCTTCAAGGGTCAGGGCCCCACTGGGGAGTCAGACAGACCTTTCACAGCTCCAGCACTTCCCAGGGTGACCTTGGTCAAGGCAGGAAGGGGACGCTACTCCTACCAGCCAGATAGGACAGCTGTGATGATTATGCATATAAATGGCTGGCACTGCCACTGAGTAGCTGTGTGATCTTACACAAGTTAATTAACCTCTCTGTGCCTAGGTTCATCATCTATAACATGAGAAAAATAATCCAAACTCATAAGACTGTTTAGAGGATTCAATGAGCTATTGTTTATAAAGTGCTTGGAACAGGAGCTGGCACGTGGTAAGACTGTAGGTTTTAGCTATTGGTATTAGTATAAGGCCTGACCCACAAGGAAACTCTCAAGAAATGCTAGTTGTCATTAATAAATACTTGGGATGGTTGTCATCAATGGGCAAAGAAAGGCCAAAGGAGAGTTGGAGGAAGAGGGTAAAGAAGAGGCTGCAGTTAGAGCTTAGGAAGTTCCGATAGGTACAGGATGCAGGTGGGGGGCCCCAGGCAGAAGGCACCTGGTAACCCAGAGACATGCATCAGAGCAGAGTTCGGGCCAGAAGCAGACACCTCAGGGAGACAGCCAATCAGGCCCTGGGCCACAGTGTGGACAGCCTCAGCTCTGAGGACCACTGGTTGGGACTCATTTCCTAAGTTGGGTGGGGCTTCATCAAGCCTCCCTATGGAGAGGACTTGGAATGGAGAGACTCTGGGCTGAGCCCCAGGCCAGGCCCTGCCAGGTGTCTGAGAGAGGCAGGCAGGCCCCGGGCAGACACCAGGCCCTCCAGCAGCCCTAAGCTCTGAGGCTGACACTGGGCCCCACCCAATCCGGGGGCCCTCACCTGGCAGCCTCCTTGGGGTCTCAGCCACCCCTGACTGCTGTGTCCCTTGCTTGTCCTGAACCCTGCGTTTGAGCCCCCCAGTTCACTCCCCAGGAATGGAACACACTCACAGCTTATATTTTTATGTACCATCTGATCTGAGCAAAAGAATGTATACAACATATATGTTTCTGCTCACCCACTTTTCTTCCTTCTACCTCGGTTTTGGTCCTGGGTCCCAACAGGCTATCTGCACAACGGATTCACTGATTCCCATGGCTCCTCATTTCACCCTGAGTGAAAGCAAAAGCCCTTCCAGTGGCTTACAGTGTCCTCGTGATCCCTCCCATTGACCTCTTCTGTTCTCCTGGCTGCCCCACAAACACACCAGGCACATGTCTACCTCAGGGCCTTTGTACCTGCTGTTTCCTCTGCCCAGAACACTTTTCCCTCACCTCTTCAAATAACTGGCTCCTTGTCCCTCCTTCAGGTCTCAACTTCTCATAAATGGCTTCTTCATTCTATGTCTCTGAGAACTGTCCAATCTCATTCCCACCTACACTAAGACCCTGTTACAACCCGAAGATATAGATGTTAGTCTCTTAGCCTTTCAATTTTTCTACATATTCCAGGCCCTTCCCGAACTCCTGGAGTATTCTCCAGACCTTGAGCATCCACCCAGCTTATCAGGCATCTGGGACCTGTCGGCAGTGTTGGTCTGAACAATGTCCAGTCCTTCCATACTTCTGCTTTGAGGTAGGAGAGGGGAAGACAGAATTAGGGTTGAATGTCAAGGTGTGGGAACCCTGGTCCTTGCCCACAGAGGCAGCTGCCTAGCCGAGCAGACTGACCCGACGTGAAACCAGAGAGGACACGACAAAGCAGAGCACTTTGTAACTTACTGGGAGACACTGGCAACCACTTTTTGGCCTTCATTTCTTCACCTGGAGAGTGGGCGTAGCAATACCTTTCTCCCAGAGAAAGAGGGCACATGAACGTGTGCTCTGGCGCTCTTGAAACAGGAAAGTGCTATTAATATTGAGAGCTCATTGGGAATTCCCTGGCAGTCCAGTTGTTAGAACTCCACGCTTCCACAGCCGGGACATGGGTTCAATCCCTGGTCTGGGAACTAAAGTCACACAAGCTGCATGGCTAAAAAAAAAATATATATATATGTATTGAGAGCTCATAAACAAAGACTGTCAACTGGCCAGTGGGTAAGAGGATAAGGAGAGAAAAGCCTCGCTCGGGATGCAGTTGACGTCTGTCATTTCCACCTGCCCACCATTCTTCTATTTTTAAAAAGTTTTAAATTATTTTTTACTCTTTCTTTTTAAATTAAAAAATATAGTAAAGTATCTGGATTTTCCTTTGGGGAATTATCCATCCTCTCTCCCTGAGGCTGACATCCCTAACCCTCATGGTGGGCACATGACCCAGGTCAGGGTGCCCCACACCTCTCACTACAATGAAGGATTCGAGGATGGGTACACAACACACTGAGAGGGACTTGCTGTCAGGAAAGAGGCTTTCTCTTGGCGGAGGTGCTAAACTGGAAGGTTGTGAAGCTGATCTGCCATGAGGGAAGACCCTGCCTCAGACTGGAGTCAGGGCATGGGAAAGTAGAGCTGAGAGCTGGAGAGGGAGCCGACAGTCGTGATGATGATTTACTTTGAGCTCCTGGATCCAGACACTCCTGAAGCAATTAATTCTGAAATGTTCAGTTTCACGAGCCAATCCTCTTTTTTGCTTCAGCTATTCTGAATTGTGTTTCTGCCACTCGTAGCATATGTCCCCTCTCCTGCCTGGATCTACCTTCACTGTTGATTTCCAATGTCAAAAATCACAGACTAGATTTTAAAAATCATGACAAAGTCAAATAGTATTATATAGTAGAAAGAGCACTGTGTTAGATCCAGGGGAGAGAGCACTTCAGGGAGAAAGAACAGCGTGAAAACAGAGTAGCTGCTTGGTCAATATTTACTGAGCAACTCAGCATATCCCAGGCATTGTTCTAGGCATTAGAGATACAGCAGTGAATGAAGCCGACTGAAAGTTCTGGCTTCATGGAGCTTACACTAAATGGAATAAAATTGTAATCAAAATCTAATCAAATGCTTATATAAGCCAGACACTTTTCAACTATTGGCTCATTTAATTCTCACAATAACCGTGTGTTGTAGGTATTATTATTCGTGTTCATTTCATGCAGAAGAGGAAACTGAGGCCCAGAGAGGTTAAGATTTTGTGCCCAAGGTTACAGAGCTAGTAAATGGCAGCTCTGGGATTTAAACCCAGGATGTCTGGCTTTTTTTTTTTTTGGGCGCACCGTGGGGCATGTGGGGATCTTAGTTCCCTGACCAGGGATTGAACCCACTCCCCCTGCAGTGAAAGTGCAGAGTCTTAACCACTGGACCACCAGGAAATTCCCCATGCTTTCTTTTCTTCTTTTTTTTTCAATTAATTTATTTATTTTTGGCTGCGTTGGGTCTTCGTTGCTGCACGTAGGCTTTCTCTAGTTGTGGTGAGCGGGGGCTACTCTTCATTGCTGTGTGTGGGCTTCTCACTGTGGTGGCTTCTCTCGTTGCAGAGCATGGGCTTTAGGCGCGTGGGCTTCAGTAGTTGTGGCTCATGGGCTCAGTAGTTGCGGCTCGCTGGCTCTAGAGCACAGGCTCAGTAGTTGTGGTACACAGGCTTAGTTGCTCTGAGGCATGTGGGATCTTCCCGGACCACGGCTTGAACCTGTGTCCCCTGCATTGGCAGGCAGATTCTTAACCACTGTGCCACCAGGGAAGCCCCTATATGGCTTTCTTAACCACTATACTCTACTGCCTGGTATAGCAGTTAGCATTTACTGAGTCTTCTCTCTATGTCAGACACTGTTCTAATGGCTTTACATGCATAAAATCATGTAATCCTCAAAACAATCCATTTCACAGAGGATGAAACTGAGGTTAAATGACAGTAACAGAACTGAAATTTGAACCAAAACAGTATGGCTTGAGAGTACACACTCTTTTTTTTCTTCCAGCTTTATTGAGTTATAATTGACAAATAAAATTATAAGTTATTTAAAGTGTACAACAATCATCACAACAAAAATTTTTTTTCTATTTCTTTAATTTGGTATCTATATAAGATGATGAATGTTCACTAAACTTATTGTGGCCATCATTTCATGATGTATGTAAGTCATATCATGACACTGTACACCTTAAATTTACACAGTGTTGTATGCAGTTGTATCTCAATAAAATTGGAAGAAAAAAGATAACAAAGTGTACAACGTGAGGATCTGGTATACATATACATTGTGAAAGGATTGCCCCCGTCGAGTTAATTAACACATCCATCACCTCACATACTTATCTTTGTGTGTGTGTGTGTGTGGGGGGGGAACATTTAAGTTCTACTCTCTTAGCAAATTTCAATTATACAATACAGTGTAATCAACTATAGTCACAAGAGTCCACACTCTTAACCCCTAGTGCATATGACCTATAATGAATAAACAAAGGAATGAAGAAGGACCAGAAAACAGAAACCAGGCCCGGAAATGAGGGACAGCAAGAGGCCCAGCCCTGAGGTCCCACCTTTTCAGATTCTTTTCCATTATAGTTTATTACGAGATATTGAATATAGTTCCCTGTGCTAAGCAAGACTATTTCTGATGCATTGATTCGTGAATATTTATTGTGCACCTACTTAATGCCAGGTACCAGCTCTGAAGCAGAGGAACCAGAGGGCACTTACACTAAGGTGCAAGTAGGTGATGGAGGTCCTGGAATGTCACACTCAAGAATATGGACTGGGTCAAAGAGGCAGTTGGGAGCCATGGTAAGAAGGATGGTGACAGAGAGGCCTTCCGACAGAATGACCACAGAGACTCCTGGTGGAGATGGCGTATCTCCTCCACAGAGTGGGGCGGCAGCTCCTGACTGCAGGGAGGGTGGGTGAGACCTAAGCAGAAAAGAGGACACTTAGGCCTACCTGCCTGGCCCCTAGGGCCCTGCCAACCCTCACCCTCTGCTTGTGGTCACTCAGCCTCCAGCCCTTCTCATGGCCTCCGGTTTCTTATTTATTTATTTATTTTTACTGAAGGAGAGTTGATTGACAATGCTGTGCCAATCCCTGCTGTACAGCAAAGTGACTCAGTTATACACAGACATACATTCTTCTCCATTATGGTTTATCACAGGATATTGAATATAGTTCCCTGTGCTATACGTAGGACCTTGTTTATCCATTCCAAATGTAATAGTTCACATCTACCAACCCCAGACTCCCAGTCCATCCCTCTCCTTCCCCCCTCCCCCCGCTTGGCAACCACAAGTCTGTTCTCTATGGCTTCAGGTTTCTTAGCTGCCAGTGTTCCCCTCCGCTAACTCTAAACAATAAATTAATCAGTAAATATACAGTATGTCAGATGGTACTACGTGCTCTTAAGGAAATAAACAGGAATTTTAGCATGAATCACTCCCTAACTTCCTTCTGGTCTTTGCTTCAATGCCACCTTCTCGGTGAGGCTTTCCTTAACCAAGGCATTTTAAATTGCACAAGCCGGCGGAAATTCTTGTTTTTGTTTGTTCACTTGTGATCGTTTGTCTGCCCCCACTACAATGTAAATTTCACGAGAAAAGAGCTCATTTACCAGGGTATCCGTAGCTTTTAGAATATTCCCTGGCTGTAGAAATATTTGTCGCATGAATAAATGATTCTTTCCTTAAACAGTTGAAATGACAACTCTCCAAACTATTCTCCAGAAAAGAGATAACAGGATAAGGTTGCACAGAGCTGGTGCAAACATTCCACAAAGTGATTAATTTTATAACTTAAGTGTTTTGCCAAAGTTGGAAGGAGAACATGTTCGGTCAAGAGGACGGAACAAGAGGTTAGGGGTTATCTTCTGTTCCACAGCATCAGCTGCTTTTGTAATCAGAAAAGCAAAGAGAACTTGTTTTACAAAGAAAAGAAGGTGCAGAGATCTGGGTTCCGGGTCCAGCCTCTGGGAAATGGTCTCCTTTGTCAAGGCTGGCTGCTTGCACAGGGGATCGGTGGGGTGGGTGGTTAGGTGCTCTTGCTTCTTTGCTTGCTCCCCCCAGACTCCCTGAAGACCACAGAACTCTAGAAAGCTTGGGTGTGGTTGTCAGCACACCTGGTCTACTCCTGGCTCAGCCTGTGACAGGTGGTGAACTCATGACCCAAGTCCTTTCCCTTCCACAGGGCTTTGGTAAATATTCAGTGTGATAATAAAAGTCATTGTGGCTGTATAATATTTTTATCTACAAACCAAGGTGGAGTTTTCCCCCTCTTCCTTTACACTCATCCCATTACTGAGGGAGGACATTCATGGCTACAGTAAAAGGATGTCACTGAAGTTTCCTTTTTAGTTCAACAGCCTTAGGGGACTCAAGGCACAGAGAATCACGAGGACACAAGAGCAAGGTGGATGGGGTGGGGAGTGGGCAAATTTTAAAATACTCCCCAAGTCAAGGAGGAAGGAGGAATTTGGAAAGGACATAGAGAGATCTTAGAACAGATGTGTCCTCAAGAAAGGGTGCCTGTGTCCTGCCTGTCCTGAAGAGTTTGGTGAGATCTGAGGATGGAAGGAACTGCACCCCGTTTTCCAGGTGGACAGACCCCAGCAGTGCCTCTACACCCCAGTGTGACACAAAGGCTGTGGGAGGTGGCCCAGAGCACACAGACCAAGAGGAGGGGCTGTATGGGCTGACAGTAAAGAACAGACAGAAAAGGGGCTTCCCTGGTGGCACAGTGATAAAGAGTCCGCCTGCCAATGCAGGGGACACGGGTTCGAGCCCTGGTCCGGGAAGATCCCACATGCTGCGGAGCAACTAAGCCCGTGCACCACAACTACTGAGCCTGTGCTCTAGAGCCCGTGTCCCGCGCAACAAGAGAAACCACCTCAATGAGAAGCCCGCGCACCGCAACGAAGAGTAGCCCCCGGCTCGCCGCAACTAGAGAAAGCCCACGCGCAGCAATGAAAACCCAACGTAGCCAAAAAAAAAAAAAAAAGAACAGACAGAAAGGACAGAAAGGCAGAAGGGGGGACGTCTTGGCAGATGCCAGTGTACCAAGAGGATATCAAGGCCAAGAGGATTCATGCCCCTTCTCAACTCTGCTACTGGGAGCCCTGGGAAAAGGAGAGAAAAAAACACAAACTGACTCCTTCAAACACCTGCCACCAGCAGAAGAGGAACAGGAAATATCAATTCAAATAAACAACAGACAGATCACATTTCTCGCACACCTGGCCTATGTTTCTGTATCCTTGTTTTAATAGCGCACTCTCATGATGCTTCCTATGCATTTCACAACATTAACCCAATCACAGCAACAATCCTATATTGAATGTTATTGGCACTCCTATTTTACACCAGGGGAAACGGATGCATAGAAAGGTCAGGTAACTAGCCCAAGGTCAGACAGAGATGGTAAGAGAGCTGGGACTTGAACCCATGGAGTCTGGGCCCGGAGCCCACGCTGTCTGCTGCCACTGTGCCGCCTTTTTAAGTTTTTTTTCGGGTACCCTGCTAAGTGCTTGAAAAACACAGTTTCCTTGTATTCTCAAAACCGTTCCGGGAGGTGGGAATTCCCTGGCGGTCCAGTGGTTAGGAATCCAGGCTTTTGCTGCTTTCACTGCCGAGGGCCCGTGTCCAGGTTCAATCCCTGGTCAGGGAACTAAGATCCTGCAAGCCGCAAAAAACCCAAAAAACAAACAACAGCAACAACAACAACAAAACACCATTCTGGGAGGTGAGTGTTTACAGATGAGGAAATTAAGATGCAGGGTAAACAATAACTTGTCCCAGGTCACAGCCAAGTTTGCAGGCTGGATCTGGACATGGGTCTGGGGGACTCTAAGGCTGGTCCAGTCACTATGGCTGTGTAACAAACCATCCCCAAACATAATGGTATGAAACAACCATTTAATTATGCTCCCAGTTTCTGCGGGTTGGGAATTGGAGGTGGCTTGTCTCTGCTGCACAATATCTCAGGCCTCATCTGGGAAGACTCAGTTGCTGGAGGTGACTTGACGGCTGGGGCTGGACCCATCTGCAGGCTCCTGTCACTCACATGTCTGGAGGCTGGGGATGGCTTTCAGCTGGGACTTCAGCTGGACTGAAGGCCAGAACAACAACAATATGTGACCTTTCTATATCGTCTTTCATGTGTGCTATCTTGGACTTCCTCACAGCAGGGTGGCTGGGGTCCAAGAACCGCCGGGAGCAAGGTAGAAGCGCATGGTGTTTCACGAAAACACCACCTCCACTGTCCTCTGTCAGCCAAGAAGACATGGTCGTAGAAGTCCTCCCATGTTCAGAAGGAAGAGACATAGTCCCGTGTCTCCCATTTGATGGAGGGGGGGTCAAGGGCATACTGTAAGGAGAGCATGTGGGGTGGGAACTCTTGCTGTGACCATCTTTCATAAATGCAATTCTCAAACTTCACTGCAAGCTCAAATCACGTTTCAAAATCCCAGTGCCCAAGCTATACCCCAGACCAGTGAAATCAGAATCAGGGAGAGGGAGCCAGAAAGCAATATTTTCTTTAACTCCCGGGTAATTACAATGAGGCCGTCTCCCATGTATGCAAAGCTCCTGGCACAGTGTTTGGCTCGTGAGCAACTGGTTTTTGGGTTTTTTTCCCCCAAGTGTAAACACCTATGACTCTTTTTTTTTTTTTGGCCGCATGTTGAGGCATGCAGAACTTCCCCAACCAGGGATCTAACCTGCACCCCATGCAGTGGAAGCACGGAGTCTTAACCACTGGACCACCAGGGAAGCCTAAACACCTATGACTCTTAATAGACAAAGTTGTCATAGAGAGTGCACAGGTGGACTTAAAGTTTTAGTTAGGTGTTTCTTTTTAAAGTTATTTTCTAATTATGACAAGTGATTGTGGGCTTCCATTTTTGGTTATGGTTATGTAGTTTCTTTTAAAATACATTTAAGTAAAAAAGGTAAGAAGGTAATTTTTTAAATGCTAAGTAAATAGGGACTTCCCTGGTGGCCCAGTGGTTAAGAATCTGCCTGCCAATGCAGGGGACATGGGTTCGAGCCCTGGTCCAGGAAGATCCCACAGGCGGAGCAACTAAGGCTGTGTGCCACAACTGCTGAGCTTGCACTCTAGAGCCCGCGAGCCACAACTACTGAAGCCTGTGTGCCTAGATCTTCTGCAACGAGAAGCCGCCGCAATGAGAAGCCCGCGCACCGCAACGAGGAGTGGCCCCTGCTTGCTGCAACTAGAGAAAGTACATACTCAGCAACGAAGACCCAACGGAGCCAAAAAAAAAAAAAGAAGTTGAAAAAATAACAACTTTAACATTCTCTCCTTGTGCATATATGTACATACAAATTGTTCAAAACAGAATATGAGATGTCATCAAAATCCTTAGCCAGAAATAAATAGTTAATCTTTAAAAAAAATAATAAATAAAATGTTAAGTAAATAATGATGTAGCTTGAATGCACATAGGGCAGAAATCACAAAAGTGCTGTGTGGATGGTAAAGCTGGGAAAACCCTGAGGCAGGTAATCAATAATGGTATCTAGGACTATGTTATTAGTATCACCTTTAAAAAGTGCTGGTTGAGGGCTTCCCTGGTGGCGCAGTGGTTGAGAGTCCGCCTGCCAATGCAGGGGACACGGGTTCGAGCCCTGGTCTGGGAAGATCCCACATGCCGCGGAGCAACTGGGCCCGTGAGCCACAACTACTGAGCCTGCGCGTCTGGAGCCTGTGCTCCGCAACAAGAGAGGCCGCGATGGTGCAAGGCCCGCGCACTACGATGAAGAGTGGCCCCCGCTCTCCACAACTGGAGAAGGCCCTTGCGCAGAAACGAAGACACAGCACAGCCATAAATAAATAAATAAATAAATTTTTTTAAAAAAGTGCTGGTTGAAAATCAACTTTGGGTGATTCTGAAATTTTAAAAACTAGACATCTGAGAGCTGGCCTCTGAGAAAGGAGTGGGCGGATGAAGACAAGCACATAAAGGAGCCAGGAATCCTTTGGATTGTGGCAACCTGATGGGAAATTTCCATAAGCCCCTGCGGGGAAAGAGAGGTCAATCAGCTCTCCAGTTCTCAGGAGGAACCCAAGAAATTGGGGAAACAGGTATTACATACAACCAGGAAATGACAAAAGAATGGAACAGAAGAGGGAGGTTTTGGAGAGTTCTCATCCTGATAGGATCCCTAGTCTTCATGTAGTTTAAGCCAGGCCCAGGCCCCTGCACCCTGGGCCACGATTTCCCCTTGCACAAAGGAAAAAGAGTGGGGCTCTACAGATCTGAACGTTCTGTAATTCCAAGAATGGTCTGGTTCCTGGAACAGCCACTTAAAGGCCTCCCAGGCAGAGGCTGTGCCAGGGAAGGCCAAGGCCAGGGAAGGCCAATCAGAGGCCAGGAGTGAGGGGTGATGTGTGGAGCCTCCTGGAAAGTGTCAAAGGACCCATTACCCAGGGAGTAGCCATGTCCCGCTAGAGACACAACACTCCCCAGCCTGTTTTCTCCTTTGAAGTTGATAGACGAGAGGATAGTCTCAGCAATTGACAGGTGGGGAAACTGAGGCTCACACTGGAGTAATTGACTAGAAATTAACTAGCATCTAGGATTCCTCATTGTCAGTACAGAGTTCTTCTCAGGCATATAGTCAAAAAAGGGTATAACCCAAACTTTGAAAATCAGACAGACCTGATTTATTTTTTTATAAATATATTTATTTATTTTTTATTTTTGGCTGCGTTGGGTCTTCGCTGCTGAGTGTGGGCTTTCTCTAGTTGCAGCGAGTCAGGGCTACTCTTTGTTGTGGTACGCGGCCTTCTTATTGCGGTGGCTTCTCTTGTTGCGGAGCATGAGCTCTAGGCACGCGGGCTTCAGTAGTTGTTGCGCGCGGGCTCAGTAGTTGTGGCTCGCAGGCTCTAGAGCACAGGCTCAGTAGTTGTGGCGCACGGGCTTAGTTGCTCCGCAGCATGTGGGATCTTCCCGGACCAGTGCTTGAACCCGTGTCCCCTGCATTGGCAGGCGGATTCTTAACCACTGCGCCACCAGGGAAGGCTCAGACCGGATTTTAAAGTCCCAGCTTCTGCAGGTTGCAGCTGTGAGACTTTGGCGAAATTACTTCTCTGAACCTCGGTTTTCTGGTCTGTACAATGGGATCAATAATACTATGCCTATTGGGTTATTGTAAGGATTAAATGGGATAATGTCTATAAAACATGCGTCACAGAGTAGTAGCCCAATGCATGGGAGCTGTTGCTATGATTTTCTGAAGCTGATGCACAGACCTGTCCTGGGCAGAGAGCTACTGCCCAGTGATGCTCCTGCCATTTGCCTCCTGAGTTCAAGAGCTGACACTGACCCTAAGGCGTGGTTCCAATCCTATCAGGGTCCCATTTGTCCCTCCTTGCATGCATGCCTTCAGCCAGGTCCTGGTAGTAGAGTAGGCATCCAATAAACATGAGCTGAATGAATAAATAATCTGTCATGGAAAGAGGGGTTCGAGGGAAAGTCTGAAGGAGCTGTATGCCAAAATGACTGTGAGATTCTGGGCATAGTTTTGCTGTGGGTGCCATCCCAGAGAAGGTCTCTCTCTGGGGTGGGGGCAAGGAGTCAGGTGGTGGAGGGCAAGTAGGAGAAGACTTTGAAGAGCTGAGCCTTGCAGGATGGGTGGGATTAAAAGCATCTCAGACAGAAAGGACCAGAAAACAGAAGCTTGCTCAAGGGGCAGGTGGGAGAATCAGATTTCAGCTCACATTAAGGAGTGACTCTGAGAAGGAATCAGGCAACACAAAGGCAGCAATTTTCCTACCCCTAGTGGTATTCAAGCAAGCAGAGAGTATCCCAGCATGAAGTGGGGTGAGGTTGGACTAGATGCCTTTTAACGTCCTTCCCAAGTCAGATAACAGTGTTATCTTCCTAACACAGTGTGTTCTTCCTAACACAGTCCAACTGTTATTAGGTTGGACTCAGGGGAGGCTGATGGATAAAGGTTCTTAAAGGTTCAAGCTATGCATCTGTTACTGCTCAACAGCTGCCTTATTCCTCTGTCCATATTCTTGGGTCCCTAAGAACAATTAACTCCAAGTTTTGCAGCCTAGGAAGGGATGGGAGAAAAGGAAAAAGGCTATGCCCAGGGCTAGACTGAGGGCCACCCTTTACCCCTTGTTGCTTGCTAGTTTTTTCTGATATTCACTGTCTCCTGCTTCCTTTAATAATAAAACCCTGCCCTCCCCCAGTTTTGGCTAGCACGTGGCTAAGTAGTTAAGTACTACATGTCCCAACCTCTCCTGTAGTTGGGCATGGTTATGTGTCTAAATTCTGAGCAGATGTGATGTGTTCTGCTTTTAGGTTATGGCCTTAAAAATAAATTAGTGTGGGCTTCCCTGGTGGTGCAGTGGTTAAGAATCCGTTTGCCAATGCAGGGGACATGGGTTTGAGCCCCGGTCCAGGAAGATCCCACATGCCGCAGAGCAACTAAGCCTGTGTGCCACAACTACTGAGCCTGTGCTCTAGAGCCCGCAAGCCACAACTACTGAGGCTGAGTGCTACAACTACTGAAGCCCACACGCCTAGAGACTGTGCTCCCCAACAAGAGAAGCCACCACAATGAGAAGGCCGCGTACCACAACAAAGAGTAGCCCCCACTTGCCACAACTAGAGGAAGCCTGCACGCAGCAACGAAGACCCAATGCAGCTAAAAATAAATAAATAAAATAAGTAAATTTTAAATAAATAAATAAATAAATTAGTGTGGTCTCCCCTGGTCCCTTCCCCACTCCATTTACATAAGCTGAATGCAGATGAGATGGCAGGTACTGGAGCAGCTAGGTCGGACTGCAAAGTGGTAGCCATGTTTTAAGGGTGGCAGAAAAATGAGCCAGACGTAGCTGGAATTCCTGCCACAATGGAGCTGCCATTTTAGCCCAGGAGTACTGACCCTTGGAGCTGTTATGTAACAGAGAAAGAACTTTCTATCCTGTTTCATTTGAGTCTTCATGACAGCAACCTAAGTCTCTACCTCAATCAATACATCCTCTCAGCTCCCATCACACCTCTTATTTGCTCCACATTCTTCTGGAAGTCTGGCTCCAAGACTGATTAACACTAGGTAAGAATCTTCCTCCTCAGCTGACTTTCCAGAACCCTGTCCTGGCAGCCCACTTGGCAAAGGGACCCACCTCACACTAGAGGACAATAAGAATCCTTGAATTTGAGCCCTGAATAACTTGGGGCAAATCCCTTAATTTTTTTTCTTTTATAAATTTATTTATTTTATTTATTTATTTTTGGCTGCGTTGGCTCTTCGCTGCTGCGTGCAGGCTTTCTCTAGTTGCAGCGAGCGGGGGCTACTGTTTGTTGCGGTGCTCAGGCTTCTTATTGTGGTGGCTTCTCTTGTTGCAGAGCACGGGCTCTAGGCGCATGGGCTTCTGTAGTTGTGGCATGCAGGCTCAGTAGCTGTGGCACATGGGCTTAGTTGCTCTGCGGCATGTGGGATCTTCCTGGACCGGGGCTCGAACCCGTGTCCCCTGCATTTGCAGGCAGATTCTTAACCACTGCGCCACCAGGGAAGCCCCTCCCTTAATGTTTTAAATCTCAGTTTTTGCCATTTTGCAGATGGCATCAATAAATAACATTCACTTCAAAAGGTGGTTTTATATGAATACAACATAAACAACAAGATTGTTATTCCGAAAATGGAGAGAAGCTGGGGAGGGGCCTTGTTTCATGGGCAGCGTTACAAAGAAACAGAGGAAATTCCCTTGCACCTCATAAGAAACCACAGAAACATATGCACCAAAACACATGTATACAAAAAAAAAAAAATGCTCACCTCTACGCCCATAAAAAATTAGAAACACCCCTTCCCAGACACACAACCAAAAACAAAAACACTCACCAAAATGCTCTCATTGGTTCATGCAAATGCAGACACTTGCAGGCAGAAATGTGTACCCAAAAAGCCACACAAAGAGAGAGGACAAAAACACACACACAGGCTGCAGCTGCTGTACTTTGTTTATTGTCGCTGTCACCCTGGGGAGCTCCGGTTTCTTCTTTCTTTTTGAGGGGTACCTTCATGATTCTGCCTCTCTCTATTCTCTGCCTCTTGTTCCCCATCTTGTCCTTTTTCTGGGGTCGGGGCTGCTTCGTTGGTGGCCCCTCGGAACCTCAGTCAGGTGGGCTAAGTCCTGGGGGCGGGGGCAAGCAGGCCTGGATCCCGCCCCCAGGGGCTGATTCTTCGCAGATCTGTCTCCATCGCTGTGGGGTGTCCGTGCTCTGACCTCATCTGGGGGAAGGAAAGCATGTGGTGAAAGCACAGAGGCCTGGGTTCTAATTCTGCCTCTCCTGCTCACTTGCTCCGTGACTCCAGAGGAGGACCCTACCCTCTCTGGGCCTCAGTTTCCCTCTTTGTAAACCAAATTTTGCTCCAGTTGGAAAGGGTCTGTTTCTCCCTTTGCTCTGGTCACTAGGAAACTCAGAAGTCTCTCTCATTTTATTCTATGTTGAGACAACAATTATTGGATCCCTCCTCCCACCCAACCTCACCCATTCAGGCCTGTCCTTTCCAGGCAGAGAGACCTCTACTGGTGCTGCGGGCGGGGCCCCCTGACGCCTTACCTCGAGTTCTGTCTCAGGGCCGTGCCCCTCGCTTTTTCCGCTCCGTGTTCTGGAGCTTGGTCACCAGCTTCCTCTCGTGCCCACCGGGGCTGTGACGGTTGGTATTGGCGGCGGCTTCTCTCTTGGTGCGACCTTTCCGGCCTCCCACTCCTGGGAACCGAGGCGAGAGTCGGTGGTGAGGTGGGCAGAGGCGTGGGCCGCAGGGGGTCCAGAGGGCAGGGGTGGAAAGAGCTTGGGTTAAAGTCGGGAGGCTGGGGGGCATCACCACGTAGCTTTAGGGCCGTCATTGTCCCTGTTTCCCCATGTGTGGAATGATGTTGCTCCTCCAGTATTCTAGGAGTGCATGTGGTCCCAGGGCTGAGTAGGACAGAGCGCACTGGATGAGGGGTTAGAAGGGGGTGACTTGAGGGGTCAAGGGAACAGGCTGGAGAAGGGTGATGTATGGGCAGGAGCCCAAGGAGGGATCCTAGTTTGGGGAGGGGGGTGGTCAGGCCGTTTGTGAGGGTGGGCATTGGAAATGGAAGGACCAGGAAGGTGGCAGGGCCAGGCCTTACCCAGGTGAGAATGAGCCAGGCTGTAGAGGTCATACTCATCCAGGTTGGGGTCTTCATCCTCTGGGCCTGGGGGCTGCCTGGACGGGCTGTCTGCTCTCGGGAAGGTGGCCATAAGGTCTGTCTGTTTGTCTCTGTCTCTGTCTCTCTCTCTCGTCTTCTAAAGCTTTGTTTGTGTCTGCTTTGCTGACACCTCCCAATTCACTGGCCCCAACTTATAAGGCCACGTCTCCTCCTCAGCCCACAGTCTGGCTCCAGCCCCTCAGGCCCTGTCTGATGCAATCTGGCCTTTTCCCAGAACCCAGCCCAGTAAACATCAGTCACGAGAGGGGAAAAGACTCGGTCCTCTGAGTCCCAGCCCCCCTTGACCCCTCCCTCTACTGGGGCTCGCCCAGCTGGGTATTTTTCCACTGAGGAGATCCCCGCCCCTCGGGGGTGGGGGGAGGTAAGAAGCAGGGTCTGGGCATAAACAGCCCTTGGGATCGAGGGCAGCAGGGAAGTGAGGGCCTCACCTGGCTGACTCCTTCCCATCCATCTCCCGCCCTCTGCCACATGCCCCTCCTGGGCTGGGGGTCATGGCCACACAGCTGACCCTCACCCCTACCCACTTCTGGCTCAGATTCAGGACCGTGGTGGCAGAACATGGAGTGAAGAATGAGCTGGGACAGGGTACAACACACTCTGTGTTATGTCATTGGTTCTCACCCTGATCGCACCCAACCCTCCTTTTTTATAAGAAACACCTTGGAAACCCCCCTTAACATCCTGAAATGGGGGTCCCTAGGTAATCTCCCACTCCTGAGAGGGAGGCTAGCAGAGTGGTTAAGCTGATTCTGGAGCCAGATGCCCTGTATTCAAACCCTTGATCCATTACATCCTGTGTGACCCTGGACAAGTCACTTTACCTCTCTGTGCCTCAGTTTTCTTCTCTATAAACTGAGGATGATAATAACTATCTACCTCATAGATTTGGGGAGAGGATCAAATGAGATAATCCATGGTACGGCACCTGCAACAGTGCCTGCTACAGTGTAAGCTGCACTATATGAGCTGATCACATAGTTTCCAAACAATTCAATATAATGCCCTCCCTGTAATGTAAAGGAGACATAGAAGGAAATTAATTTAAAATAAAATAATATGGGGCTTCCCTGGTGGCGCAGTGGTTGAGAATCCGCCTGCCAATGCAGGGGACACGGGTTCGAGCCCTGGTCTGGGAAGATCCCACATACCGCGGACCAACTAGGCCCGTGAGCCACAACTACTGAGCCTGCGCGTCTGGAGCCTGTGCTCCGCAACAAGAGAGGCCTCGATGGTGAGGGGCCCGCGCACCGCGATGAAGAGTGGCCCCCGCTTGCCACAACTAGAGAAAGCCCTCGCACAGAAACGAAGACCCAACACAGCTATAAATAAATAAGTAAAATTAAAAAAAAAAAAAAAATTAAAAAAAAAATAAATAAAAAAAATAAAAAAAAATAAAATAATATGTATTTCAAACCATGGATATACTGAGGTAGAAGACATCGTGAAGTAAACAGATGTTTGTGCTAATTTAATATGAATTAAAAGAAGGGGTTTGGATAAGAAACATGGAAAAGTGGAATTTTCCTCTTTTGCCTGAAGGATCTGTGTGGGTCACATTGACCCAGAGAGGCCACACCCTGCGCTGCCCACTCATGCTTCAACTGAGGCTTCAGCACCAGGGGCAGGGAAGGAAGCAGATACAACATTCCACTTTTTTTTTTTTTTTAACTCCGTGGTTTCCAGTGCAAGAGGACCTTCTCAGCCCAGGGCAGGTGTTAATTCCCTGCTCACATTCCCACTTTGCTGTCAGCCCATTGAAACACTGTTTCATCTCAATGTTACCTAAATTCCATTCTTCCCTGAATAATAACCCAGTAACAACCCGCTCCCGTCCTCTGCAGAACAAGAAGCATAACTTCGGCTTGGTCTTCTCCCTGGCCTGAGCCAGAATTAAGTTTAGCTTCTGTTTTCCAGATTTGGGTGATTTGTGAGTTCTTTAACACCCAGGAAATGAAAGTGAACACAAGAGGACGCTTGAATAAAAAGAGTGGGGATAATAATAACAGACCAGATGATAAGAGAAAGAGGAAAATAACCATAACTTAAACAGAAATAACAAACATACTGGAACTTCCCTGGTGGTCCAGTGAGTAAGACTCCGGGATCTCAATGCCGGGGGCCTGGGTTTGCGATCCCTGGTCGGGGAACTAGATCCCGCATGCCAAAACTAAGAGTCTGCATGCTGCAACCAAGACCCGGTGAAGCCAGAAAGAAAAACAAAAAACAAAAAAAACACCAAAAACCACAAACAGACCAAGGCAATTTAAGGTGGAGAAATTAGGAAATATGGAGGTCTTGCAAAGTAGTGGGCTTTATCACTAAGTGTAGTAGCAAAATCATTCCCTCTAGCATGACATGAGATGAGGTGGGGTCGGGTCATTGAAATAAGTTTTTTTTTTGTTTTTTTTTTTTTTAATAGCTTCGTGAATGTCTAGCAGGACAGTCCGACGTCGTACGGGTTGTGGGACTGTCCTGCTCTGACCTGAGGTCATTGTGACTACGGAGAACACGCCCACAAATTCCCGAGCTACCTCTAGGGGATGGTCTTTCGCTCATTCACTTCTGCCACCAGGACTCTGGGTTACCAGCTGCGAGATCCTGAGCCCATTTCTGAGCTTCAGTCTGCTCATCTGTAAAGGGAGAACGGCGACAGCCCCTGGTATGTGAAAGGGCTTCCTCCAGACCCGGCCCGGGGTGTACTGCTATTTCCCCCAGTCTTCGAAGAAGGAAAACCGAGGCTCAGAGAGTGACTTGCTCAAGGTCACACGGCTGGTGAGTGGTGAAGGATTCCTCCCACGGTCTACCTGACCCTAGTTCCGGGGCTCGTTCTAAGTCAGCACAGCTGACCAAACACTGGCAAAGGTTTGACAGCTGTGTGTATGGAGGCATCTGTCAGGGTTTCCTCCTTCCTCCCAAACAGTCAGTGCTTGCTTGGGACCAGGCCAGGTACTGAAGATGCACAGAACTACATACTGCGCCCTCTGGAAGCTCTGGGGGAGGTGGGTCTTCAGCAAGATTAGTGCACATTCCTATCCAAAATACCATGCATCCCCTCAGTACATTACTCTTTCATTTTACTTTCTCCATGGCATTCAGTTATTACTAATCAAAAATCTCTTTTTTATTTGTTTACTTCTCCATGATTTGTCCCCACTAGAATACAGTCACTGGTTTAGTTTAGTTAGCAGTTAAAGGAGTAGGCTCTGGGACTTCCCTGGTGGTCCAATGGCTAAGATTCCACACTCCCAGTGCGGGGGGCCGGGGTTCAATCCCTGGTCGGGGAACTAAGATCCCACAAATGGCAACTAGAGAGCCCGTGCACCACAACAAAGACCCAGCGCAGCTAAAATAAATAAATAAATAAAATAAAATAATTAAAAAAATAAAGGAGTAGGCTCTGAAGCGGGACTGCCTGGGTCCAAACTTTGGTTCTACCAATTGTATGCCCTTAGACAAGTTATTTAGCCTCTCTGTGCCTTGGTTTCCTCATTTGTAAAATGAGATTAATAATTGTACCTACCTAGGAGGATTGTTGTGAGGATTAAGGGACCAATTTTTATAAAGACTTAGCACGGTACCTAGATCATAGTAAGCGTTAAATAATGTTAGCTCTCATTATCGTTATTCATGGTAGCAGGAATCTTGTCCATCTTATCCCTGGTACCTGGCACACAGTCAGTGCTCAGTAAATGACTAGTTGAATACATAGAGCTATGCTGAGATCAATATTGTTTTTTCAGCTTCCAGATGCTCTGTTCTGAAGAAACAGAGAGGCCCAATCCTAGTCCCACAGAGGACTGTGAAGACATGCGACTGTCCTTCATGGAGCCAGGAAAGAAGGTCTCTCTGGCCTTGATCGTGCACATGCTGGAAGAATGAAGTCTAGACTCTGGGGGGAGGGGCAGGCAGAGGGAGGGTGCCCAAGAGAGAAGGGACTTTGGGGAACCCATCAGCTGGACCTATAGGATCCAAAAGATGACTCAATGGGAAAAGTCAAGAGGCGTGTTTTCCATCCCCTTGCCTCCAGGTGTGGTTAGGCCATTAACCATAGGCCAGCTACAAGGAAATTTATTTTCTTTCTGCTTATGACTATGCCTTCATGACATTCCAGGAGATTGCCAAGCATGCCTATTACAACCCAGTATGATCAGCCTGGAGTAAACACAGGGGGCTGGGGGAGCTCTCCAGAGGGCACCTAACCCATCAGGGCATGGGGTGGGGCAGGTGGAGGGGGTTGGGAGAGGATCAGGGCAGACTTCCTGGAGGCAGTGAAGCTTGAACAAGAACCACTGTGAGAAAGACAGCAAGACATGCCCAACTCCAGGAGCTAAACCATCCAAGTCAGGAAAGCCTGGATAGCCTGAGGGATGTGTAGAGGTCTTTGGCTCAAAGGATCAGGAGCGTCCCTTGAAGGCAGGATATGTCATCAAGGTGAGTTGGTGACATCACTGTATACCAAGGGGACTCAAGAAGCTTCAAGGAGGTGAAACAAGATACGTCTGTATGACCTTATAAGCCCCAAGTCCAGAGAAACCCTCAAGCTTGGCTGCTGTGCTTGGAATTATTCTTGACTGTGTGATAACATCACCTTGAGTATAAATGGATGCAATATTGATAAGAATGTTAAATGCACATACCCCCTGAGAAGTCTCCTATAGAAATGCTCCCAGGTCTTCCCTGGTGGCGGAGTGGTTAAGAATCCGCCTGCCAACACAGGGGACACGGGTTCGAGCCCTGGTCCGGGAAGATCCCACATGCCGCGCAGCAACTAAGCCCACGAGCCACAACTACTGAGCCCACGTGCTGCAGCTACTGAAGCCCGTGTGCCTAGAGCCCGTGCTCTGCAACAAGAGAAGCTACCGCAACGAGAAGCCCGCGCACTGCAACGAAGAGTAGCCCCTGCTCGCCACAGCCAGAGAAAGCCCGTGCGCAGCAACAAAGACCCAACACAGCCAAAATAAATAAATAGATAAATTTATTTAAAAAAAATAAATGCTCCCAGCCTTGTTTGTAGAGTGAAAAACAGGAAACAACTTAAGTGTCCATCGGTATGCAACTGATCAACACCCTTCTGTGAAATATTCTGTAGCCATTAAAAAGAATAAGCTGTATCTCTAGCCCTGATGAGAAAGTTGTCCATAAATCATTGTTAAATGAAAAAAGTAGTCTACAGAACATCATGTATACTATAATCCAAAATTTTGCATTACATTTATTGAAATAATAGAGACAATGAGTAATACATCATTGTCAGCATAATACAGGTGTCACACATTTCTCCTGGTAACTAAGGAAGATACATGACCAGATAAAACAATAGTAGAAGACTTTAGAATAAGAAATTCTATTACTGGAAGTCTCCCTAGAGATCAGCAAACCCAACCCCATTTAACAGATGAGGAAGTAAGGACCAGAGAGGCTGACATTCTCCACTCTACATATATTAGGGCATTAACCATATGCTAGGCACTTGCTTGGTGCTGGGACATAAAAGCAGAACATGGTACCCACACCCAACTAGGTCATAGACAGGCTAGTGTCCAACATGGTACCATACAGTGTAATAAGTAATGTGAAAAAAGCACATTCAAGCTGCAAGGTGCACCTAATCCAGACCTGTGAGTAACTCCCAGAGAAGGTCATGTGTTAGCTGTACTGGAAAGGATGAGCAGAAGTCAGATAGACCAGGAGATCATGGAACAGTGTCCCAGGAAAGTCAAAGCGGGGAAAGTGTAGTGCATTTAGTTAACCAAAGGAGTTGGAGTACAAGGGAGTTTTAGTTCTTGATTTAGGAGACAATAGTCTCCCATCTCCCAGTTCAGTGCTATTTTTTAAGTACTACCTGTCTCTCTAAGTCTATTGACAAATATATGATGATTCAGCACATCTGTCAATTTTCTCACATAGAGAAAATAAAACACACATAGCTCATGCTTACCCAGGTGTACACATTAAGGTTTTCCAAACCCTGTTGCTTAAAATGTCTTTTTATTTTATTTTTAAATTTATTTTATTGAGGTATAGTTGATTTACAATGTTGTGTCAGTTTCTGGTATACGACAAAGTGATTCAGTTATTTATATACATATATTCATTTTCATATTCTTTTCCATTATGGTTTATTACAGGATACTGAATATAGTTCCCTGTGCTAATACAGTAGGACCTTGTTGTTTATCCATCCTATATATAATAATCTGCATCTGCTAATCCCAAACTCCCAATCCATCCCCCCCACCCCCCTTGGCAACCACAAGTCTGTCTCTATGTCTGTGAGTCTGTTTCTGTCTCTGTTTTGTAGATAAGTTAATTTGGGTCATTTTTTAAAAAAATACTTATTTATTTATTTAAAAAAATTTTTGCCTACGTCTCTTAGTTGCGGCACACGGGATATTTGTTGTGGCATGTGGGCTCTTTGTTGCGACGCACGGGCTTCTCTCTAGTTGTGGTGTGCTGGTTGGTTTTCTGTCTCTAGTTGAGGCGTGCAGGCTTAGTTGCCCCGAGGCATGTGGGATCTTAGTTCCCAGACCAGGGATCGAACCCACGTCCCCTTCATTGGAAGGCGGATTCTTTACAACTGGACCACCAGGGAGGTCCCTGGGTCATATTTTAGATTCCACATGTAAGTGATATTATATGGTATTTGTCTTTCTCTATCTGGCTTACTTCACTTAGTATAATATGGTAATCTCTAGGTCCATCCATGTTGCTGCAGACAGCATTATTTCATTCTTTTTTACAGCTGAGTAGTATTCCATTGTGAAGCATTCCATTGTGATATATATATATATATATCTCAATATCACATCTTCTTTATCCATTCATCTGTCGATGGGACACTTAGGTTGTTTCCATGTCTTAGCTATTGTGAATAGTGCTGCTATGAACATAGGGGTGCATGTATCTTTTCAAATTAGAGTTTTGTCTGGATATATGCCCAGGAGTGGGATTGCTGGATCATATGGCAACTTTGCTCTTAGTTTTTTGAGGAACCTCCATACTGTTCTCCATAGTGGCTGCACCAATTTACATTCCCACCAACAGTGTAGGAGTGTTCCATTTTCTCCATATCCTCTCCAGCACTTATTGTTTGTGGACTTTTTAAAGCTGGCCATTCTGACTGGTGCGGTACCAGTGGTACCTCATTGTAGTTTTGATTTGCCTGAAATGTCTTTTTAGAGGAATAATCACTTCATAGTATAGACTTCCATTTAAGCTAAAATTTTTATATCAATCAGGTCGTGCCATAGAGCTCTTAAATGTGGAAGGGACGATAAGGGGTCCCTTTGTCAGTGGCGGGAGGGGGCAATGGGAGCAGCCTGACACTCTAGTGCAGTCAATAAAGGGGTCATTGTCTGTGAACTGACCTAAATCATCTACTTTTTTTTAAAATTTATTTTTGGCTGTGTTGAGTCTTTGTTGCTGCGCGCGGGCTTTCTCTAGTTGTGGTGAGTGGGGGCTCTTCTTCGTTGCGGTGCGCAGGCTTCTCATTGCGGTGGCTTCTCTTGTTGTGGAGCACGGGCTCTAGGCACACGGGCTTCAGTAGTTGCAGCAGGTGGGCTCAGGAGTTGCAGTGCGTGGGCTCTAGGGCACGCATACTCAGCAGTTGGGACACACGGGCCTAGTTGCTCTCTGGCATGTGGGATCTTCCCGGACCAGGGCTCGAACCCGTGTCCCCTGCATTGGCAGGTGGATTCTTAACCACTGCACCACCAGGGAATTCCAAAAGGAAATTTCTGAGTCAGTTTATTTCATCCCTTTCCTCCACTGGGTTCCATGCATACTATGCCACCTTCTGGTCATGGTATGTGTTTTTTTTTGTCTGTGTCAAGGAAAACCACCATTAAATGTGAATACAGTAGTTACAATATCTCCCACCTGCCTGCCACAGGAGGTCAGGTTGAAGAGAGAGCTTTTTGTTTTGCTTAAGTGGGTGATGGGTGAGCGTGAACAGGGACAATCTGAGAGATTGGAGGCTGGCTTTACATAGAAGGTGCCTGAAGCAACCATGTAAAAAGCCAATCCTAAAGGGGGAGAAACCAAAGAGCAGAGAGGGATGTGAGCATGGCCCTCAGCAGTGGAACTCTGTGTCAAGGGAGGAATTCGTAAAGGGATTGTTAGGAAAGTATGGTATGTAACTCTCTCCACATGCCCTCAAGAGACCGAAAGTGAAGGTTGCTGTGACTTTTCAAGGCTCTTTGGAAAAGCATTTCAGATGTGATGCTCTGAAGTGATGAGACTTAACGGATAGATGAAGAAGGCCCAGATTTCTTTGCCATGCTGTAGCTTTCTCGCAGGAAGGAACTATGCTGCCCAGACAAAGGGAGTGTTCTGGTCAGTTCCACAGTGCTAACTTTCTCCTATATGAGAGTACCTGATACGTAGTAAGTGCCCCACAAATGTGAGCTGTTATTATTTTTATACTGCAGACACTTAGTGATGGATTGAATATGGGCTGGAAGGGAAAACGTGATATCAAGGGTAACTCCCAGCTGCCGGCTTGGGCCATTGTTGCCAAGTGGAAGGTAAGAAAATGAAAACTGAGGACAGATGATTCTTTTGAGAAATCTGGATGTGGAGGGGAAGACAGAGCTACCTCTTACAATATGGGCAACGCTCTAAAACACTTTTAAAAATTAATCAAGTGATACATGTTTATTGTAGGAAACATAAGAAATTAAAGTCAAACAAAGAGTTGTGAGCGCCAAATCTCCCCTGAGGAGACTCTGAAGTTGGTATTTGACATTCAGGAGAAATAGCTTCTGAGACTTCTACAAACACGAAAATGTGAAATACTTGCTAGCATAAGCCTCATAAAATGCAGGATATAAATCTGAGACTGGGTAGATGGTCATGCCATTTATTGAGAGACCACAGAAAGAAAAGCAAGCTTGCAGGAAGAAAATGATGCATTAAGTTTTGGGCTGAAACAGTTTGTGTTGATGTCTGAGATTTTTCTAATGAATAAAAAAATATTGAAGGCCTATTATATACCAGGCACTATGCTAGGTAGCTGGAATACATAGGTGACTAAAACAGATGATCCTGACTTTATTGAGCTAGCAAGTGTATCAAATAATCGAAAAAATATATAATTATAAACGTTGGTAGGGGTTATGTAAGAAATTACAAGATGCTAGGATGTAGTCCATTGTAGTTAAATACTTGCTCACCCAACTGTAGTACATTCCTAGGAAGATTCCCTAAAAGCATGATTTCTGGGTCTACAGATCTGCTTGTTTCTATTTGTTTTTAAAGAATTTAAAAATAAACTTTATTTTTTGGAGCAGTTTTAGGTTTCCAGCAAAATTGAGGCAGAAAGTACAGAGAATTCTCATATGCCCACTGCTCCCACTTCAATCAACAATCTGCTCGTTTAAAAAAAGTATTATTGTTTTATAGAGGCTTTGGGGAATGGGAGAGGATACTGAAAACACACAAGGACCCTGGTTTGGCAAAATAAGGTTCAGTTGAGTCGGGAACAGTGTGTAAAGTGAAAACTACATTTCCCAAGGGGCTGCGCGGCATGTCACAGAGGAAGACGGCGCATGCGTAGAGGGGTCCTCCGCGCTGCGCCCAAGCTCATAAAAGGCAAAAAGCGTGTGTGGTTTTCGCCCTGCCGCGAATCTTCGAACGCAAGCGCGTTGTTATCCGCAGACTTTGAAAAGCATTCGAGGGACGGCGCGCCTGCTCCCGCCGTCGCAGTTTCTAGCGCGACGTGCTTGTTCCACCCGTGGCTCGGTAGGTGGGTATGGGTCGCGGTCTGGGACACCCCCCCCCCTTCGCCCACCCCGCCCGGAGAATGGCGGGAGCGGATGGCTGAGGGTCCCCATTCCCGGGCCTTGCTGAGGCGGCTCTTGAGGGGCGGTGCGCACGCGCCCTGGGCGGGGCGAGGCGGGGCGCAGGGAGGGAGGGAGGGCTGGCGCAGACCTTCTGTAAGGTCTGCGCTTGCGCCCGCCCGCCCTGCGAGGGTGGGAAGACGCCGCACGTGGTGCTTGGCGTGGTGGCCGGGAGAGGTGGGGTACCCAGCACAGGTGCGAGAAGACGAGGGCAGAGGATGGGCCCCGAACCTTGGCAGCTTCTGTTATTTGCTCAAGATGTGCCCATCTTAACCAAACAACCTCATTCTTCCTTCACATTCCTCCCGGTGGCTCATCTCTTTGCCCCTGTTTGCAGCCAAAATTTCAACCTGTAGTCACCAGCACCTTTCCTCCTCCAAACCCACTCTATTCAGGCCTTGGCCCCCACCCCTCCACTGCAATAGCGCCTTGTCAAAACCACCAGTCATCTCTAGGTCGCCAAATTCAGTGTTAATGTTAAGTTAGTTCTGAGACCCCTAGCAGTATTTGATGCAGTTAGTCACTGCCTTTAATGGAAACGCGTTTTTTTGTTTGCCTGGTGGAACATTCTCGTCTTTAGCTTCAGCTCTCTCTGACTTCTCTGCTGATTCTTGCTCCTCTTCCTTACTTTTAATGGTTGTACTGCCCCAAAGCGTCATCCTAGATCTCTGCTCAGTGTTCATTTCCTGGGCTTTAAATATAAATACCGTTTACTGTGCTTAACTCTCAAATTTCTGTCTTCAAGTCATTGCTCTTCCTGAAATTTTGAGTTTTACCTTTCGCCTTGCTCAGTTTTCTCTTTCTTCCAGTTGCTTAGGCCAAGCACCTTGAGTTATTGTAGGTGTCTTTTGCTTCCTCTCTCTCCTCCTGCATCAGTCAGCACATATTTATCCTTGAGGCTTTGAAGTTTCAGTCCTGGGTGTCCAATTGTAGGTATGTTTGGTATTTGGTCAGTCCTTTCTGCCTGAGAATTTCTGTTTTCATTTTTGGCGTTCTCTGTCATTATTTATTCAGATTTAGCCATTTATGTATTCTGATCTATCCCTTTTAGAGTGTTTATTTCACCTACAAATAAGTATACCAAACTGTTTAACATCTGTGTTCCTTTATGGACTGTAAGTTTCCTAAGGTCAAGGCAGGGACTGTTTGTCTCATTCACTGCTGTATACCCCTCATGCCTGGCACAGAGTAGGTGCTTGATAAATGTTAATGAATGAATGAATGAATGAATTTACAAAGGGAAAGTACCTTTTCTCCATAGGTGGTAGGTAGACAATCCCTCTTAAGAGGGTATTGGTTACAACTAATTTGTTTTCTGGGGTCAGGGAGGAGAAGATATTGAACAGCCCAGCTTCAGAATTGTTGCAGTGTTTCTAAGAGGCTTCCAGGATTCAGTTAGTTCTGCAGTCTATCTTGAGGACTTGGTAGGTGCCAGGCCCTGTGCTAGTTGCTGGGAATATAAAGATAAATAAAATTGCATCCCTCTCTTCTAAGAGGTGTGGCAGGAGAGACAAGTGAAACAATTAGTCTCCGGGTGTATGTGTGACAGGTGCCAGAACGGAAGTTGGTGTACCGTGTTTTGGAAGTTTCTGGAAGTTTTGGTTGCCCTTGGCATCAGGGCAGATGAGAGGGGCCTGGGACAGCCAGATCTCCCTGCCAGTTGTTTCTGGCTATAAGCAGCTTTGTCCTTCTATCCTAGTATGCCATACAAATATTGTGTTCTAGTGCCATGGTGTGAAAAAGGTTGGCAAATACTGCTGTAAAAGTGTTAATTTTGCTGCCATTTGATTTGGACCCTGAAAAACGAGTAAATTTGAGACATCCAGAGGGGAAGAGGGGGAAGGATCAAAAGCATTTCAGGCAGGCATAACAGAAGCATAAAAGTCTGTGCTTGTTTGAGGCTGAGGCCCTGGGATTTTTCGGCGTGGGTATTGTAGGTCAGTTGAGAGGTGCCCTCCAGGATCTGAAGCAATGCCATGGAGGTGTTTGGTAAACCAGAGTGTCCATTTTATAAATACCTGGCCCACCACAAGGCACCCTTTTCTCAGTGGGTAGGTCCAATTAGAGTCCATAGTTTTAGAGACCAATTTTCTGGAGCTAGAAGCAGGGATGTTAAGTCAAAGTCCTTTTTTTCTGATTTCTAAATTTATATACAAAGATTCTTACAAAGGTTTTAAAAATGAATCTCACTTGGAATTTTGATGAGTCATCTGCCTTGGAAAAAATACCCAATTTATGTCACTTCAGGATTTGTGGTCACTGTATCTGCGGAGAGGAAGGTAGAATGGTGAACACTGAACCAGTGGGAGTTGGATGTTGATACTAAGTTGTTTGAGCCCTTAAGGCTTAGGTTGCAGAGTCAGACAAATCTGAATTTGAATCCCACCTCTGCCACTTATTTTTTGCGTTTTCTTGGTAAAGTCATTTATTTCTCCAAGACTCAAGTTTCCTCAGTGCTATGAAGAGTACTTTGCAGGATTGTTAAATAGGATAATCCACGCAAGAGTGCTTAGCACATGGTAGGTAATCAGGAATAGCTGTCATTGTTACCTTTATTTTCCTACCTCTTTTTTTTCCAGATGGCACAATGAATCACTGTCTTACTGGTGATACTTTCAGTGTAATCATAATAACCTAACAGTTGATTGGCAGTTTACAGTAGACAAATTGCTTCTACTTCCATGATCTCTTTTGCTATTGAATGTGCTGAAGTTGTGACAAAACTTAGAATTGGGAGGAAGAGCATAGATTTTATAGTTTGCAGTCTTGCAATCCCAGCTCAACTACCTGTATTTCCTGAGTTACCAGCATAACTTAACCTGTCTGAACTTCAGTTTCCCCAGCTGTAAAGAAGGTGGGCTTGTAGCATTGATGTAGGTTTAAAGGAGAATCACCTGTGTAAGCTTCAGTACAGAAGCATGGTAGGTACTGGGGGGGGTAAGTGGAAATCATCATCTTAATTTAAAAAAAAAAACTAACTGATTAATGTAGCTTCTTACTGATGGTGGCTAAATTGAGGGTATGGGATCTGAGTGTAGGGCCTTAGATGCTTTGCTTCCCTTTGACTCATAACAAAGCTTTTATTGTCTTGAGTCCTGTGGGATTCTTTTTAGAGTGGTTTAAGTATAGGATGTTTGCATTTGTTTGTATGAGGCCTTGGCTGCTAGTAGAGGGTCAGAGAATAGTTTTAAGCTGGGTGTTTAGCAGCTGATATGTGCTTTCCACCTGAAGCCTTTGTCCCCAAGAATTACCTCTTTTTAGTCAAACTTCCCAGTTGCAGGTAACAAAAAGGTAACCCAAACTAGTCTAAGCAGAAAAGGAGTATCTATTGACTGTATCTGGAGTCCTGGGTGTATCAGCTTCAGGCATGGCTGTATCCAGAAGCCTAAATTATGTCACCAGTATTTTCTGTGTCTTCTCAGCTCTGCTTTCGTCCATGTTGATTTCTCCCTCAGGCAGGTAAAAGCCTCCATCAGTTCCAGGCTTCCATGCTACTCTTTTTTTTAAACATCTTTATTGGAGTATAATTGCTTTTTTTTTTTTTAAACATCTTTATTGGAGTATAATTGCTTTACAATGGTGTGTTAGTTTCTGCTGTATAACAAAGTGAATCAGCTATATGTGTACATATATCCCCATATCTCCTTCCTCTTGCGGCTCCCCCCCACCCTCCCTATCCCACCCCTCTAGGCGGTCACAAAGCACCGAGCTGATCTACTTGTGCTGTGCGGCTCCTTCCCACTAGCTAGCTATCTGTTTTACATTTGGTAGTGTATATCTGTCCATGCCACTCTCTCACTTCATCCCAGCTTCCCCTTCCCCCTCCCCATGTCCTCAGGTCCATTCTCTGCGTCTGCGTCTCTATTCCTGTCCTGCCCCTAGGTTCTTCAGAACCATTTTTTTTTTAGATTCCATATATATGTGTTAGCATACGGTGTTTGTTTTTCTCTTCTGACTTCACTCTGTATGACAGGCTCTAGGTCCATCCACCTCACTACCAATAACTCAATTTCGTTTCTTTTTATGGCTGGGTAATATTCCATTGTATATATGTGCCACATCTTCTTTATCCATTCATCTGTCGATGGACACTTAGGTTGCTTCCATGTCCTGGCTATTGTAAATAGAGCTGCAGTGAACATTGTGGTCCATGACTCTTTTTGAATTATGGTTTTTCTCAGGGTAGATGCCCAGTAGTGGGATTGCTGGGTCATATTCCATGCTACTCTTAACCAACAGAAAGAGGTTATCTTTTTGCAGATAGCTCTAGAAAAAGATCTGAAATTGATTTTGGCTAGATTTGGGTCACATATCTCTTCCTGAAGCAGTCATGGTGGTCAGGGAGAATATAATATTTTCATGGGCCCAGGTGGTATACCCAGCCTTGGAGCCAAAGTGAGGGGTGGTTTCCCAAAGGGAAATTCAGAGTGCTATTACCAGACCTAAATATTTACTTAAGAAAAATGAATATGTGTCTTTAAAAAGAATCACATGTGACTGCTCATAGCAGTTTTATTCATAATGGCCAAAAGTGGAAATAGATGCTGTTCAGAGAGAACAGGTTAAACAAACCAGTTTGTTCATACAATAGATGCAACTCAGCAATAGAAAGAAACAAACTCCTGATACACACAGCAACACAGATGAATCTCAAAACACATTAAGTGAAAGAATCCAGACACTAAAGAAGATGGATGGCATGATTATATTTCTATGAAATTCTGGAATAGGCATAACTAGTCTGTAGTGGAAAATATCAGAACAGTGGTTCCCCTTGTGGGTAGAAATAGAAAGTGTGACCATCTAAGTGGAAAAAAGAGGGTTCTAGGACCCAGAAGGTTTAGGGTACTGGGCCTTGCTTCAGAATTCATAAGAATTCTGAAATTTATAGGAATTGCGTAACCTCTTCTTGGTTTGCGACTAATGCTGAGATCAACTGGGACCCTTGGACTCAGATAATGGGCAGCTTGGGCTGAACATTCAGTTTCCTCCCAGCTGGGAGCTGCCTGAACTTTCAGTTAGATGTGGTCCTGAGTCTGCATTCCGGCTTTGCACCACCAGGCTTAATGTCCTCAGAGTGGAGAGCCACAGAAACCTTTGCCTCTACTGAGAATGTGTTTTCTGGGGAAGTTCAAGTTCACAGCTGACTGGATCCAGAGATAGCAGTAGTTTATTGGAAAATCATAAAATGAGTTGGTTTTCCCAGGCAGGGCGCACCCAGTAGGCAAAGCTTAAGCAAGAGAGGGCCCTTAAATGGTGGGGGCAGTGATTGCTTCCCCAGAGTTGGGATGCGTCAGTGTTTTCTGTTCCTTGTGCCTTTGACTGCTTTGCTCAACTTAACACAGTCCCTGTCTTTTTTCCTGGCAGTCCCCTGACCCACATCTACAGACAAGGAGGAGGCAGCTCGTATCTACCAAGTGCACGCTCTGTGCCAGACACTGTCCGTCACCTTACTTGTGTGGTTAGTCCTCAAGTGGGTGCTCTGGCTTTTATAGAGACTCAGAAAGGTTAGAGAACTCTCCCAGGGTGAGAACTTTATAGCTGTTCTGTCCCCATTCCTCTCCTTGGAACACTTCTAAAATAAGCCTGTCAGTTCATTACCCTGATGGCTGTATTGCAGGCAATCACGAGGGGAAACAACCAACACACTTACAACCATTCTGTACCTAGGCAGCCATTCTGTTTTTCACTTTCAGTGCAGTATTCAATAAATTACACGAGGGGACTTCCCTGGCGGTCCAGTAGTTAAGACTCCATGCTTCCAATGCAGGGGATGCGGGTTCAATCCCTGATTGGAGAACTAAGATCCCACATGCCGTGCAGTGTTGCAAAAAAAAAAAAAAAATTAAATTAAAAATTAAAAAAAAATTTTTTTTAAATAAATAAATTACATGAGATGGTCACTTTACTGTAAATAGACTTTGGGTTAGACAGTTTTGCCCAACTGTAGGCTAATACTGTAAGCGTTCTGGGCACGTCTAAGGTAGGCGAAGCTAAGCTATGACGTTCAATAGGTTAGGTGTATTAAGTGCATTCTCAACTTATGATATTTTCAACTTATAGTGGGTTGATCGGAACATAACTCCATGGTAAGTCAAGGATCTGTATATTACATATACAGAAGGTATCATACAAAATGAAAATCATTGTAGGTTGCTGGGATTTGCTTTAAGATATTCTTTGATGTTGTTGACTTTTTTTTTTTATCACCTAAATTAGGAAAAAATGGAAATAGAGGTGTGACCAAAGTACTTTGGAGAGCCAGGGGAGTTTCTGACTGCCTCGCTGGTTAAGGAGTACCCCAGAGAAGAGAGGGCACTGGAATAGGAAGAACTCGCTGCCATTTGTCAGTCAAGTCCCGGGGGAGGGGCATCAAGGTAGTGGAAACAGCTTGATGGTCCTTTCAGAGAGCTCAATACCGACTGCTTCCAGAGAGAGCAGTAGTTCACTGTATGATAAAATCATAAAATGAGGTTCTCCTAGGCAGGGCACTACCCAGTGGGCAAAGTGAGCCACCAGAATCCTGGCACTCATCTCATTACTTCAGAATTATTGGGTTGGCCACAAAGTTCGTTAGGGTTTTTCCATAAGATCTTTTTGGTCAACCCAGTACTTCACACTGAACAGAAATGAGGTGAGAAGAGAGCATTTTAGAAGTCACAAGTCAGTGTTTTTATGTGAGGGCATCCCGACAGGTCTCTTGTCAAAAACAGGGCCCTCCTTTCCCACCTCTGCCTTCTGATTGCAGAATTAGGCCCTGCCTGGCTCGGTATTTGACCTACTCCTTCCCCTCCAGACCAAGTGGGTCAACTTTTTCACTTTGGTTGGCTGAAAGTTTCAACATCAGTTTCTTTGTCTGACTCTGCATCTACTAATTGCAAAAGGTTTTATGAGATAACATACTTTTTCTTCTTGTATATGCATGGGATCTCTGGAGAAATACCCAAAAAACAGCAGGGGTTGCCTCAAGGGGTGGGAGATTTCACTGTGTTTCTTTAAATCGTTTGAATTTTTTTTTACTGTGTGCATATATTATCTAGTAGTTAAAGGTTTTCTTTTTTTTTTTTTTCCCCTTAAGCAGAACAGACTTTGTGTCTAACCACAGTGAGACAAAGAGACAGGTGATATTGCAGTAATGTGATGAGAGCCTAAACTAAGGCAGTGACAGGTGTGATGGAAGAGAAGGGTCTGGATTTAAGAGAAATTTCTGAGGCAAAATCAATAGAATTTGAAGGGGGATTGATCAAGGGCATGGGGTTTGGAGATGAGCAAGGAGAAGACCCCAGGATTTCCAGCTTGGGAAGCTGGCTGGACACTGATGGGCACCACTAACCCACGTCTGGAAGGCAGAGCCGTGCAGGGCAGGAAGTGTGAAGTGTCTGAGGGGCATCATGGTTGGGACGTTCAGGCGGCAGCTGCAGGTCTGAGCTGGGAGCCTTGGAGAGAAGTCAGGGCTGATGATACTGATGTGGAAGTTTCAGAATATGGGTGCTTGAAGCTGGTGACAGTGCTCAGGGAGTGCTTAGAGAATGAGAAGAGGATCCAGGGTGACCTTCTGCTGAGGTGGAGGAGGAGGGCAACAGAAAAATAGGGGAGACTGGAGGCCTAGAAACCCAGAGAACAGAGCTTTGAGGAGCAGTGTGTGGTCAGGTACTCAGTGCAGCAGAAAGTTCCAGGAGCTGGCAGGAGATCATAGGCACTGAGGGAGAGCCGGACTGCAATGGTTAAAGATTAAATGGGAATAGAAGTGAGGGTGGTGGGTACCGTGCCAGCCCTGTGCTAGGTACGGAGAGTAAAGTGATCCCTGCTCTCAGAGACTGGACACGCTAGGGGAGGGGACAAATACACACACACAGAGAATTGTAATACGATTTGATGGGCACAGTGGTAGAGAGATGCACAGGGTATAATGGGGACACAGAGAAAGGTAACTTCACCCAGCTGAGGAGACTGGGGGTTTCTGTGATTAGAGGAGGGGGTGACTTGGTAGTAATGCAGGTCTTAGAGAACAGTTAAATCAGGCAGAGGATTAGGGGTAATCTGCCTTCAGGAAGAACATCCCAGGTAGAGGGAGCAGCACAAACATAGGGCACAGGCATAGGAAGTTCCATGGCGCCCAGTCAAAAGCGGAACAGTTCAGTATCGCTGGAATGTAAAATGTGAGGCAGACAGGGCTGAGAGATGTTGGAGTGGGGGGAGACATGAGGATGGAAACCTCTTTGTGGAGACCTTGTGTCCTGTATTAAGGGCTTGACTTCTCCTGGGGGGGGGACGTGGGAGGGGGTTGAAAGTTTTTGGTAGGGAAACGATATGGCCACACTTGTCTTTTAGATGGATAGTCCTGGAGCTCTGCAGAGGGTGGATTTGAGGGAGATGAGAAAGCAGGGAGGAAGCCCAGCTAGGAGGCTGCTGTATAAGTTACGGTGAGACCGACCTGATACAGCCTGAACCAACGAGTGAAGGACTAAAAAGGAGTGGATGGAGTCCTGAAATACTGGGGCAGTAAATCAGCCAGAGTGGTGATTGGTTGGACATGAGGATTGAGGGAGAAGGGGGACTTGAAAATAACTCAGGTTCCAGCAGAAGTGGCTGAATGGGTTAGGAGAAGCATGCTACCACGTAGGGGTTTGGGGGTGGGGTGAGTAGGGAGGGGATGAGCTTGCTTTTGCACATACTGATTTTTTTTTTTTAACAGTTTTACTGAGATATAATTCACCTACCATACAACTCACCCATTTAAAATGTATAATTTATTGCATTTTTTAAAGTATATTCAGAGCTGTGCAACCATTATCATCATCTAATTTTAGAATATTTTCTGGGTACATTGATTTAAGAAAATTTTTTTTATTCTGGAACATTTCTGACATACAGAAGTAGAATCACATAAGGAGTGTCTGTGCTGGGCAGAGTGATCTGGGGTCTCCTCTGGTGGAGATGTCCAGCCAACACGAATAGTTGTTACGGGAATTTCAAAATGGACCTAACTTCGGGGAGGGGGGTCAGGGCAGGAGAGAGGTGGTGTGTGAAGGAGTAAAACTATGAAGTTCCTGTCGATTTCCCGACACTATTTCCAGTGGGGTTATTGGTGAAAGGGGGTTGTTGATGATAGCAGAGATGACTGTTCTTGCCTGAGGAGCTTCCAGGCTGGTTGGGGAAGAAAAGATCTACCTACATCCACTGGCTGGAAAGCCAGTTTATAGGTCTAGGTAGGTTCCAGGAAAAGTCAAGAGAAGAGTTAGGCTTATTTAGGGATGGTCAGACAAGACCAGTTTTGATCTGGTTGTTGAAAAAAGTGTAATGTTTGTGTCCTTGGCAGAGAGGGAGAGGGTGTAGATGGCACACCCTTTCAGCCTCGTTGGAGGGTAGTGTGGAATGGGACAGGACATCTGCATTTGAGTGTGTGTAGGTAAGACAGACCAGAAGAAATGCCAGCAGATAATGACAGATGACACTGGATGTGTCTCAGGGCTGGATCCCACCCCTCACCCTCCGGCCTCTGCAGATGCAGCCCCATTTTCTCGTCCTTGGACTTGTTCTCGGTGTGCTCCCCCCCCTCAGCCAACATGCTCACATTTCCTCCACCTGTACACCCTCCTCCGTCTGCTTGGCCTCCCCTTCAAGCCTCCACCCCTGTCTCTGGTCACAGCCCTGCTAGCAGGAAATTGTTATCTTTATTTGCTACCACACCCCTCCTGCATGGTGGTGGGTCTGAGGGCAGGAGCAAAGATGTTGAGGAGGGAGAAGGTTTGAAGTGTCAGAATTATCAGGGAAGGTAACTGATTTACCTGGCAGCAGAGTGGGAGTGCTTGCTATCAATGCTTGTATAAAGTAAAACCCGCTGTCTGGTTGTGGGGGGCTTCCCCCAGTTCTATTTTTTTTTTTTAATTTACTTTTATTTATTTTTGGCTGCATTGGGTCTTCGTTGATGCACGCGGGCTTTTCTCTAGTTGCAACGAGTGGGGGCTACTCTTCATTGTGGTGCGCCGGCTTATTGCTGTGCCTTCTCTTGTTGTGGGGCATGGGCTCTAGGCGCGTGGGCTTCAGTAGTTGTGGCACGTGGGCTCAGTAGTTGTGGCTCGCGGGCTCTAGAGCACAGGCTCAGTAGTTGTGGCGCACGGGCTTAGTTGCTCTGTGGCATGTGGGATCTTCCCGGACCAAGGCTCGAACCCGTGTCCCCTGCATTGGCAGGCGGATTCTTAACCACTGCGCCACCACGGAAGCCCCATTCCCCCAGTTTTAATATGCACAGGTGTAGGCATGTAAAAGGCAGGTGGTTCTGACCAGGATTCTGCTTTATGTGGCAGGAGGGAACAACCCTTTTCCGTGCTGATCCGTTCCTTCCAGGGATCTTCCCACCGGACTCTTCTTTGGTGCACACCTTCACCTTGGTTGTGGTTCAGCGGGGCTCTTTCCCCCTTCCCCTTTGCTCACTCAGCAGATCATCCCTAGCGTCATCAATTCCCAAGACTTTAGCAACGACCTTTATGCTGATCATTCTCAAATTTATCCACTTTGAATCTCTTAAACTCTAGATCCCTGATTTTGTGTGGTTCTAATTAATGCAACCAGACTTTTTTTTCTTAAGGGACATGTTCTTCTCTATATTAGAATGCATTATATAAAGCTTGTGGTGGTAAAAATAGTGTTGCACGTGTGAGGAAAAAAAGATATGTCACAAGCAGTCAAATGAAAATAAGCTGGACTTCATAAAAATTAAAAACATGTGCTTCAGAGGACACAATTCAGTAATCATTTTTTAAAAAGCCAACTAAAAATGGCAAAGGGCAGTTCTCCAGAGAAGATACACAAAGGCCAGTAAACACATGAAGAGATGTTCAACATCATTAGCCATCAAGGAAATGCAAATCAAAACCACTGGTTACCATTTCACACCCACTAGGATGGCTATAATCAAAAAGACAAGCAGGGCTTCCCTGGTGGCGCAGTGGTTGAGAATCTGCCTGCCAATGCAGGGGACACGGGTTCGAGCCCTGGTCTGGGAAGATCCCACATGCCGCGGAGCAACTAGGCCCGTGAGCCACAACTACTGAGCCTGCGTGTCTGGAGCCTGTGCTCCGCAACAGGAGAGGCCTCGATAATGAGGCCCGCGCACCGCGATGAAGAGTGGCCCCCACTTGCCACAACTAGAGAAAGCCCTCACACAGAAACAAAGACCCAACACAGCCATAAATAAAAAAATAGATAAATAAAAATTAAACTTTAAAAAAAAAAAGACAAACAATATCACATGTTGGTGCACGTGCAGAGATATCGGAACCCTCATGCGTTGCTGATGGGAATATAAAATGGTACACCCACTTTGGAAACAGTCTAGCTGTTCTCAAAAGGTTAAACATAGAGTTACCATATGATCCAGCAGTTGCACTCCTAGGTGTATACCCCGGAAATGAAAACATGTCCACAAGTATTAATAGCAGCAATGTTCATAACAGCCAAAAAGTGAACACAACCCAAATGTCTATCAGTTGATGAATGGATATACAAAATGTGGTATATGCAAACATGAAATATTATTCAACAATAAAAAGAAATGAAGTGCAGAATAGGCAAATCTATAGAGACAGAAAGTAGATTAGTGTTTGCCTGGGGCTGGAAGGGATGGAGATGTACGTGTATTTAAAGCATACAATTCAGTAGTTTTTAGTATATTCAGAGTTACACAGCCATCACCACAATCAATTTTAGAACATTTTCACCGCCTGACCAAAAAGCCCGATTCTCATTAACAGTCACTCCCCTTCCTCCCTCAAACCCCCCCGCCCCCCCCAACAGCTTTCTGTGGACTTGCCTATTCTGGATATTTCATATAAATGGAATCATACAATATGAGGTTTGTTTTGTCTGGCTTCTTTCACTTAGCATAATGTTTTCAAGGTTCATCCATGTGTAGCATGTGTCAGTTCTTCATTCCTTTTTAGTGTAATAATATAGTCTACTGTATGGATAATACCACACTGTACCCATCCATATAGTTTCTCCACATCCTCACCAACACTTGTTATTATGTCTCATTTTCATTATAGCCATCCTAGTGAGTGTGAAATGGTATCTCCTGTGGTTTTGATTTGCATTTCCTTGATGGCTAATGATATCAAGCATCTTTTCATGTGCTTGTTGGCAGTTTGTATATCTTCTTTGGAGAACTGTCTATTCAGATCATTTTTATATATGGTCTGAGGTAGGGCCCCAGATTCACTCTTTTACATGTGGACATCCAGTTGTCCTTGCACCATTTATCAAAAAAGACTATTCTTTCCCCATTAAGTTGTCTTGGCAACCTTGTGGAAAATCAGTTGACCATGGATATAAGGATTTATTTATGGTCTGATTCTGTTCCATTCATGTTTATGTCTACCCTTATGCCAGTACCACAACATCTTGATTACAGCTTTATAGTACGTTTTGTAATTGGCAAAACTTTTTCAAGATTATTTTGGGTATTCTGGATCCCTTGAATTTTCATATTAATTTTAGGATGAGCTTGTTAATTTCTGCAAAGAAGCCACCTGGGATTTTGATAGGGCTTTCATTGGAACTGTAGATCAATTTGGGGAGTAGTGCTATTTTAACAATATTAGGTCTGATGATCCATGAACATGGGATGTCTATTTATGTAGATCTTCTTAAGTTTTTTAAACAATGTTTTGCAGTTTTCAGTATAAGAATTGTATACTTCTCTTATAAAATTTATTCCTAAGTATTTTATTCTTTTCGATGCTATTGTAAATTGAATTGTTTTCTTAATTTCATTTTTGGGTTGTTCATTGCAACTGTATAGGAATGCAATTGATTTTTGCCTGTTGATCTTCTGTCCTTTAACCTTCTTTATTAGTTCTAATAGTTGTTTAGTGGATTTCTCAGGATTTTGTGTATACAAGGTCATGTCATCTGCAGATGAAGATAGTTTTACTTCTTTCTTTCCAATCTTGATTCTTTTATTTCATTTTATTGCCCTAGTTTGAACCTCCAGAACAATGTTGACTTGTTGCTGATCTTAGGGGGGAAAGCTTTCAGTCTTTCACCAATAAGTATGATGTTATCTGTGGGTTTTCATAGATGCCCTTGATCAGGTTGAGGAAATTCCCCTCTGTTCCTGGTTTGTATATTACTCTTTTAATAAACAGAAGCAGAGATTTTAAGAAGATATGCATATTTAAATACATAGAGTTCACAGTTCATTACCGGGGGGTGGGAGACATGCAGTGTGAATCTGATCTTTGTGGATATGGAGATGTACTAATTGAATGATCTTTATAAGAAGGTAGGGTATAAAGTAAAAATTTCAGCATCCTAAAAAAAAGTTCTTTTTTTCCAGTCTACTTTTATCTTTAGGCATATGTCCAGTTTTACCTAGTTACAGTAGTTTACTTTTTAAAAAAAAATTTTTATTGAAGTATAGTTGATTTACAATGTTGTGTTAATTACTGCTGTACAGCAAAGTGATTCGGTTACACATATATATACATTCTTTTTTTTAATATTCTTTTCCATTATGGTTTATCATAGGATATTGAATATAGTTCCCTGTGCTATACAGCAGGACCTTGTTTATCCATCCTGTATATAAAAGCTTACATCTGCTAACCCCAGCCTCCTACTCCATCCCTCCCCCAACTCCCTCCCCCTTGGCAACCACCAGTCTTTTCTCTATGTCCATGAGTCTGTTTCTGTTTCATAGATAGGTTACCTTGGTAACCACCAGTCTGTTCTCTATGCCCATGAGTCTGTTTCTGTTTCATAGTTAGGTTCCCTTGGCAACCACCAGTCTGTTCTCTAGGTCCATGAGTCTGTTTCTGTTTCATAGATAGGTTCATTTGTGTCATATTTTAAATTCCACATATAAATGATATCATATATTTGTCTTTCTCTTTCTGACTTGCTTCACTTAGTAGGATAATCTCCAGTTGCATTCATGTTGCTGCAAATGGTATTATTTCGTTCTTTTTTATGGCTGAGTAGTATTCCATTGTATGTATGTACCACATCTTGTTTATCCATTCATCTGTCAGTGGACATTTAGGTTGTTTCCATGTGTTGGCTATACAATAGCTTACTTTTAAAATTACCTTTTATTGTCTCTTATTCTTTTTCTAATTACCTACTGTTGCATTTTATTTTCATCAGAATACGTTCATCTTACCTTAAGTCAGACATTTTTAGTAGTTAATTTCTCTTCCCTCTACAGTAAAAAAAAGTAACAATGCTTTATGACTTAGAAAGTGTCTTCATATAAAATCTTATTTGAATCCTCATTTTACACATAAAAAAAAAAAGGAAAACCAGAATGCTTGAATCATTTGTCAGGATAGTAGGAGGAGAGCTGGGGCTAGGGCATAGTGCTTTTGAAGATACTTAAATAAGTACACCTGACTTGGTTGAACATATCGAATACGAGCATCATTGGATTAGGGAGGAAATCCAAGACAACTTGCCACTGTATCAGTTTCCTAGGGCTGCCATAACAAACGACCATAAACTGGGTGACTTAAAAGAAATGTATTCTCACAGTTCTGAAGGCTAGAATTCCAAAATCAAGGGGTTGTATTAGTTCCAGAATCAAGGGTGGGTTCCTTCTTGAGTGCCCAGAAGGAGAGTATGTTCCGTGCCTCTCTTCCAGCTTCTAGTGGTTGCCAGCAGTCCTTGCTATTCCTTGGCTTGCAGCTGCATAACTGCACTCTCTCTCTGCGTCTGTCACATGGCTGTCTTCCCTCTGTGTGTGTCTCTCTCTCCACCTGTCATTCTCTGTATGTGTGTCTCTGTTTCTTCTCTTATGAGGACACCAGTCATGTTGGATTAAGGCGCACCCTACTCCAGTGTGACTTCATCTTAACATATATCTTAATTACATCTGCAAAGACCCTGTTTCCAAGTAAGAGGTACCAGAGGTTAGGACTTCAGCATGTCTTTCAGGAGAATGGTTTAACCCACAACAGCCACTAACAAGGCTCTCTTCTGCTCCCCCTCCACCCCAGGCGCCCCCGTATACCACACCATGGCCCTCGTGTCTGCTGATTCCCGCATTGCAGAACTGCTCACAGAGCTCCATCAGCTGATCAAGCAAACCCAGGTAAAAATCCACAGCCCTCCACTCCTAGAGGGGAATGTGGGCTGTGATGCTGAGCTGTGGAGGGGGCGGGGGTGGTTGTGTTCAAAGAGATTGGACATGCAGGAACCACGGTGATGTAATGAAGGTGGGAGGAGAAAGAGAATGTAGGGTATGACTCCCATTCCTGTTGGATTTTCTGTCATGTGCAGGGTTTCATGATTTGTTTTGTTTAGTAACAGCTATATTGAGAGGTATAATTCACATACCATACAATTCACCCATTTAAGGTGTACAATCCAATTTGAATCAATATTCAGAGTTGTGCAACCATCACCATGATCAATTTCAGAACATTTTCATCACCTGACAAAAATACCCTGTACCCAATAGCAGTCATTCTCCTTGTGCCTCCACCTCAGGTAAACAGAGACACTCTTATCGGGCAAGATATTCCAAGCGTGTTTAGAGGTTATCTACTAAGAGCTGGTCAAGGGCCAACCCTTTTTTGGAATGTGTAGTGTTTGAAAACCCAGGCCTGCTGAATTGATCTTTAACTGCACCTGCCACCCCCCTGGCCCTTGGCCTAGGCTCTGTTACAGCAAAACAGTCATTTGAGCATTTACCTTTAGTATAGCATTTATATAAAAGATACAGCAATAGTATCAGGATAAATATGCCTAACATTTGCAGGAATCCTTATAGGGTAGGGATAGACTTAAAGAAACAACTAATCTGTCCTATGGAGCCATTACATACACTTTCATATTTTTGTACTAATTTGATTACCTGGTTTCCTCCTTCATCTACCACCATCTGTACCTTATGATAAATTTGTGTGAAACTGTTTAGCATAGAAATTAGCTGATGGTGAGTTAAATCCAATTCTTCCTCAGGTCAGTCACTTTCCCTCAGCATTACATTCCCAGAAGACTTTGAATCAATCTCCCAATACATTTGGTCATCAATATCAGTATTATCCTATGACTGACTTACATAAGGTAGTTGAATCTTACCAACAGTGCCAGTGTGTTACACCATATTGAAGTATGGTCATGGTAAAATTCGGTTTCATTATGGAACAAATCAGTAAGAATTACAGAGCTATTTGTTAGGCCTTTACAACAGAATTGGCCCTGCCCATTTACCAGATTTTATTACGGACAGGCTTTATTACAGTTGGCCATGATTCAGTTATTTCTGGGTTCCAAGTCAGCTGGGGATGAAGCCAGTCACTCTGTCTCAGCTCAGGCTCGTACTGAGACTGGTTTCCACTGCATACTGTTGTACAGCAGAGTCCACCTCCCTCCTACGGGGAGGACACAGGTGGTGTTCAGAGTACAAGTCCTACCTCTGCTAACTGGACTTCAGGATATGTCTTGTTTTGATCTATTCTTGGGTCAAGGGTAGTCATGGTGCATTGATGTAAATTGCACATGCCGCTTGAGGGCTTCTATAGGTTTAGAGGTCCACAAAATTCCCATAAGTGTGCCCCTTGGGGCTCAGCAGCTCGATGGAGGGCCGCTGCTCATGGCTACTTATTAAAGTATTATCCATTTTAAAATAGTCAAGAAACCCTGGTGGGTCAAGGTGCAAGCCCTTTCCCAGCAACAGGTGGGTCCTAGAGCTATCCACATTACCTGTTGGGTTGGCCTGAACCACTTCACTAAAGCCTCATCATCTTTCCAGGCTGACTCCCATCCCTTGCCTTCCTCCTAGGAGGGAACTCATTTCTGTTTGTTTATTCTAATCAACAATCTTTTCCCCCTGATTGCTGCTTCTCATTGAAAATGAGTTCAGCTTGCCCCACAATGAACACGACAGTACCCATGTCCCCTAAAGCCTTTTTCTGTCTATGGGCCAATGTTGCTTACTCCACCATGCATTTTGTTGCCATTGTGTACTAATGGCCTGGGTACTGCAGTTAGGATACATATTTTGTACCCAAAAATGTTGGGTGCCCCATACTAGGGTTAGATGAGTGGTAGTTGCACCTAGATGTAATTTAGCCTAAGTATATCATATGGCCTCTTAGGCCTCTCAAAACCTTCCTCGTCTAGGGGAGCGGGGGATGGGGCTGTTCCCCAGGGGAATTTGGACCTACCATGTGCCTACTGCTCTAATCCTGTCAGAAACCCACTTTTCCCTATTGTTTTTACTTGCTTTTCATTCACAAAGACAAGGGTGATATGTATTTGTGCGAGCATGCTGTGGCATATCGTGTCCATTATAACCAGGGACCTTTCTAAGCATCCCATCATCCAGGCTTGTAGTTACACAATGATCAGTCTGCTGGGAGCCGCCATACAACCCAATGGGAGCAGTTCCCAGAGATTCCTTTCCAAATGGTATCCTTTGTAGTGGAATGTGACCTGAAAAATAAGAGTCAGAAGATCCTGGCACACATATTGCTAAGTGAAAACCCAGTCTGAAAGGTTTTCTATACTGTATGATTCCAACTATATGACAATATGGAAAAGGCAAATCTATAGAGAGAATAAAAAGGTCAGTGATTGCGCAGGGCTTAGAGGGAGGGAGGGATGAATAGGGGGAGCACAGGGGATTTTTAAGGGAGGTGAAACTCTTCTGTATGATACCATAATGGTGGATACATTACATTTTGCATTTGTCAAAACCCATAGAACGTAAAACACAAAAAGTGAATCTTAATGTAATCTATGGACTTTAGTTAATAATAATTATCAATATTGGTTCAGTAATTGTAAGAAATGTTCCACACTAATGCAAGATGTTAATAATAGATGAAGCCATGCAGGGGAAAGCAGGTATATGGGAACTCTGTCTTCCACCTGCGTGTTTTTTCTGTAAACCTAAAACTGCTCTAAAAATAGTTTATTAATAAAATTTTGAAGATAAAGAAAAAAAGATACTGGCACATTACTAGAATTCCAGTCAGTCATCAACAGTTTGTCCAGTTTATCATCATACTGTATAACCAAAATGTCTCTCAGAGGGTTTTCAGGCTTCCATTTGACTTTGTTGGGTTCTAAAAGCAGAGGTGGTCTTGGCAAACACACGGCGTCACCCTTCAGGGCATCTGGTATGACTGAGTTAAGAGTCAATGTTACTCTCTTGCTCTGAGCCTCTCTCAGGTATTAATGTAATACTGAATTTCCATCATTGCATAACCCATTTATTCATTCTTTTACCCTTGGCTACTCTTTCTCCTTCTCTCCATTTGTCATTGATTTTTGTCCAGATTTTTCTACTCTTTGAAGGACATTAGGCTCAGCCACCGTGCTGGTCCTGATTGCCAGCAACAACGCTAGTCTAGCAAGTGCCTCACCTTCCCCCGACTCTCCCCCTATCCCCACCCCGGCCCCCGTCCATTCCCATTCATGTAAGGTAGGGTTACTTAGGTGTGGAACTAGTGGGCTGTTTTTACCACTAGGCATTATAGCTGCGTTCACTGTTAACTCCATTTTGCCAGATGGGGTGAAAGTACCTACCCCCTCAGGCACTTAGAAATTCTGACATAAAGGTTAAAAGGTATAGTTACAATTTCTCCTTAGGAATCATCCCTGCTTCCGGCATCTTCATTTGCAGCTCTGGTCCCAGGACCGCTGATGTGGGGAAGAATTGTATCAGCATCCTTACCCACCCCGCTCCCCAGATGAATTGATCATAGATACATGTGTTAATTTCTAGACTCTCAATTCTGTTCCATTGACCTATATGGCAGTATCACACCATTTGACTACTGCAGCTTTGTAGGAAATTTTGAAATTGGGAAACGTGAGTCCTCCAATGTTTTGTTTGTTTTTTTTTTTAAGATTGTTTTGGCTATTCTGGGTCACTTGAATTTCCATATAAACTTGAGGATCAGCTTGTCAATTTCTGCAGGGAAGTCAGCTGGAATTTTGATGGGGGTTGCATTGAATCTGTGGATCAGTTTGTCTTTTTGATAAAGGAGAGTCATTAAATGTATAACTTGTAAGTTAACTTTAATGCCTTTTGTATTGCTTTTGCATTAGTCGGGGGAAAAATCCTTTTAAACTTACGGATTTGGAAGTTGGATTTACAAAATGAGGGTCATATTTATGGGGCCTCTGGCCTGGGCTGCAGGGTAGTTGCCACAGCAGGATAAAGGGCCTCCCCTCATGTCCTGTTGACCTCTTCCTTGCAGGAAGAGCGTTCAAGGAGCGAACACAACTTAGTGAACATCCAGAAGACCCACGAGCGGATGCAGACAGAGAACAAGAGTGAGTGGCTGGGCTCGGGAGAGAAAGGAGTGGGCCAAGACTGGGAACATGGCGGTCATCGTTTTTGAAAGGGACTTTTGCATGTATCTGCCTAATCCAAAATGAACTGCTTGCTCCCTAGGCCTGAGGAACAGTTTTCCCTTAGGCTGGGTGACCTAAGATGACCCAGGAGACAGATGACAGACTGCCTAGCCACTAAGGAACCTTAAAATCCCCCAACTCTGAGGACTGGGAAGTCAGGAAATGACGCTGCGTCTCGGGAACCCCCTTACAGCGCACAGGACCCCCCAGTTAGCCGGCATTTTCTAGAGCTTCCCTACTCGTGTGCCCTGCACATGCCCTGAGGTCAGGCTCCTGGGCTGGTGCTTTCCAACTCTGAGGAGCTTGGAGAATTGTTTTCTGTTTGCGTGCGTCACACCCTGGCAGAGGTTAGAGAGTCCTCTCCTAGGTGTTGTGATGGCATCTGTACCATATGAAAATGTGAACATGGAGGTATCGGCCTTGGGGGCACTTCTGAGCCAGTAAAGCTCATACCTCAGCCCACGGCCCCTCGGTGCCTCCCAGAGTCTGATTCCGGCGGACTGGAAGCAGTGCCACGTTGCTGCCCGCTGCTCCTCACCCATGCATCTTCCTCCCTTTGTTTATTCTGCAGTCTCTCCCTATTACCGGACAAAGCTGCGTGGCCTCTATACAACCGCCAAGGCCGATGCAGAGGCTGAGTGCAAGTGAGTACCGTCCCACTGCCCTGCCATCGCCTCCCCTCCTCATCCAGGTGCTGGGCTGTAGGAGCGTGTGGACCGTAGCCCCAGCCTGCCTCTCCTCCCACGGATAAGCAGATTCTGACTCCCCAGCTTCTCCTTTAGGGCCCACTTTCCCTAGAGCCCACTCTGGCCTCTCTTCCCTGGCCCTGCTGTTTTATAGACGGCAGAAAGGTGTGGATCAAATCCCAGTGATGCCTTTTTCTAGTCACTTGACCTTGGGCAGTCATTTCAGCTGAGACTCAGTTGCTCCGTCATTAAAGTAGGGATAATAACTACCTGTAGAATTGTCAGCGTAAAATGGGAGAATGCACACAAAGTGCCTAATACCAGTATTTTTCAAACTCTTTTGACCATAACCCATGGTTATGCCTGGTGTTGGGCAGTCTCCATAGAGAGACACAAGGATAGTGAGGATCCTGCCTTCAAGGGCAAGCAGTCCAGAAAGGAGAGACACCCTAAAAAAGTTACAGGACAGTGTAGTTGGTGGGCTGGCCGAGATGCTGTTCACTGTGCCTGGGGATCTGAGACCCTCTCAGGGAGGAGGAGAAACTTGAGCTGGGGATGGGTAGGCAGACAAGTCAGAGAGCCCAAGTGGAGGACAGTGTGTGCCAGGGCCATGGAGGAGCGCATTTGGGGAATGAGAACTAGTCCTTGCATGGCTGGGGGAGGGGAGGGCAGGATGTGGAAGACCTCCAATACCTGGACGTTATCTTGGAGGCCATAGCGAGCCAAAGACGATGTAAGAGCAGGAGAGAAGCCCCTGGCTGCCGCACGGAGAGTAGACTAGGTGAGATTCAAGGCTAGTTTGGAGACCAGGCAAGAGATAGTGACGGAGTTGAGCTGAGACAATGGCAGTGGGGATAGAGAAACAAGGGTGGGTTCTGAGATCAAACTGGAGGATGAGTTGGGAGAGAAGATTTCCAAGGTTTTTAGCTTGAACAGAGGGGTCTGATGGGGCTCCCTTTGCCAGGGTGGGAAGAGAACAAAAGGGTGGGGCCGACTGGCGGGGAGGGGACACAGTGAATTCTGGTTGGAGGTGTTGCTTGCTTGGCTTTCCAGCCCAGCCTTCCCCACCCCCATCTTCTCCCTGATTTGCAGATTCATCAGGTAGCCATAGTTGGGCCCTTTCCCATTAGTGGGCCTGGAGTTTGGCTTGTATAAGTCAGAGTGACTCAACACTCATTTGGAAGTAAAAGGCGTACTTTCCCTTCCCAGCTTAACTGCCGGCAGAGTGAGGCGGCTGCTTCTGCAACCAGCTGGTGTGAGCTCTTCTCTGGCATGGACTTAACCAGAGTTTAACACTTAAAGCTTGTTTCATAAGTGCAGGTCCCTTGCAGTCCTGCTGTCATTTCACTTTTTCAGACTCTTAGACCTTCATACGTTCATTCACTAAACAACAAATAAGGTGTCCTCACCTCCAGATACCATGCTGGGAACAGGAGAGTGGGTGAGACAGATAAGATGCCACCCCTACCCGCAGGGAGCTCCGTGTCTGGGTGGGGAAAACATGGTACTGTGTGTGCCTGTGGCACTGACCCAGGTGCTGCAGCACCTATCAGCTCATCTTCTAAATATTTGCATTAAACCTCTTGGGAAACTGAAGAGGCGCCAAGAGCCTGCTTCATGAGCTAGCCCAAGCCTGTGATGCTTTGCTGTTCCTTCTATCCAGTCCTGGCTGGTTTTCCTCCTCCTGCTTTTGCAGAAAACAGAAAGGAACCCGTGTCTTCATTTAACAATCATCTCTTTTAGCAGCAGGAGTCAAAGGGAAACAGATCAAAGATGTCACTTTCCGTATTCCAGTGGAGACGGGTAGCCATTCTGGGTGGGAACAAGGTATTTTCCAACATTGGTTCAGAAGGCACTTCTCCAGGTGCGGCTCTGTGAGGGCACAGGAGAGAAGGCCCACAAGGAATTATTTTTCACCCTAATCAAATAATTACTGTGTATTGGTATGCAGCAGTATTGGATTACTTTAAAGAGCCCACACCATTTAGCCCCTTACGAATGGTTGGGGAGGGGTGCCGGGTTTGTGGGGGGAGGGAGGTTAGGGCTCAGGGTTCTTGGCTGAGGAACCTGCAAAGGAAGGTCAGCCAGCAAGAGGCGTTTCCTCTGCTGTCCCAGGTGCAGTGGGGCTCTTGGGTGGCACCATCCCTGACGGTAGCTGATGGGCTGGCAGGCTGCCTGCCAGAAGGTCGGGACCCACGCTTTGCTGGGTGGTCATCCTGGTTGACCTGAAGCCTCTATGGTTCCGAGATGGAGAAGTTTCAGCTCCAGAAAACTGCTCTTTAAATAGTAAATGATCTTAAAACATTGTTTCCTCAGATCTCTGCAGTGGAACTTCAGTAACTTTAGGAAACGGAATATTACATTCCTCTCCTTAGAGATTCACAATGCAAATTAAAGTACTGAAGTATTAAAGTACTGCAGTATTAAAGTATTGAAGTATTAGAGTATTGAAGGCTCTGCCAAGTTCTGCAACAGCAATTTCTTTAACTCAGTATTTCACAAACTTACTTGACAGTGGAATACATTTACACACTGGTTCTCAAGTCTGGCTGCGCCCAGAGGTTCTGCTTTAACTGGGGTGGAGTTCATGCATTGGTGTTAACTTTCTACGTAATTTCAGACTTATACAAATGTATTTTTACCACATTTGCTTTATCACTCTCTCTCTATGTATGTATTTAGAATCTTTTTTTTCTGAATCATTTATGTTGCAGACATGATGCATGATGCCTCTTGACCTCTAAATACATCAGTCAGCATTGCCTAAAAACAAGGACATTCTTAAACAACCACGGTACATTTCTCAAAATCAGGAAATAACAGATATAAAACTATTAACTGATCTACAGATCTTATTCAGATCTCATCACTGTCCAGTGATGACCTTTACAGCAAAAGAACATTTTTATAGTGCAGATCAGCACTGTGTTTAGTTTTCCTGTCTCTCTGGTCTTTCAATCTGGAACAGTTCCCAGGCTGTCTTTGCTTTTCCTGACCTTGACATTTTGAAGATTATAGGCCAGTGCAGAATGTCCCTCAGTTGGGTTTGTCTGATGTTTCCTCATGATTAGATTCAGGTTTTACGCTTTTGGAAGTAATAGCATGGAAGTGATGTTGTCCTCCGTCATCATATTAGAAGGCAAAAGACTCCCACTGGTTAAGGTGGGCTCTTCCAGGTTTCTCCTGTGTCAAGTTATTGCTGTTTTCCACTGTGTGATTAATAAGTATCTTATGAGAGATACTTGGAGACTATGTACATATCCCGTTTCACATCAGACCCACTAGTTTTGGCATCTGTTGATGATTCTTACTTAAAGCAATTGGGATTCTTTTTAAAAAGCTCCCCAGGGCGTTCTGATGTCCAGCTAGGGTTGAGAACCACTCCATTAATATCTCACAGAATACAGCTTAGGACATACTACGTAAAACGATGTCCTCCAAACAGGCCCGGCAGCAATGATCAGACTTTGCAAGTTCCCTTTGGCCTGCTGGCTTTTACTCCTCCTCTGCTTTCCTGGAAGCCTGATTGCCCCGTGTCCCAGTGCTCACTCACAAGCCCGAGGTGGCTCCCGCTGAGCTGTCCTGGCGTCCGACACCAGCCACGCTGAGCTTCAGTGCTCCAAGCCTGTCGGCATGGTGTTCATCCCTCCCTGCTTTGGTTTGCCCAGTTCCCTCTGCCAAGGCTGCCCCTTGCCCGATCTTCTGGCCTTTCTTTGCCTGATGGGTCCACAAGAGTCACACCCTCTGGGACACCTCCTGTGACACTATTGTGCTGTGTTCTCATGGGTCTGAACCAAGGCCTTCGGAAACACCTGGGCATTTACTAAAGTTTTGCTAGAGGAATGTGCTGGAGAATAAATGACCTGAAGTGGCTTCTATGCTGCTTATTGCTGTTGAGATATTCTTTGGGGGAGGTTCCCGAAGGTCTAGGATAAAGAAGCCTTCTTCCCGCAAGGATTTGTGTGCACTTCTGCCAGGTTGCTTGGGTCCCAGCCACCCTGGAACCCCTGTAATCGAACTCCAGAGGTTTCCTGGGGCTGCAGTCTTTCAGGGATGAGTTCCCTCCACCCCCAGCCCTGCTCTGAGCCGAGACAACTCCCCACAGTCCTCTGGAATGTCTCTTTTACAGGTGCCACTAGGGCAGACCCCAAGTTTTAACTTCTGTCCTCTGAATCGCAAGAGGTTGTTAGAGTCTGCTGGCACCCAGCAACACTTCTTCAGGATTTGTCAGATTCACTCCGGCCAAGGCAGCTCTCTGCTTTGCTTACCTCTCCAGGACCCTCTTAGGTTTTTTGGCCTGCCACTTCCTCTTGTCTCATCAGTTCTTTTATGCTTTTAAGATTAAAAAACACATGCCTAGGGTTTATAGTTTCCAGCATCAGGGTTGGTCTGAGCTAGCCAGCCTGCCGTAATGAGAAAAGGAAGTCTGCGCTTTGTGCTTCATCCAGACCTCTTCTTTCCCTTCTCCCTGCCCTCAGCATCCTCCGGAAAGCCCTAGATAAGATTGCGGAAATCAAGTCTCTGTTGGAAGAGAGGCGGATTGGTGAGTTAGAGACGACCAGGCCGGCATTCCTGGACCAGGCGGAGTGAGGGTTCCTGAGAGCAGCAGTCAGGTCTCCCTGTAGGGGAGCCTGTGACCTCAGTCCGGTGGGATTGTTCCGGGGGCTTCTGACAGAGAAGCGCCTGGGCAGCCTGGGGTTGGGAAGGGAATGGGGATCATCCCCAGAGCTCCCTGCAGACCACGCTGATTCCCCTGCTCCCTCTACTGCCTGGGTCAGTCACCTCCCTCCTTCCTACTGCCACCCACTCCCATTTCTTGCTGTGGGGAGAACCAGAGCTGCACCCTGGGTGTCTTGAAGCCAGCCTTCCACATGGAGTTTACCTACATGAGGTGCTGGCTTCCAGATCCCTCAGGCTGCTGTGGCTTTCCCACCTCTCTTGCCCCAGTGAACCCCCCGTGTGCAACTCCTCACCCATCAAAAATGCTGTCACACTGCCAGCTGGGTTTGTATGAAGTGGCTGGGTGTGTTGAACCATGCCTGAGGAGGTCAGGGGTCTGTCCACATTGGAGAGTTAGTTTTTTTTTAAAACTTTTTGTTGAATTACAACATATGTTCATAGAAGAGTACACGTAAGTGAACATACAGCTCACCGAAACTTTCACTAATGGAACAAAACCGATGTAACCAGCACCCAGATCAAGAAATAGAACGTGACCAGAACCCCCGAATCCCAGCTTTTGCCCTTTCTAGTTCCCTCTCCCTAGGGTATCCACCCTCCTGGTGTCTCACCATCTGGGCGGTCAGGGCGGTCTGACTGTGGGCATCTGGTGGAAGGGGCAGGATGGCACCTGGGCCCTTGGTGCTAACTTGGGCGGTGGGGCTGCAGGCTGAGCTCTGACAGCCCGATGCAGGCAGGCTAGGGTGGGCCTGGGGGCGGGCACCCTGTCCCTGGTGTCTCAAGGGCTCACTTCTTTCCCACAGCGGCCAAGATCGCGGGCCTGTACAATGACTCGGAGCCCCCTCGGAAGACCATGCGCAGGGGCGTGCTGATGACCCTGCTGCAGCAGTCAGCCATGACCTTGCCCCTGTGGATCGGGAAGCCCGGTGACAAGTGAGGGCGGGCCCAGGGCTGGGGGCGCTGGCAAGGAAGGGACTGGAAGTGACATTGTACTCCACCCTCAGGCCCCCGCCCCTCTGTGGGGCCATTCCAGCTTCTGGGGACTACGTGGCCAAACCCGGAGACAAGGTGGCTGCCCGGGTGAAGGCCGTGGATGGGGATGAGCAGTGGATCCTGGCCGAGGTGGTCAGTTATAGCCATGCCACCAACAAGTGAGTGGACGCCCAGCCCTGTGGGCTGTTCTTCCGTCACTACACCCACTTGGGCTGTGACTCTCACCCGTCTGCAAGATGGGAGAAAAGCAGCTTCCCTTGGGTGCCAGTGGGGATGGTGTGTGAAGCAGTGGGCTCCTGGGGCTACTTCCCTTCCCCGCCCTCCTCCCCCGCTTCCTCGGGGCTCCCTGACTTGGACTATGCACCTCCCTGCATCCACCGCTTTCCTTTTGTTTACCCGCAGGTATGAGGTAGATGACATTGACGAAGAAGGCAAAGAGTGAGTGTGCTCATGGCGCGGGGGGGGGGGGGGGGCATGGAAGCCTGGGGGCAGCTAAGCTGCTGGGATGGGGCCCCCACCTGGCCATGGGTTGACCTCAGCTCCCCCTCGCCCCCGCCAGGAGACACACCCTGAGCCGCCGGCGGATCATCCCACTGCCCCAGTGGAAGGCCAACCCGGAGACGGACCCCGAAGCCTTATTCCAGAAGGAGCAGCTCGTGCTGGCCCTGTATCCCCAGACCACCTGCTTCTACCGTGCTCTGATCCACACGCCCCCGCAACGGGTAAGCCAGCCTCCACGGGAGAGACACTAGCCCGATACAAGGACCAGCTGGGTCATGGAACATCTTCCCACTTTCCATCCCCTTTTCCTCATCTTACAGCCTCTTTGAGCTAGGAGGGTCCTGCAAGTTGGCCTTTGTCTTCTGCTTAGTCTGCCCTACAGCCCTGCCCTCTAGGGCAGCACCAGCCAACCCTCCTCTTTCCAAGCTTCAGAGCCTTAGCAAGCCCTGAGCGGAATGGACCCGAAGCATACTTTAGTCTAACCTCACTTTTGCACCAAGATGGGAAGTTCAATGCCCAGGGCCTGTTTTGGAACCCTTGACTCCTGCACCACTGCCCTTTCCTTGGCTGAGCTGCTTTCTCTCAAGCTCCTGACGTTGCTGACACCCTGGTCACGCATCACCTGATGGTAGTTTAAAGGCTGTTCTCCTCCCCTCTTCCTCCAGGATACCTGCCTGCTGCCCTCTAGGCTTTTTTTTTTTTTTTGGCTGCGTTGAGTCTTCGTCGCTGCGCGTGGGCTTTCTCTATTTGCAGCGAGTGGGGGCTACTCTTCGTTGCAGTGCGTGGGCTTCTCATTGCGGTGGCTTCTCTTGTTGCAGAGCACGGGCTCTAGGCACACGGGCTTCAGTATTTGTGGCGCACGGGCTTGCTTGCTCCGAGGCATGTGGGATCTTCTGGAACCAGGGATCGAACCCGTGTCCCCTGCACCGGCAGGCGGATTCCTAACCACTCTGCCACCAGGGAAGTCCCCCTCTAGGTTGTCCTTGATCCCTTTAACACAGGCTCCCTGGTACCAGACCCTCCAGTTATGGCCCATCCACATAGGTGGCAAGTCTCCCTTCTCCCTGCTCTTCATCCCTTACCCTTGGCCCTTTGTTGCTGAGGAAAGAGCTCTGTTGTAACAGGGACTAGGTTCAAACATCTAGACTTCCTGAGTGACTACGAGGACAGGAGAGGCTGGGGGCCCACGAGCCAGAGGTTCCTGTCTATCTCGGTTTGGGGGGGCCTCGCCTGGAGGTCTCTGACCAGTGACTCCTGTCTGCCCCCTACTGCAGCCCCAGGATGACTATTCGGTCCTGTTTGAAGACACCTCGTATGCAGATGGTTACTCCCCTCCCCTCAATGTGGCCCAGCGGTACGTGGTGGCTTGTAAGGAGCCCAAGAAAAAGTGAAGCGGCCTAGCAGACTCGCAGTCTCCTGATATCCTCGAAGGGGGATGCAACACGAGATTTTGTGATCAAATAAATATTCCCCCTCCTTGTCCATGTCTCGTGGGTTTTACTTTTCCAGACCCTTCTTTCCCTCCCCACTAGGGCGAGCTGGAGGCCACCAGGGAAGATGGCCTCATTTGGTCCCAATGGGCATTTACCCTTTTAGCTCAGGTTTGCTCTTTGCTTCCAGCAGAGGCTCTGTTTAACACACATCAGATTTTATTGTTGAGGCTTGTTTCACGCTCATCCTGATGAGCACTACTCAGCTCCCAGCGGAAGTGGAGGTTGCAGCCTGCCATCTTCGCGGCATAGTCGGCTTCAAAGCGCTCATTCTGGGCCACAGTGAAGGTGGATTTCCAGTCCCCAGTGATGCCTGGGAGAGACGAAAGGAGGGAGGTCCCCGCCGCAGGGGAGGCCCTGAGTGGCTGAAGGGCGGCTCTAGCTGCTGCTCCCCCACTCTCTCCCCAGATGCCCGCGCCCGCGCCCGCTCCCTGGGGCGGCTCTCACCTTTCCTCATGAAGGCAGAGATGCTGTGGTCCATGACTTTGATGGGTATGGTGCTGTAGTTGGTCATGGGGTTCTTCCTCATCTCCTTGAAAGACGTGTGCTGGACGATGTGATCCACGGTCTCCTCTGGCAGAGAGCGCCCCACAAACTCCAGGATCTTCTGAATCTCCCTTTTGGGGTTCTGGAGCAGCAGAGGGCTCCTCAGTGGAGGTTTGGATTGCTTGCTGAGCAAACAGAAGGGAGGCCCCTTTCTAACCCTGTGGGGATCTGGCCACTTCTGCTTAGAGACCTCAGACCCTGTTCCTTGACTCTCTGGTCATCTTTCCCTAGGGCAGGTTTGATTGCCTTCTGCCCTGTGATCCTTTATTACAGATGTCTGGTTCCTGTTGGATGAGAGGAGGGACAGTCCTCTTTCATAACCATGGCCCCAGGAGAAGCAACAGCAGTAACTAGCTGATGGATGAGTGCACGTGTTGCTGACTCGAGTGCTAGGAGATGAGAGCTATACAGGGCGCTGCTGCAAGGGGGCACTGCTGCTCAGTCCTGCGGAGGGGATCCAGGGGGACTGGGCTGTGGGCTGTCATAGGGGAGGGGGGCTGAGAGGGCCTTGGCAGGTCACTGTGAGGTTCCTGCCTCTCTGCGTGTGACATGGAGGGAGGCAGAAGCAGGTGGTCTCACCTGCTTTATGTCCTCATAGAAAAGGTAGAGAACAGGGTGGGTGTGACTCAGCTCCCACCACTCCTGCACGTGCTGGTACCAGGACCCGTAGGACACTGCGGAAAAGGGCAGGGGGCATGGACACAGAGGTTGGCATAAGTTGTAGCTGGTGCCCCTCAGCTCCACCCCACCCCTTTCCTTCCTCCAGAGTCAGCCCCACCTTCCCCAGCCATGAACTTCTCCAGGAAGCTGTCCCAGGTGCCAGGGTCAGGGTGCACCTTGGCCATGCGGTAGAAGTGGTAATAGGAGACGGCCACATCCTTTGCATTGCGGGCAACGTAGACCACCTGGAGGGGCAGATGACACCCCCACCCCAGCACCATGACCACACAGCACACCGGGCACTAGGTGTCCCACCCTTCACAGCATCCTTGTCAGGGAGGTTCTCTCAGTTTGGCCGAGGGAAACAGGTCTGGAGGCTGACTCGCTTGCAGTCCCATGGTGTGGGTGAGACTGAGTTAGGGCTTGAACCCTGCTCTGATGCCGAACTCTGGGCTGGTCCCTGAAACCATATTTTATACTAATCTAATCCCCTCAATGCCACTCTGCCTGAATTTGGAACAAGGCACGCTGGATTCCCATCAGCCCCTCTTCCATGGGCCTGGGAGCCCCAGCCTGCACAGAGGAGTCTCCTTTTCACCAGATTATCTGACCCCACCAGAGCATCAGGCAGATGCCCCCCGCCTCCCTTAAGATGAGACCAGGCTGGAGGAAGTTAAGACCTTCCCAGAAGGTAGGGCCGAAGTTGGGATGGCCCCAGCAGCCTCCTTCCCTGGCTTCCTCTGCCATTCACCTTGACCTTCTGATCCAGCAGGGTTGGGGGAAGCAGAGCCAGGGGCAAGTGTGTCTTGATCAGCCGTGGGGCTGGTGTATCTTCCAGAAGCTCAGCACCTAAGCCGTAGGTAGGGAAAAGTCGGCTGAGCTGGAGCCCGAGTCCTACCTCCCTCCGCTCTGCTTGCCCCCAGCACCCCGCCACACACCTGTGGGAACCCCAGGGACCCTGAACTCAAGGAAGGGCACCCGGACGAAGATGGGGGCTCTTTGACACTTCTCCAGGTCGCCACCCTGGTAGATCAGGTCCAGGATCTCGCTTACCCAGGTGGTGCCTGGAGAGAAAGGGAAACGGGAGATGAGCAGGGCTGAGGGCACGCCCCTCCTGGCCCAAGGTGGGGACTGCAGCCCAGGAGAGGCATTGGTGCCCTCATCACCTACCAGATTTGGGGTAGGTGCTGATGAGCAGGTCACTGGGCCAGGCTTGGAAGCTCTGCAGCGGCCCCAGTCCCTCTGCAAAGTACTTGATGAGAGGGATCCCCTTCATGTACTCCAGTGGCGGGCGGGAGGTGTCCTGGACCAGCTCCATGCTGCCACGTCAGGGGCGAGAGTGTAGCTTCCTTCCCTTAACAATATCACAGTGGTGCCAGCTGTTGAATTCTTGCTTTAAGGTAAGGAAACTGAGGCTGAGGGAGCCACTTGCCCACGCTCACAGAACTAGTGAGTGGTGGGGCTGGGATTCAAAGCCAGATCAGTGCTCACACAGTGGGTCACACCCAGGCTCATTTTTATTTGCCTGCAGAGCTTTTAAAATCCCAAACCAATTAAAACACTCTCTGGGGATGGGACCCAGATAGCAGTTTTTTGGAAGCTCTCCAGGGGATTCCATTGTGCACTTGAGAAAACCTACTCTAGGTCCTGCCTGTCTGAACTTCCTGCCAGCCCCGGCTTGCTTTCTCTTCCTGCTTTGCCTCCAGGCCTAATCCTGGTGGGCTCCTCCCTGACGTCCCCTCCTTGAGCTCCCCTCCTGGCCCCTCACATATGGAAAACTCCCAAAGGCCAGTTGGGCCTGAGACCCCGCTTGCCCAGCTACCCTCCCCAGCTTGAAGAAAAACACAGCCAATTGAGCAACTGTTTGGGGAGCCAGAGTCTGGTATGTGAATGGGCAAAACTGATGACTCACTGGAGGAGGGGGAGGAGAGGGAGCAGTGAAGCGGGAGGGGGAGGAGGAGGAGGGGGATTATTCAGGCCAGGCTGTAGATTGAGATGGGCAATCCATGGGGAAAGGGCAGGATGTGAGAAGCTGGACCAGAAAGATCAAGCGACAGGATAAGAGCCAGCAGCGCAAGCTGAGGGAGATCCAGCCCAGCCAGCCCACAACCTCACTCTCACCTGACTTCTCTGGATCTTGGCCTTGTGACGTCTGTGTGCTGTGGCTTAGAACGGGTGTGGTATGGTGAGTGCAGAACTGCTCTCTGAGCTGAAGGTCTTGTAGGTCCAAAGTGGGAGGGATCTGGAGCCGGCACTGGGACTTGGCTGTCGTCCAGGAAGGAAAGGGTGAAGTTCGGGATGGGAGGGCCCCTCTGTGCTACCCTGCTCAGTGCCCAGCTGGAATCAAGCTTAGACCGGCCTGAAAACCTAAGATGTGGGTTTAGTGTGTAGAAAATAGAAGACTGAAACTAGACACAAGGGTGCAATAGTTTTCTTTTTTGTTTTTTGGTGTTTCGAGCTGTAATCCTGGCTCCCGACCTGCCCTCTAAACTCCACCCCTGAAAAGGGGGCCAAAAGACAGCTTTACCTAACGGACCCAGTCTAGAAAGGGCAGAGGAGTGGAGGAGAAACGTGGGATACTCACCCTCCTGCTGGCTCCCAACCAGTCTTGAAGAGGCCAAGGGTTCAGGTGGAAGGCAGCCCACAGGCCCCCAGCAGCCCAAACATTGTTCCAGGAACTTCTGGCTCTGACCACGAGGCCAGTCCAGAGGGATGTGCGTGGGCCGGGTCATGGGGTTTGGGGCAGAGCCGAGCAGGGCCGGCTCTTTTTGAGGCAGCAAAGGATAGGAAAGAGCCAGAATGCTTAAGTCGAATAACCCTGGGAGTGAGCCCCAGCTCCATGGATCCCGTGGGAAGGCGGCTCCCGTGGGACAGCACGGCGCCTCACTCATGGTTGGTAAAACAAGAGCCCCCAGAAGGTGTTTTTCTTTCTGTGGGTTTGAACAAGGCTCTGCAGACAGAGATGAGAAGGAGTTGGGGCTTAGAGAGCCACAGGACCCCATGGGGGGACAGCATCCCCCCTCTCCTCCTTGGCCTTTGTCCTTACTATCTGGATTAAAGTCCAGCGTCAAGCTGGGCACCGGAGGTGGGTGGGCTCTGTGTGCAGGGTGTGAGTCTCCCAAGCCCTCAAAGGACCATGTGACTTCAGAGGCTGGTCCGTGCTGGGGCCTGTGGCCGTTCCCCACTCTGTCCTCCTCAGGCCCCAGTGACTGGCAGGGCCTCTGCCTCCTACCCCACTCTCCCACCCCCCAGCAAACACCAGAAAGTACCTTAACTCAGACTTTTTATTGTACTCAAGTAAAAACTGCCCAGACCCACAGGGCGTGGCACAGAAAAGGAGTGGGCAGAGGTTGGGGACGCTGAGGATCAGATCTCCAGCATGTCGGTCCAGTGTTCCTGTGGAGACAAGAGGGTTGGTGAAAGGCAGCCCAGGAGATGGGGTGGGGTAGTGAGGCTGGGGCCCAAGCCACCTCTCACCTCTTCTAATTCCGAGTCCTCCTCTTCCTCCTCGGTGCCCATCCGGCACAGCCAGATCAGGTCTCCCCACAGCAGTGAGTTCTTACAGCTACCAGGGGTGCGGTTGGTAGGAGACAGAGTCAGGATCACAGGTCTCCTCCAGGCGAGGACCTGGGTGCTAAGATGAGGACTACCCCAGGCTTGGACTTGGACAACCGGCCACTGTCTTCCCAGAGCTAAACCAGGCTGGAGTAGGGGTGCTGGACTCACCCAGGGCATTGGCCCTCTAGGGGCAGAAGCTGCCCTGGCTCCTCCTGCAGGAACTCCTCTGCCAGGCAGATCACATGGGCCCTCAGGGAGCAGCCAGGGTGGGGGCAACACAGGGGGTCTTCTTCATCCTGTCAGAGGTGGCAGGCAGATAAGAAAGAAAATGGGGAGTAATGACGTAGCTAGCGATGGTGAAGAATTTCTATGGACCACACACTGTTTCAAGACTTCACATAAAACCACCTTGTGAGACATGCACTACTGATACTATTATTTGTATTTTATAGATGAAGAAACTGAGGCACGGAGACGTTAAAATACTGGCCCACGGGGACTAAGCTGGCCAGTTTTCTCTGAGTGTTAGCAGCGATTATATAACACCATGGCAGGGCAGCCAGACCTAGAGTTCCTTAAAGGCTGAGCAATCTCAGGCAGGTCACTTAATCTCTGAATGGCAAGAGCTCAACTTACATTTACTGAGGGGTCAGTATAAGCCAGACTCATCATCTCAATTAATTTATTAAATATTTATTGGCCACCTGCTCTGCACTAGACCCTGTTCTACAGTAGTGAAAAGGAACTAAATGCCCCAACAGAGTTTAGAATTGGGGGGGGGGGGTAGAAACTGATAATAAGGTAAATAAAATATACAGTATGTCAGACAATGATAAGTGTTAAAGGAAACCAGGGAAGTGTACAAGAGTGGCAATTTCAGATGGAGAGCCAAGGAAGACCTCACGGAGGAAAGGTGGCATTTTATCAAGACGTAAGGTCTAGGGAAGAAACTTCCAGTCAAAGGGAAAGGGCAAAGGCCCTGAAAAGAGGATACTGGCGTCGAGGAATGGCCGCAAGCACTATGATCCCCGTTTTAGAGACGGGGGCAGACTGGCCAAAGGGTGTCAATGGGCTGCCCAGTCCCTCAAGAAACAGCTTCATCTTGAGTCCTCTGAACCCTAGACCGCCCTGACCGGGAGAGCAGGTGGAGAGTCTTACCTGGAGCACGCGCGCGCACAGGGTGCAGCGGGTCTCGGCGTCGTGCTCCAGCTCGGACTCGGTGTCAGCCGCGCGGCGCCTCGGGGCCGAGGCCCGGGGCGGCGGAGGCCCGAAGGCCAGCGGCACGTGAGGCGGCGGCGGCGGGCAGAGATCCTGGCGGAAGTCGGCGCGCAGCCAGCGCAAGGTGAGCGGTAGGCGCGCCCAGGGCGGCGCGCTCAGCATGTGCGCCAGCACGCGCAGGTGGAAGGCGAAGGCGGCCTCACCGCGCAGGCGCGGACCCACGTGCGCCAAGCGGCGCGAGGCCTGCGGGTGCTGCCAGGCCCACTCGAACTGCAGGCGGGGAGTACTGAGCTTCAGGGCTGCCCGGGGAAGGCCCTAAGCCCTATCCCCCGTCCTCCCGGCACCCCCATCTCTTTTCTTACCCGAAGGGCGGCCACTGCGGAGGGGAAGCCGTGTACGATGAGCACCATCTCCCTGGGGAAGAGAATGAAGGGCGCGGCCTGTGAGCCCCTCGCCCCTCCCCGTGTCAAACCGAATGCCCTCGCCATGATGCGCCTCCGGTCCTACCTGAGAGGGGAGTCACACCCGTCTTCAAGCCTAGCCCACGAGGCTCTGCCCCCTTCATGGGGGTATGTCCCCTCGCACCTGCTAACCTCAGGCCCCGCCTCCAGTCACAGGTATTTAACAGCCCTCCTCAGTTCCTCTCCCTTCCAGGCTTTCTCTATTCCAACCCAGCCTTGTTCACCAAGCCCCTGGTCGGTGGACCAAACCTAGATCATCAGTCCCCTTCCCACCCAACCCCCTCCTCTGAGACCCACAGCCCAGACTCACAGGGCTCCGCCTCCCCACTACCCCTTCTCCCCCGCGATAGTTCCGCCCTCGTCACTACGACCCCGCCCGCATCCCTGTTTTTCAGCCGCCACGCCGGCCCCGCCCCTCTCAGCGGGCCTCCCCTCCGCCGGCTCCGGCCTTCTCCTAGAAGCCCTCCTCCTGACAGTGACCCGCCGTCTCTTACCAGGGCCCGCGTCCACTGGTCCGCCAGGCCCCGCCTTTTTTGCGGCCCCCGTTGTGCTGCTGCACCCGACGAGCAGGGTTGACCGTGAACCCCACGTAGACGCGGCCCCGGTGCCGAGGGTTCAGGCAGTAGAGCAGGTAGACGCCGAAGAAGCGCCCGGGCCTCGCCGCGCCCCCTGTGGGGCCCATCGGAACTTGGGGGTTGATTGCTCTGGCCTGTGACCCCGGGGAGAGCTGGGTTGCCAGGGCCGCAAGATGCTTGTCTCGGAAAAAGCGCTTGGGGGCAATCCCGAGGTACCCTAGAGGCCACAGCAATGCAGGCTCGCGCACCCTCTCCTAGCTGGAGCTAGGGTGTCCAAACCGGGGCACAGAACCCGGGCTGCTGTGCAGGCGGCGGGTACCAATTAGCGTCCGCAGGGGCCTTATGCAGACTCTGATTGGCTGACTGATGGTAGGTGCAGAAACCGGAGACTGTTGGAAAACTGGGCTTTCAAGAGGGCGGAAGTACTGTGTTTACTGACGCCTTAGTAAGGGCGGAAGTAGAGGCCTCAACGGAAGTGGCGCTAGTAAGGGCGGAAGCAGTGTGGCAGGGGTCCGAGCCGGGGTTCTGTCCCCGCTGAGCTGTCGCCCCCGTTGGGCTGCCACAATGGAACTCAGCGCGGAGTACCTCCGGGAGAAGCTGCAGCGGGACCTGGAGGCGGAACACGTGGTGAGTTGAGCGGCCTGGACACTCGCCCAGCGAGGGGAACAGGGCTCCTGAGGGGCGGGCTTGGTACCATGCACCCCATTCTGCCCCATAGGAAGTGGAGGACACGACTCCCAACCGTTGCGCGTCCAGCTTCCGAGTCCTCGTGGTGTCGGCCAAGTTCGAGGGGAAGCCGCTGCTTCAGAGACACCGGTGAGACCCCAGGAACGCCTCACTCAGCGCGGCCCCAGCTCCAGGACCACATCCCCGGCCGCTCCCCGAAACCTAACTCACCCCCACCAACGCGGCCCAGCACCGCAGACCACGACCCCAGCGATCCCGCCTTCATGGCCTCTGCTTCAAATGTTGAGACTTTAGCCCTCTACCTCACTTGTTGCTAGGTTCCGGGGACTACGACCTGGGGGACACCTCCAGTCTCCCGGCTCACCCTAGCTTCGGGGTCTGCGACCCAGGCCCCAGCCTGTCGTTTTCTAACCCCATCTCTCTCTCAGGCTTGTGAACACTTGCCTAGCAGAAGAGCTCCTGCACATCCATGCCTTTGAGCAGAAAACCCTGACTCCAGAGCAGTGGACCCGTGAGCAGCAGAAATAAGGGACCCGGACCTGCACATCTATTAAATTATGAGTCAGGCCCAGCTTCAGTGTCAGTGTGTGTTGTGTGTAGGAGGGTGGGAGGTGTGCAGAGGCCGGGTCTAGGGCCTGGCTTCTCCCTGCCCTCCACTCTCCATTGTTGTACTTTGGGCAAGTCCCTCTCCACACAGAGGCCTTTGTGTCCCCACTTATAAAGTGAAAGTTCAGTACTTTTTTTTTTTTTTTTTTTTTTTGGCTGTGTTGGGTCTTCGTTTCTGTGCGAGGGCTTTCTCTAGTTGCAGCGAGTGGGGGCCACTCTTCATCGCGGTGCGCGGGCCTCTCACTGTCGCGGCCTCTCTTGTTGTGGAGCACAAGCTCAGACGCACAGGCTCAGTAGTTGTGGTTCACGGGCCTAGTTGCTCCGCGGCACATCGGATCTTCCCAGACCAGGGCTCAAACCCGCGTCCCCTGCATTGGCAGGCAGACTCTCAACCACTGTGCCACCAGGGAAGCCCGAAAGTTCAGTTCTTAAAGTCCCTTCCAGGGTGGGCCTCACAGGTCTTCTTTGTAATCCTTGGTGGACCCCCTAGGGGTACGGCCACTACCCACCCGACCCACGCATTCATTGACCATTGCTGGGGGTTCCTGCTCTGTTCTCCTTCAAGATGCATAGATGAGAAGTGCTCAGGGTTGCAGGGCCCTGGGCAATTTAACAAACCTCTCCCTCTCCCTAATATCATCCCAATGTCAGAGGCATTATAGAAGATTCCACACTTTCTCTGTTGGTTCCCCAAGCCCTTCACAGCCTCAGGGACCTGGTACCCCAGCAGGGGCTTCCCAACACCTGGAATGCTGGTGTTTTCTGGCCCCTGGAGAAGGTCCAGTGACCCTTTGGCCCTGGGCTTGATGTGGCCACAGCGGCCCCTGGAGAGCTGGTGAGGTTTTTCAGGAATGGAGGGGTGGGATGGGCATAGGGATGGGGTTACAGCAGGAAAGTAAGGCCAACCAGAGCCACAAAATTGGGGCATGTGATGCCCTAGAGTCGACACAGGTGCCAGGGTTGGTTAGGCCTTGCATAGATGAGGGCCCTGAGACCCAGGAGGAATAGAAAGTGTGCTAATTGGGGCCAGAGCTCTTTGGGGGTGAGAAATTGCAGATTTCATCCATCCCACCCACCCTTCTCTCCTGTTTTCAAGGCCAGTTTCTTGGCCCCTAAATTACTGCCACCCCCCCACCCCCATCTCCCTCTCTTGTTTCTCTCAGAGGAAGCTGGAAATCATGGTGAGTAGGGGCTAACCCTTCTGAGTTCCAGGGATCCTTCCCTGAACTTTTGTCCGTTTCCCTGGGCCAGGAGAACTAGTGACTACCCACAAGTCTGTTTCACTAGGAGGGCCCATCATCCCTTTGTGTGGGAGGCTGAGGCCCAGGCTCCAGATGGTCTCCTTCTCTCTGTACCACACCCCTGATTGGATCCACCCCCTGGGTTCACAGAGCTGTGGTGGAATCCCTCCCCATTCTATAGATGAGCAACTGAGGCCTGGAGAGAAGTGACTTGCCCAGGCTCACATGGCTCGCATAGAGATTGAGACCCAAATGGGCAGACAGGGACGTTTGTATGGCATGCCAAAGGGGAATGGGGGTTCAAAGGGGACATTTAGTCCTTGCTGTGGTCCCTATGTGGATGAACAAAGCCCTGCTGTGGCCGGGACACCCATCCCCAATAGTCCTGTGTCCCAGCTCAGGGGGGATCACCTGCTAAGTTGGCCATCGGAAACCCATTTCCAAGTCCCCCCTTGATAGGGCTTGACAGATTGAGGCCAGACCCAGGTGGAAGCCACAGACAGGGCTCAAGAGGCAGCCACGCCGTGCAGGGAAGGCTCTGAACTAGAAGGGGAGACTTGCATCTTGACTCGGGATCTGTCCTTCAGCAAGCCCCGCTCCTGCTCTCAGCCTCAGTTTCCTCACTTGTAAACTAGGGTCAGGGCCTATTGCTTTGATTCTAAGTTTTCTTCTTACAAAAGCACCCCTTATTTTGATCCCTTGGGCTTACAGTTTGAAAGATGTCATGCAAGTGCTGGTTGCTTCATTTTCCCCACAAGCAAGCAGCAGTGTCAGGACAGCTGCATGCAAGCTGATGTTGGGGTTGACCAGCAAAGGCAGATTTGGGGTAAACGTGGGAATGAACGAGGCTCCAGGCTAGAGCCCTGAGCAGCTCCGACCTACCAGCTGAGAGCAGAGCAGGCTTCCAACCCACAGCAGCACAGGATGGCTCCCACCCGCAAAGGCCTGTTCCTGTCTGTGGTGTAGGGCATTCTGAGGCATCTCCCCAGCCCGCCCCTGCTATGGGTCAAGCTCATCAAGGCTATGGAGGGGGAAGCTCAAGCGCAGGTCAGTTCAGGAAACCCAGCATCTGGTGGCCAGTCACTGGAGTCTGAGAGGTACCAGAAAATAAAGCCATTTTATTAGTATTTTCTTATCTGCCATTGTGGCCTGAGGAGTGGGAGTGGAAGGGAGGGAGGCGATGCCGTTGGCCTCAGCCGGTGGTCCTCTACTTGGCCTGGACTGTCTCCTCCAGCCTATCCAGGCGCTTCTGTAGCTCCTGCACCGTGGCCTGGAGCTTCCTCATCTCTTCCTCCAACCGGGATACGGCATCCTGGGGGATCCAGGGCTACATCAGGCCCAGCTCCTCCCTGGCCACTAGGCCTCCTCCCAAGAGCCCCAGGGCTTGGGCCCTTCTGTCTCTCAGCCAGAGAGCTGCAGGCCTATAAGCCTGAAACCTGTTTTCTGAGGCCTCAGGATTATCCACTCCCAGCCCCCAAAGGATCCCCAACATTGTGAGTTTGGGCTGCCCCAAATGCCAGCCTCTTTCCACTGGGTCAATGACCACATCAGTAGCAGCCCCTGCCCTACCCCATCTTCCTGTTCTGATTCCCGGGCTCCCATCTGCCTCTCACCGAACTGGGAGCACCACTGGCCTCAGGTGCCATCCTCTTGCGCCCAGTGTCCAGGCCCCGGTTGATCCTCAGCTCCCGGCTCTTTGAGGGCACATAGCCATCCTTGAGGGAAATGAGGAGGGGCCCGGCATCCCGACCCCCTAGCCACTCCTCAGCTGTGAGGGCAGCGTCAGGCCCTGCAGTGGGCGGGTACAGGTCCTCCTGGAACAGGTCCGACTGTGGGGCAAGGCCAAGGCTGGTTAAGAAAGTGCTTGGGCCACACCACCACCCGCCACTCCGAGAGCCCGGGGAGGGACACTGGGGCATCACCTTTCTAGGCACCGTCATGGCGATGGGCTCACACCTCCGCTCATGCAGCTTGTAGAATCTGTGGAAACAGGAAGGCAATCAGCACCCACAGCATGGCTGGGCTGGGACTGAAGCTCGGCATGCGGTCGGCACTGCCCAAGGAGCATACTCAGGTCAGGGTCAGGGGCAGTTACCTGGCAATCTCACACTTGTTCACCTCCAGACCACGTTTGGGCATGTAGCCCATGCCACGCTGGGACTCCTTGGAACTGAACATGGAGAGATAGTGCAGGAATGGGGCCTCGGAAGTGATCTCGAAGTACCGGATAGAGCTGTCACCCTGCAGGTGGTGGATGCAAGGGAAGATCAACACCGGCAGATGCCTCCAGCCGTGGTCCCTTCCCAGTCCCCCTGCCCACCTCGCTCCCCCGACCCCCTGCCCAACGGGGCCACCTTGCCACAGAGGTAGACAATGTTGGTGTCGGGGTCAAAGAAGGGCAGCAGGACACCGCTGCTCGTGTCCAGTTCCTGCAGGGACAGCGGCTCCTCCAGGTGCTTCTGTAGAAACGGGCAGGGGGTTATAATGAGCTGGGCCCTGTCAGGCCCAGGTGTGGTCCAGTGATGCAGGAGTGGGGTGGGGGGCTCAAAGACCAGCCAGCGGAAAACCCCATCTCGCGGTGGGTAAACTGAGGCCATGGCCTTCCAGCCAGACACTTGGCAGGGCTGGGACTAAGCCTGTTCCCCGCCGGGCACTCACCGTGTCCCACAGCGCCACCTGCCGCTCACTCATGCGGCTGAAACCTGTGGTCAGGATCTTTCCATCTGACACAAACACAGCGCGCACAGGCCGGGTCCCCTCGTGGGGACGGTCCTTCTCCTGGAAGGAAAGGGAGGGGACTGGTCAGGCATCCGCACGCATCCCCTAAGGGCCAGGCCCCAGCTGGGAGAGGGTAGCATCTAGGGGCCTGGTTGGTGGTGGGTAGGAGGGGCAAAGGTCTCAGGGTCAAGGGTCAAGGCAACTCACAGCTACAATGGTGCCTTTGCGGGGCTCAATGATGCGGAATCGCTTGTCGCGGCAGGAGGTACAGATGAGGGCGCCATCTCGGCTCCAGTCCACGCTGTAGATTGTGTCCGGGTGCACATCCGAGCCCAGCGTCAGCACCGCCGCCCCCGTGCCCACGTCCCACACCAGGATCACGTTGTCGCAACCTGGGCGATGCCCCCAGTGTCAGAAGCCATGAGCCTCCCACCCTCGCTGTCAGGGGACCAGCCCTCCCTGCTTCTCCCCCGGGCACCTGCACTGAGCAGCACATTCTGGGCCGTGGGGTGCCAGGCCACAATGCCCACGCGCTTGGTGTGGCCCTCCAGGGTGACGACAGGCTCCCGCAGGGGCAGCATCAGGCCCCCATCAGGGATCTCCCACACCTGCAGAGAAGCGGCGAGTGAGTCTTGGGGGCTCCAAACGTCAGCTCCAGTGCTGGAGCCCCCTCCTGGCCCATGTGTCCCCACACTCACCATGACTGTGCAGTCCTCGGAGCCACTGGCAATGACATTATCATTGTGCGGGCACCAGGCTATGTCCAGCACCGGGGCCGTGTGGCCACAGACTGTAGGCGCATTCTTGTCCACACGTCCAGTCTAGAGGACACAGCAGGGCCTCTGAGGGAGGTGCTTTTGCCCTCCAAACCCAATCCAACCTCCCCACTCCCCTCCACGAGGCACGGAGAGAAAAGCTGTGAGGTCCCTGGGAGGCAGAGCAGGGCCTGGGGTGGGAGGGTTTGGGCCTCTGCCCCAGCCCCAGAGTTGTCTGGGCAACTCAGTAGCGCAGGATGGGCGCACGGGGCTGGTCCTGCCTTGCTGTCAGAGCCTTGCCAAGTTCCTGCCATCTCTAGCTCAGTTTCTCATCCATGCCCCGCGGCCCGGTACTCCCAGCCCAGCTTCCCCAGGTGAGGCTCCCATGGGAAGACAGGCCAGGGCCCTGGGCATGGGACAGGCTGGCGGGGGGTAGTTATACTGGGGCTGGAGTTCCCCAGGGAAGTGTGAATGATGGGGCTGTAGGGATGGGTCCTTCCAAAAGGACAGGGATGGGGAAGTCTGTCATAACCGGCCCCCCTGCAGGAGCAGAGGTTTGGAAATGGGCTCTTCCGGGGACAGCTGCTGCAGCAGGGCTTCCTGTGTGAAAAGCGGGCCCAGCTCTCACCCCGACAACCACTTCCTCTTCTCTTGTTTCCATCGGCCCTTTTAAGGTAACAACTGAGGGCCTGTCTCCCCTTCCTGTCTCACCACCCAAGAGCACAGGAGTGTGCTGGGGGTGGGGTCAGCAGACAACAGGGCCGGGGAGGCGAGATCTGACGGAGGCCGGGTTGGGGGAGCGGAGAGGGTCTCTTACATCACCCCTGCCTGTGAGCTGGGAGCCAGAGCTTGCTGGGTTCCCAAGGGCTCAGAAAGGTTCCTCCAAACCCTAAGAGCACTGCTGGGCCTGCCCAGACTCCATCCCAGCCCTCTTTGTGCTCCCGAGGAGAGAAAGGTCCAGGCTGAGAATTGGGAGGCCTGGCCCTGGGTCTGCAGGACTCACTGTATGTCCCTTCCCGTGTCATCTCCCCCCTGAGCTTTAGCTTCCATCCAACCACTGCATGTAGGAGCTGAAGGAAGCATAAGGTTCATCTGGCCCAGCTCAATTTTACAGACGACCACACTGTGGCCCGGGAAGGCTTGGGGATAGTCAATCACCTCATCAGGACCCCCAGGGGGCCACTAGATGACCAGAGGCCCCCCCCAGGGCTCCAGGGGCTCACCTTGCCCAGGGGCAGCACCAGGAAGGCCCCTCCCCCGCTGGCCTCACAGATCAGGGCCACGAACTTGGGGTTGACAGAGCAGAAGCCACTGTCCCAGGTGTTCTGTGAGACGCGCACGTCCTCATAGCACTGGTCAGCCTTGGCCGGCTGTCCAAACACGTGGCGGAACTTGCTGGAACGGACCACCTGCCGGCTCATCCTGGAAGGCACACAGGTGGAGGACTTTTCTCCCTTCAGATCAACTCTGACCTTACAGTGGCCCCCATCTCCCCCAGGACAGCCCTCAGCCTGGCAGTCATGGTCTCAGCTAACTTCCCCAGCATGTCTCCCCGGCCCCTTGCCGCTCTCCTCTGTAATTGACATCCTGCTACACTCACACTCGCCTTGCCCACACCTCCTCACCCCTGGCTAACCTGCAAGGCCCACCTTCTCAACCCGCCCCAGGCCTGGCTTCTGTACCCTCAGCCTCCCCAGCAGAGCCTGATGTGGGGTAGCACCCAGTGCCGATTTGACCACAGAATGTCTGACGGGCACAGAGCCCTTCCTCTCTGACGGGTCACACTCCGGGGCCTCAGTGCAACAGCTTGGAGGGAGGGTTCTCTCAGCCTCCGTGTCCAGACCTCACACCCTCACACCCACAGGAGAAGCTGCCTAAAGGCAGGGGCCCTCCCCGCCTCCAGGCCCAGGGTTGGACATGCTGAGGGAAGAGGCGTGTGGGTTTGCCTGGGAGGCACGTCCTCAGTGGCAGGAGGGCTTCCCCAGCAGGTCTCTGGGCACCAGAAACAAGCGGATGGCTCGGGTCCCAGCATCTCCTCCTCCATGCACCTCTCCTTCTCACCTCTGCTTAAGCAGGTGCCCTTTAGTGCCTTCTCCACCCCCAGTGGGACTATCCACACGAAGGGAGAGGCCGGCGCTCACTTCTCGGAGGTCCAGCTAGGATGGTTTTCCCCCAGGGCTGGGTGACAGCGAAGCCAAGGGGCCTGCCTCTGGCTCCCCAGGCTCCAGGCCCCCATCCTGGCGCCCAGCAGCATCACCTTCCAGCTCACCGTGGGGGCCCCCCCAGGGCCTCTCCTCCACGGCCCCAACTCCACCCTTTTGCCCCCCCTTCAGGCCTAGCCCTTCTCACTGGGGGCTCCAGCCAGCCTCGCCCATCCCGTGACTCTCCAGGAGGCTCCAGGGTCCACCCGCCCGGAAAGCAGGTGAGGAGCTTGCGTGAGGAGAAGCAGTCTGGGGGCAGGGGACCCATCCCAGGTGGGGAGCCTGGGTCTGGGGAGAGGGGAGCCGCAAATCGGAGGTTGGGAGACAGGAAGCCATCGTCCCACCCCACCTCCTTCCCCACCGCAGGTACCAGGCCCGGAAACCACGGAAAGGGGAACTTGGTCTTTTCTTGTTTTGCTCTCAACCCCTTCCTGTCTCCAAGCTCAGGGCAGCTGCTGGGCTCACCCCACCCTGCCCCCCACTGCCACCCCAAAGACTCCCATTCTGGGGAGAGCCCGGTCGGCGCGTGTCCTGACCCCCGGGCTCCCCCACCTCCATCTTGGCTGCGGTGGTCCCTCACCCTCGCCCGCTCCCGGAGCTCTCAGACACGCAGACGGACCCTCCTCCGCGCACCCACACCCCAGGCGAGTCCCGCCACGCGGGGCGTGAACGGGCTCTGTCCCCGCCTCAGAGCCAGCTCGCTCTGCCAGTCTGTCGGCCGCCGCGGAGGGCTTCTGCCAGGCTCCCGCCTGCCCCACAGGTGGCCCAGGGCAGCGATGCCGAGTCCCGTCCGCGGGCTCCAGCCTTACCTGCTGCTGAGAGATGAGTGACCCCCCCAAACGGAGGAGGGAGAGGAGGAGGAGGAGGAAGGAGCTGGAGGAGCCTGCGACTGCCGGCTGAGGATGCTCTTGTCAAGACAATGAATGAGAAGCGGCGGCGCCCGCCTCCTTAGGGGTGGCAGCGCCCCTTTGGGCGGAGCTCTTAAAGGGGAGAGCCCTTCCCTCCGCAGAAGCGCCGCCTCGCCCCACCAGCCCGCAGCCTCCCCTCCCCTCCCCTCCCCTCCTTCCGCGGAGAAGCTCAGCGCCTTAGCTGCCAATTCCAAACCAAAACAGATGCTGCTGGCCAGTCGCTGACAATCTGATCTGCACTTTTTAATGTCAAAATGCAAAAAATATCCGTTCCTTCTTCCCTCCTTCAGCCCACCCCCAGCCTACTCGCCATCCTTCGCCTGGCATTCATAAAAGGGCCCATCAGTCCCCCCAGCGGTCCTTGGTACAGCCTCCCCCCCCCCGCCCCCAGCTAAGGCTATGCTGCCATCTCTTCCCCCACCGACGACGCTCAGGGAACAGGAAGGCGGCGGGGGGTGGGGGGGGACAAGGAGGAGGGAGAACCCTGCACCCACCTGCACCGAGGAAGCCTGGGGCCTCTCCAGGCTCCTACATTTGCAAGCAGGTGGCCTTGGGAGAGTCACTTAACCTCTCTGGGTCTGTCCTCACCTAGGAGCACCTCTGCCTGCCTCACAGGGGCGAATGAAATAATTTGGTGTTATGGAGAGCCTCTTTGTGCAGGGGCTACGGAAGTGAAAAAGTCAGAGTCGAGTTCCTGCCCCAAAGAGCTCTCAGCCTACTGAAAGGAGAGGCACAAATAACAGCTCCAAGAGCTAAGTAGAGGCCGAAGCCCAGACTTCAGACTCAAGAGGAAGGAGTTCGTTCCCATCCTTGGGGTCAGAGTCTTGGAGGCAGCAACGCGGAAAGGCCCGCTCTAGAATCAGACTGCTTTATGAGTTTGACTCCCGGCCGTCACACCTACGGAGTGACGTTGGGCAGGTTCCTTAACCTCTATCAGCCTCAGTTTCTCTTTCTGTAACAGCGTCATACCTACCTCCTGACTTTATTGGAACGGAAAGCCTTCTGCACCTCATCCAAAGTGTAGCAAGCGCTTAATAAATGTTACCTCTCACCACCGTTACTGTTTAGAGTATTGGGACTGAACCTGAAAGATTGAGAAGGAGACAACAGGCGTGACCAGAGGAGGTCTTGTCAGCAGAGGGGCAGCCTGAGCAAAGTCCCAACGATGTGCTCCTTCAGCCCCTGGTTCAAATCCTGCCTCCACCACAGCTTGGCTGCGTGATCTTGGGCAAGAGGTCTAAACCTCAGTTTCTTCATCTGTAAATGGAGGCTAAATATGATTTGTCCTGTCTAGCTCACAGTTATGAGGCTCGAGTGGTTATAAAAGTGTCCTACACACTTTTATTCATTCAAGCATTCAATTATAAGAACCTCTGTGTTGTATTTCACCTAAGAGCCTGCTACTGGACTGGACTGGACGGGGATGGGCAGGGATTGTGTTGTATAGTCTGCAGCGGAAGTGATGAGAATAACAGCTGGGATTTACTGAGCACCTACTGTGCGCCGGGCGCTGCTCTAACACTATAAATACGCTGCACTCACTTAATCCTCACAACACACCCAGGGGGCAGGTACCACCTCCAATGTAAAGAGAGGAAACTGAGGCACCCATGACCTTCAGTCCTGGGGCACCTCATTTCCAGGCAGAGGACAAGCATGTTGTGAGGGGCCTGAAAACCATGCCCCTTGAGGCAGAGCCTGACAGGCATGGAGAGGGAAAGGTGGGGATGCGCAGAGGCTACTTTCTCATTCCAGCTGGTCTGCTGTGGGGCGGAGGGCACAGACGCGAGGCTGGTAGTGGAGGTTGTGAGGCAGCAGCTGTCCCAGCAAAACAAGAGTGAGCGTTAGTTCAGTAGTGGGTGCTGAAGGGCCCTGCCATGCGGCTCTTCATGTGATTAAGATGAGGCTGATCCTTCCTGTGAGGGGTGTTGGGAGGGTGTTCCTGCCAGGTGCCACTGGACCAGCATCTTACCATCCCCTCTTTACTGGAGGCTGCATCTGGGTTTTCCTTGAAGAAACCAACCTTTATGCACTGGCAATCCTTGAGGTTTGAGAGGGTGCCCAGGGTAGGCACACGGTCCACATTTCCCCAGTCAAAGCTACCTTTTTTGATTGGTTCAGGGGTGGACACTTAAATCAAGTCTATGCATGCAGAAGCAGATTCACTGGAGCTGCTAGGAAAAAGAGCCCTCTTTCCACTGGGGGTTAGTAAGCTAAAAGGCTGTAAGCCCAGGACTACTAGTGACCATCTTGACACCATGTAGGAAAAGCCAGCCAGAATGAGCCCACACAGAGGACTGCAGACACAAGATATGAAGACAGACATATTCTTGACATCATTTGAGTATCTGGATCAAGCTGTGCCTGAGTCCCTTAACCTATCATAAGTTCCTTTTTCCACATAAGTCAGTACGTTTGAGTTGGATTTCTGGCATTTACAGTTGAAAGGGTTCTTACTGGTACACCCACCATGGAGGGAGACAGGACCGGAGGCCCTTCCAAGGTGCCAGATACACACAGTAAAGAGGGACTGAAATGCTGAGCACGGGATAAAGTTCAAACTCCTTAGCAAGGCCCACAAGACCTCCTCTGGTCTGTCCTGCCCTAAAGGTCTGTAGAGCATGATGGAGTCAGCCCCAGAGAACCTTTCCTTCATGGTTCTCCTGCTGCCCCAGCACAGTGAAGTTTCCTCACCTGTAAAGGTGCACAGCACTGCTCACTTACATTAGAGTGTGTACCCGTCACCCAGCTTCAACAAGTACCAACACGTGGCCAATACTCGTTCATTCCTTCTTCCACATTATTTTCTTGGCATCTATTAAAAGAAATCCAAGACATCATAGCATTTCAACTTAAGTACTTCTGCATTTATTTCCAACAGATAAAGACTTTTAAACTCTTAGAGTTTTTAATAAAATTGCATTAACTTTATAGATTAATTTGAGAAGGATATTAAGACTTCAATCCATGAATATAGTGTATTTCTCCATATATTTATGTCTTCTTTTATGTCCCTTAATATGATTTTATAATTTTCTCTATAAAGGTCTAGTATATCATTAAATTTCTCCCCCCAATAGGTGTATTATAGTTTTGTGGCTATTTTGAATGGATTCTTCTCATTCTAGTTGTAACCTTACTTTATTTTCTTTCTTTTCAAAAATCAACTTTATTTACATACAATAAAATACATCTTTATTCCCATACAATATAACACACTCAGTTTAAGTGCATGGTTCAATTAGTTTTGACAAATGTATATACCCATGTAATTACCACCATAATCAAGATATAAAATATTTCCATCACTCTTAAAAGTTAACACCCTTCTACAATCAATTTCCACCCTCAGACCCCGGAAACCACTGATCTGCTTTCTGTCAGTATAGATTAGTTTTGCCTGTTCTAGAATGTTCCATACAAATGAAATCATACAGTATGGGTCTGGCTTTTTTCATTCAGCATAATGTTTTGAAATTAATCCATGTTATTGTATGTCAGATAAGGATTTTTATTTTACCAGAGCACAATACCAATATGTAATACATAATTATACCTAAAATGTTTAGCAATAATTTCTTTTTTTAAAAAACTTTTTAAATTTATTTATTTATTTTTTTGGCTGCGTGTGTCTTTGTTGTTGCACGTGGGCCTCCTCTAGTTGCAGCGAGCTGGGGCTACTCTTCATTGCGGTGCGCAGGCTTTTCACAGCGGTGGCTTCTCTTGCTGCGAAGCACGGGCTCCAGGCGTGAAGGCTTCAGTAGTTGTGGCGCACGGGCCCAGTTGCTCCGCAGTATGTGGGATCTTCCCCGACCAGGGCTCAAACCCGTGTCCCCTGCATTGGCAGGCGGATTCCTAACCACTGCGCCACCAGGGAAGCTCTCTTATTTTTAAACAAATATTTATTTATTTATTTTATTTTTGGCTGCATCGGGTCTTAGTTGCGGCACGCGGGATCTTCCTTGCGGCATGTGGGATCTTTCGTTGCGGTGCGCGGGCTTCTCTCTAGTTGTGGTGTGCATGCTCAGTATTTGCGGTGTGTGGGCTTAGTTACCCTGCGGCATGTGGGATCTAGTTCCCCAACTAGGTAACGAACCCGCGTCCCCTGCACTGGAAGGCGGATTCTTAACCACTGGACCACCAGGGAAGTCCCTAGCAATAATTTCTTAACATCATCTAATTCCCAATTTATGTTCAAATCTCCATGATTACCTAAAAAAAGAAAAGAAAGAAAAAAAGAACCCAGAAGTGACTCTTAACATCACCAAAAGTAGGACACCCAGATATTACGTGCCTCCCATAAAATGATATAATAAGTACGTAGCATCACCTTTGCAGTATTCTTGCCAAAATCATCACCATCATCATCATCATCATCACCAGCCAGAATCTAATGGAGCCTCTAGATCTAGCTATTAGTTTATAGGAAATAAAAAGGATAGAAGAACAGGTTAAATAACACCAGGAGGAAGCAATTACCTAAATCTATAATGTAGAAAATTTTATAGGATAAATGATCTGGTTTCAACAAATAAATGGCATTAAAAGGAGGGGAAATATATTAAAAGAGTCTTAAGAAACATATCAACCAACTGTAACATGTGAACTTTCTTTGGATCCTGATTCAAACAAATCAACTGTAAAAGGAGATTTTTTTTTTTTTTAAAGCATGAGTTTTAAAGCAGGGAGACAGACCCTGGTTTGTTTGTTTATTTATTTATTTATTTTTGTCTGCATTGGGTCTTCGTTGCTGCGTGTGTGCTTTCTCTAGTTGCAGCGGGCGGGGGCTACTCTTTGTCGCGGTGCTCAGGCTTCTCATTGTGGTGGCTTCTCTTGTTGCAGAGCACGGGCTCTAGGTGCACAGGCTTCAGTAGTTGTGGCACGTGGGCTCAGTAGTTGTGGCTCGTGGGCTCTAGAGCGCAGGCTCAGTAGTTGTGGTGCACAGGCTTAGTTGCTCCGCGGCATATGGCATCTTCCCAGACCAGGGCTCAAACCCATGTCCCCTGCATTGGCAGGAGGATTCTTAACCACTGCGCCACCAGGGAAGTCCCTAAAAGTAGATTTTTAAAAATTAGATTCTGTCACTTACAACCAAGAGTCCTGACTGCTCCAAGCAGCACTAGGTCCTTGGTGCTGCACCAACATTCCATCACTGAAGAGTCTCAAGAGCTCTGTGAGGTGTTTTATTGTCCCTCTTTTACAGATGACCAAAATGAGGCTCACAGGCAGCAGATGACCTACCCACAGTCACACAAACTGGGATCCAAACACAAGTCTTCCTGACCCTTGAAACCCATGAGTCCATTCAAGGTGTCCAGTTGTTTTGCCGAAAGCCTGCTTTCAGTTTTAAGGTTCGTTGGGTTTGTTGACAAAATAACCACTTGTTTCACACAAATAAACAGCTTTAATCAATTCTTTAATGAAAGGTGATTTAACTTAATTTTAATATACAATCTTTAGAAGGAAAGGAACAAGAATATTAGAGAAACATAACAGGGTATATACATCACCGAATTGGGCCGACACCTACTTCCAGATCCAAATAACAGCTGGGAAGTCCCAAGTGACAGCAATCTGGAGCCCTAGTTGGGAAGGGTCCTGGGCGGTTCGTACACCCCACGGGTGAGACTTCAGATTGGAGTTCTGGGGGTTTCCGTTTACAATTCCAGGCCACAAACTGATATGATCAGTTTGCATGCAAAAATGCAGCTCTGAGTTTACTTCAATAATGCTGTTGGTTTCACCATGTGGGTCACAAGATTTTCCAGACCCTGGGGGACTGGCCAGGTCCCCAGAGCTCAAGAAATTCCAAGACCCACTCCCTTTCTTATTGTAAGCGCTGCTTGACTTGCTAGCAGCAATTGTTGAGTGTGCAAGCAGGCCCGCAGTCCAGGCAGGGTCACAGGTCGGTCAGAGGCCTGCTTCTGCCTCTGAAGCCTGAACAAGACTACTTTATTAATTTTCCCAACACCAGTCGACCTCTCGAAGCAGAGGGGGGCACAAAAGCCAAGAGCAGTAGGATCTGGAGGGCGAACCAGGATTGAAGCATGGTCCATAGATGGTGGTGGAATGGGTGAATGAAATTACACTTATACTGGGTCTTGAATAAGAGTCTGCCAAGCAGAGAAGATAAGAGAGAGGAAGAAAAGCAAGGAAGGGACAATGACATTTTAAGGGGATGGTGAGCTCTTCACCATGGCTGGAGCTCAGGTGCTTGGGATGAAGGGGAAAGTGGTGAAGCTGGGAAAATCCCCAGGAGGCAGCTCATGAGGGACCTCAAGCTGTGTCTTCTCAAGGAGTTTGCTCCTTATGCAAGCCTCTAAGTAAAGAAGTGACAGGGTCTCATTTGCAAGAAGTTACTCGGACAGCCTGGACCCTGCCCCTGTGGCCCCCAGGCCTTCTCACAGTGTGGTCCTCCATCCACCTTCAGGCTCCGCCCTGACCCACATTCAGGAACCATCCCAGCCTTAAGTGGGAGGCACATAAGCATGCCTTGTCCACAGGCTCAGGTCTAAGCCAACCTTGCCGGCCACTTCTCGCCAGCCACCTACTCAGGCTGCCTTCCTCACCTTTATGAGATGATCACTGCTCCTATTTTATGGAGAAAAGAGGCAAGAATTCTTTCAACCCCTTTACTCCCAACAGCAACAACATCTCCAGCTCCTAGAAACAACCATAGACTGTCGTTACAGAGGAGGTGTCCTCGTGGGGCCCAAGGCTGATGCCTCCGTCTTGGGACACATTCCTTCCCACTTCCTCAGTGACCTCACTGCGTCGTTTAACCCCTTTCTCCTGCACTGCCAAGTTCTCCTCTCCACAGACCCTCTCTCTTCAGTATCTAAAAACAAGCTGAGGTCCCCTGTGTCTTTGGGGGAGCCTCTCTCAACTTGGCAACCTCAAACCACTTCCCTATCTCTGTCTTACCGTTCACAATCAAGTTTCTTGAAAGAGTTGTTTACACTTATTGTCTTCACTTCCTCATTTCCTACTTAGTCTCATGAGTCTGGCTTCTGTTCCCACCTTTCCGCACAGACGTGCCCTTGCCTCAGCCACCAGTGATCTCCTGATCATCATGTCAAATGAGCACATTCTGGTGATCATCTGATGCTACCTACCACTCCCTCCCTCTAGAATCTTTCCGTTCTTTTGTGTCTGGGCCCCACCATCTCCTGGTTCCCTTCTTTGCTTTGCAGTTTTCTCTCAGTCCCTTGCAGGGTGTCTCTCCCTTTGCTTAATACACTGTCTGTAGGATGCTCTCCAGGACACCACCTCTTCCAATGCACCCAATCTCCCCACACCATCTCTTCCACATCCGCAAGTTCAAACTTTGACAGTCCCCAGTCTGTCTCTGTGGCTCAGTCCTACTGCCTGTGCTCCCTAGTTCTGACTACCAACTCCATGGCTCGACCAGCATGTCCCATTAGGACCTCAGGGAGGGCCTCATAAGAGGAGAAAGTCTTGACCTTGAATCTCTCCCTTTCTCTCCATGCCCACCACCACCGCCTGAGCTGTGTTGCTTGGACCATTGCGCTAGCTCCCTGACCGATCGCCTTCTTCTGATTCATCTTCTACCAGGGACTGGTTTCATGGAAGACAATTTTTCCACGGACCGGGGCGGGAGGAGATGGTTTGGGGATGATTCAAGCACATTACATTTATTGTGCACTTTATTTCTATTATTTTAATTATTGTAATACATAATAAAATAATTATGCAACTCACCATAATGCTGACAGGAGGCGGAGCTTAGGCGGTAATGCGAGCGATGGGGAGCGGCTGTAAATACAGATGAAACTTCACTCTCTCACCCTCCGCTCACCTCCTGCTGTGTGGCCCGGTTCCTAACAAGCCATGGACCGGTACCAGTCCGTGGCCCAGGGGTTGGGGACCCCTGTTCTACAGCATCTCTAGAGTCACCTCCCCAGTCATACTATACCTACCTTAGAAAACTCTACCAGCTCCTGAACATTTCTGGGAAAACACTGAAACTCCCTCAGCATGGCATCAAAAGCCCTTCATGATCTTCCCCCATCAACCCTTCTGGCCTTATTGTTCATCATCACCCAAGCTCAACATGCTGCCTCATTCCTCTGGTCCAGAGGCTGAGCCCTCAGATGTCTACAAGGGAAGGAGAGGACGTGGGTGTTCCAGTTACCTGTATGGAGTAAACCATTCCAAAACTTTGTGACTTAAAATGACAACTGCTTTATTAGCTCTCATTATTCTAGGGTTTGGAAAGGGAGTGTCCCGAGAGAATGCTCCAAGAGGATAGGCCTGTGATTTGCATAGGGTTACTTCCACCACATTCTACTAGTTAAGCAGTTACAGGACCAGCCCAGATCCCAGGAGAGGGAAAATTTACTCCTCCTTTTGATGCAGAGAGTTACAAAGAATTTGCAGCCATCTTTAAGCCACCACGGGTAACACAAATCGCTGATGCAGGCCAGGTGAGTTCTAATAGGGATCGGAGGGACTGCAGCTGCTCTAGCCCTTTGTCAGTGGGCAAGAATGAGGGCACTGTGTAGCTAAACCTTCTGGTGCTTCTGGTTTTTCAAGACAAGTTAGAAATATGGATTTTTGAATGAAAGCTCCAGATCTTTATATATCGGCAACCAATTCAAAAATTTCTAAAAATGTTAGATGAGCAAAATTAAATATATCTTTGGGGCTTCCCTGGTGGCGCAGTGGTTAAGAATCTGCCTGCCAATGCAGGGGACACGGGTTCGAGCCCTGGTTTGGGAAGATCCCACATGCCGTGGAGCAACTAAGCCCGTGAGCCACAACTACTGAGCCTGTGCACCTAGAGCCCATGCTCCACAACAAGAGAAGCCACCGCAATGAGAAGCCCGCGCACTGCAACAGAGAGTAGCCCCAGCTCGCCACAACTAGAGGAGGCCCCCGTGCAGCAACCAAGACCCAACGCAGCCAAAAAAAAAATATATATATATATATACATATATATATACATATCTTTCATTTGGATGTGGTTTTTCTGGCCAACAATATTTCTGGACTCTATTCTTTGCCTTTGGCGCAGGCCTGCAATGTCTTAGTCCTTGTTTGCTACCAAATTCTTATGTACCCTACTTATCCTTTAAGACTCAGGTCAGAATTTCCTTCTCTGTGAAGCCTTCCCTCATACCCCCCTCCCCCACACAGCCACTCCTCAAATGGTTTCTTTTCTCCCCTGTACTAGTGGCTCCTGATGCATCCCTCTCTCACAGTAATTAGTACATTGGATAGTAATTGTTTACAGGGCCAGCTCTTCCACCAGACTGCCAGGCACAGGGCCCAACACATAGTTGGCATTCGATAAACAACACTTCTTTCTTTCCCAATGCTGCTAATCAACCAGCAACTCTTTTTTTTTTTTTTAACATCTTTATTGGAGTATAATTGCTTTACAATGGTGTGTTAGTTTCTGCTTTACAACAAAGTGAATCAGCTATACATATACATATATCCCCATATCTCCTCCCTCTTGCGTCTCCCTCCCACCCTCCCTCAACCAGCAACTCTTTTTCTTTTTTTAAAGATTTTGTCCAAGTTTTAGAGATTTATGTTTTGATCTACACTTAGTTAATTCTTTTTTATTTATTTATTTATTTATTTTTGGCTGTGTTGGGTCTTCGTTTCTGTGCAAGGGCTTTCTCCAGTTGCGGAGAGCGGGGGCCACTCTTCACCGCGGTGCACGGGCCCCTCACTGTCGCGGCCTCCCTTGTTGCGGAGCACAGGCTCCAGATGCACAGGCTCAGTAGTCGTGGCTAACGGGCCTAGTTGCTCCGTGGCATGTGGGATCCTCCCAGACCGGGCCTCGAACCCGTGTCCCCTGCATTGACAGGCAGATTCTCAACCACTGTGCCACCAGGGAAGCCCAACCAGCAACTCTTTTCCACTCTGCTGACACCAATTTCTTTCTTGACTGATCCATCCTCTGTCCCAACTGCTATTATAGTAAGTCCCCTACATATGAACCTTCAAGTTGTGAATTTTCAAAGATTCAAACATGTGTTTGCATGTCCAATCACATAAGTTAGTTCACGTGAAGTTGCAGCTTGCCCTCTGTCTCCTATTGCTGACAATCCTTCAGCTCTATCATCTCCCACCTCCTCTCCCTCCTCTAATCAGTAACTCTTCTTGCCTGTTCACTTGATGCCAGCCCCTGTATACCAGCTGTTATACTGTACTACTGTACTTTTCAAGGTACTGTATTGTAATATTAAAAATGTTTTATTTTTTGTGTTTGTTTTTTGTGCATTGTTTGTGTTAAAAGTATTATAAAACTATTACAGTACAGTACCATATAGCCGATTGTGTTAGTTGGGTACATAAGGCTAACTTTGTTGGACTTACGAACACACTCTCGGAACAGAACTCGTTCCTATGTAGGGGACTTACTGTACTCTAGTTCAACCCCTCCTCACTTCTGCCCAGAATGATTCCAAGAGCCTCTAACAAGTCTCTCCAACTCCATCTCCTCTGTTGCCCCGATCCCTGCCCCTCAGCCAGACTCCTTCTCCCTAATGCACAGATCTGACAATTGCAACCCCCTACTCAAATGTTTTAAGATTCTTCCTTTGTTCCTCCGAATAAAAGTCAAACTCTGCGGACAGGGTTAGTGGGTGGAGGTTTTGTGCCTCTTCAGCCCAGCTGGTTCAGGGGCAGAAGCAGGGCCATTTAATGTCTGCCTTGGGTCTTTTTCTGGAACTGCTGGTTGCCATTTCTGTCTCCATGTGGGGAAAGCCTTCCTGAGAATGAAGCTGACAGGCAAAAACCAAGTGGGAATGAGGAGTTGGGGAGAGAGAGACAGAGACAGAGAGAGACACAGAGGGGGAGAGAGAAGAGGAGAGGTTGATTTGACGACCTTGTTGAGCCCCTCGATCTAGTTTCGCATGATGCCAGGTTCATCCCAGTCTTTCCCAGTTCTCAGAGTCAAGGTGAGATCAACAGCCCGCTGGCTAGACTTGGGGGCCTGGTTTGACTGATCTGAAAAGCAGAATTCATACACACATAAAACAAAGACATTCATCAAAGAAGGTCCACATTGATTCATTTCAACCATGCTGCATTTTCAGAGAACCACACCCACCACTGATCCACTTCCATTTTGGAATTGACAAACCAAGCTCATCACAGGTGACCTCTAAGGAGAATTTTATCCCAAAGCCTCATCAACCCTAGGTAGGGTCTCTCCACGTGACACAAATTTCTCCTATAGCCTCCCTTGGGAGCTCTGCAATAGAATCTTGGGACATTAATACTAGAAGGGATCTTAGTCCAGCTGCCTCTTTTTACGGGTAATGAAACCAAGACCCAGAGACCACAGTTAATTACACAGTCACAGAGTCTGAGCTGTGGGTGTGGATTCCCACACTTGGTACAATGTTACCAAGTTTGAGACAAGATCCTCCTCTCTTTTTCACACCCAGCTGCAGCTTAGACACAAAACAGACACCCAGTCTTCAGGCTTTTTCAAAGACCCATAAGGTGTCCTGCTTCCTTGCTTATGGTAAATAAAAACAAACAGGGAAAGAAAAGGGGGCGCACTAGCTATTGAGTAAACTATTTTTTTCACTTCATATGTGGCTATTTCTGAACCCATTTCCTTTTGTCTATGTCCAGATTTTACTCTCATATTTATACAGCATCAGAGCATCTATTTCAAACTGTAAGCAAGGAATTTGTCTTTATTAGCCAGGTCTCTTTGGGTTACAAGTTACAGAAACCCAGCTTAAATCAATATAAGCCAAAAAAAAAAAAAAAGAAGGAATTTAGGGGTTCACACAACTGATAAGTCCAGAGACTGAATCCAGTTGCTCAAATGATGCTATCGAGATCATCAGGATTCTCTTTCTTCTTTCTTATGTGTTTAATTCTTGGGCAGGTTCTCTCCATTGATAGCAAAGACGACCACCAGAGCTCCAGGTTTATAACTTAACAGATGGGCAACCCTGGAAAAAGAGAGATTCTCTTTCCCAGCAAAAGTCATGAACAGACTCTCATGAGACCAACCTGGGTCACTTACCCATCCTTGAACCAACCCCTGTGGCCAGAGGGATGAAATAGACTGAGTGGCCAAGTCTCAGTCTCAGTGCCTACTTCTCAAGTTGGGACAGTGGAGTCAACAATGTTCAAAGCACTGGGACTGAGAATAGGGGCTTAGACCAGTCATTTAAAATAGAATGAATATTGGGAGGCAAGTATGACCACTACAGTTCCCCAAGTAAAATCAGGGCAGAAGAAAGACTAGCACTTAGCAGGCAAAAATACAGACTAAACTGCATGACTTAGGCAGCTTTTATTACTGAATCACCTATGTTTCTGATGATATAGGAGTCTTATAGTACATATATATCAGGGTAATAAGATTTTGAATGATAGTTACCAAGGTTGTTTTTATGTTCTTCTCTGAGTTGCAGAAAAACATGTGAGCTGTTTTCCATTGCTGGAAGGCAATATATATGCTAATTGCCGTATTTCAAAGCTGGAAGGAACCATTTTATTGGAAGAAACTAAGGGCCTGGGGAATTCCCTAGCGGTCCAGTGGTTAAGACTCCGCGCTGCCACTGCAGCGGGCACAGTTTGATCCCTGGTCAGGGAAATAAGACCGCAAGTGGCACGAAGTGGCACCCAGTAATGTAGCAGCAGAGTCCAGTATCCAAGTTAATGGTTTTTCTCACCACATTCCAGCTGTTTCTGATGGTGAAGGAGATATCTGTTGTTTTTGCCTGATTGTCATCTATTCTCTATTCTATAATAAGAACTAGAATTTCCTTTGGAAGTCTGTGGTGATGATATGATCGTTGTCTACCTAACCTCCATTTCATTCCAATGACTAGTCTAACTCAATCAGGGAAATCCTATTCCTGTGCCAGTAACTGGTTCAGAGATGGGCATTTGCCTCAAACTGGCCAATGAGACCAGAAGAAGTCATTAGCAGGTGCTTCATGTAAAGATTTCCTTGCTCATAAAAAAAGATACACTGGTGATCACTTCCTTCCAAAACTTGTGATTATCTAACTCTTTTATTATAGGCACCCTCCTGGATGCAAAATGGAATCTCTTTGTTCTTTTTATTTGCATTTCCCTAGTGACTAATGATTTTATCTTTCCACATGCTCATTGGTCATTTGTGTATTTTCTTTGGAGGAATGTCTATTCAGATCCTTTGTCTACTTTCAGTTGGGTTGTCTTTTTAATACTGAATTATAGGGCTTCCCTGGTGGCGCAGTGGTTGAGAATCCGCCTGCCAATGCAGGGGACATGGGTTCGATCCCTGGTCCGGGAAGATCCCACATGCTGTAGAGCAGCTAAGCCCATGCGCCACAACTACTGAGCCTGTGCTCTACAGCCCGTGAGCCACAACTACTGAGCCCGCGTGCTGCAACTACTGAAGCCCACGCACCTAGAGCCTGTGCTCCACAAAGGGTGAAGCCACCACAATGAGAAGCCCGTGCACTACAATGAAGAGTAGCCCCTGCTCGCCGCAACTAGAGAAAGCCTGCGTGCAGCAATGAAGATCTAACACAACCAAAAATAAATAAATTAAATAAATAAATAAATAATACTGAATTGTATTTTATATATAGTTCTTTATATATTTTGGATATAATTCCTATATAAGATGTACAATTTCCAAATATTTTATTCTGTGAGTTGTTTTTCACTTTTTTTTTTTTTTTAAGATTTTAATTAATTAATTTATTTATTTATGGCTGTGTTGGGTCTTCGTTTCTGTACGAGAGCTTTCTCCAGTTGCAGCGAGCGGGGGCCACTCTTCATCGCGGTGCGCGGGCCTCTCACTGTGGCGGCCTCTCTTGTTGTGGAGCACAGGCTCCAGACGCGCAGGCTCAGTAGTTGTGGCTCATGGACCCAGTTGCTCCGCGGTATATGGGATCTTCCCAAACCAGGGCGCGAACCCGCGTGCCCTGCATTGGCAGGCAGACTCTCAACCACTGCGCCACCAGGGAAGCCCTGTTTTTCACTTTCTTGATGGTAGTTTTTGTCTTTCTAGGACTTTGTCCATTCCATCTAAGCTATCTAATTTATTGGCATATAATTGTTCATAGTATTCCTTTATAATCCTTTTTATTTATGTAGTTGGTAGTAATGTCCCCCAAGGTATCTAATGAGAAATTGGCTTCAATTAAATGGAGGCTGAAATAAATCATTTGAACCTAAAATAACTTCTGAGGGGGTCAGATACTATGTTTTCAGTCTCTTTCATTTTGCTGACAAGAAAAGCTACCTGCAAAAGTGGAATCCAGAAAATAACTAATCGGGTTAAGCAAAACTTTACATGTGGCCTGTCCAGAAAAGGCAAATCCATAGAACAAAAATTGGATTAATGGTTGCCAGGGACATGGGGTCTGGGCAGGGGATGGAGAGTAACTCCTAATGAGTATAGATTTTTTTTTTTTCTTGGAGATGAAAATGTTCTGGAATTAGTGGTGATTGATGCACAACTTTGTGAATATACATACTAAGGACTAAAACCACTGAATTGCATACTTTAAAAAGGTAAACTTTATATAATATATAGTATATTTCAATAATGCTGTTTTTTAAAAAAGATTATATGTGGCCTTACTCTAATTTTCCTAACGTTAAGGAATTAAATGCTGTATTTTTCTACCATTCAATGAAAAGAGATAAGGGCTTTTTGCTGGGCAAAAAAATAACTTATTTTATTGCCCTTCTAAAATATAAACCTTTTTTTAAACAAGAATTGTGAAATATATTTTAATAATTATGAGAAATTATTAATCACAGTTAGTGTAGGAGTTTAATGATATTTCATTAATTTTACTCCATCATGTCAGATGATCCTGATTTACCATGACATTTGTGAGATTTCCCATTCAAAAGTTCTTTTGTTCCTTCAAACTGTAAAAAGCTGATACAGCTTTTAGTTTTTGAGATAGTCAACACAATTTTCTATCTTCCTTCTGCAGAAGTTAAAAAAACAAGTTTAATTAAAACAACAAAAGGGGCTTCCCTGGTGGCGCAGTGGTTGAGAATCTGCCTGCCAATGCAGGAGACACGGGTTCGAGCTCTGGTCTGGGAGGATCCCACATGCCGCGGAGCAACTGGGCCCGTGAGCCACAATTACTGAGCCTGCGCGTCTGGAGCCTGTGCTCCGCAACAAGAGAGGCCGCGATAGTGAGAGGCCCGCGCACCGCGATGAAGAGCAGCCCCCGCTTGCCACAACTAGAGAAAGCCCTCACACAGAAACGAAGACCCAACACAGCCAAAAATAAATAAATAAATAAATTTTAAACAGATAAAAAAATAATGGGGTAGAGAAAATGTGTAACTCTATAAAAAAAAAAAAAAGTACCTATGACATTTTCTAGACCTAAACATATCTTAGAACTTTGTTAATATTTCACAACTACTGCATGGCACTATTTTGTATGGGCCTTGCCAACATTCCTAAAACTGGTTTTCTCCTGAAGTTTCTATCTCAAAGACTCAACTAAGAAAACAGAGTGTGTTCCCTGGGTCTGGCCTCGACCATCTGAGGGCCTGGATGTGGACTAATGCCAGCTCACCTCCCCCTCAGGGTCAGGACGGTGACAAGGAGTCTGAGAAGTGGGGCCTTGGCGTCTGAGTCTGAAGGGTCTACCACAAAACACTCAGATGGTACCCCTGCTCCTTGGCATTTAAAGCACCTCTTTTAATATTCAGCCACAGAATAGTAAAGAATTACATATTTAATGTTTTCATAATTAAGCATTTTAATCTCAGTAGTAATACATGCTAATTGTATATTAAATTCCAAAAGATACATAAAGAAAAAGTCATTTCAACACTAACCCTCCATTCCCATTGCCCTCAGGTAAACTATGTCAACAATTTGATGTGTTTTCCTGCACACCTGGCAAAGAATATGCTAAGTGTGGCTATTTCCCAGAGAGCCAAGGAAAGTCTTGGATAACATAAGCATGCAAAGGAGCCTAGAAAAGAGAATAAAAAGGAACAGTCAGTGGACTGCAAACGGGCCTGAGAAATCTTTTGGGGGTGATGAAAACGGTCTAACGCCAGTTTGTGGTAATGAAACTGCACAACTTCATAAATTTACTAAAAGTCATTAAATTGTGCACATAAAATGGGTGAACGTAAATTATACCTCAATAAAGCTGGGATTTTTTTTTTTGTTTTTTGTTTTTGTTTTGGCTGCCGTTTTGTTGTTGTCTTGTTTTTTAAATAGCCAGGAAGATAGGAAGAAAACCAGGGGCTGGTTTTCTCTGTGAGCAGAGGTCTGTGCCCTTTAGAACCTACCTAGACACCCATGGCAGGCAGGATAACGCCCCTGCAAGGATGTCCACACCTAATCCCTGGAACCTGTGATACGTTCCCTGACGTAGATAAAAGGACTTTGCAGGTATGATTAAGTTTACAGACCTTAAAATAGGGGGAGTAACCTGGATTATTCAGGTGAACCCAATCGAATCACCTGATTCCTTAAAAGTGGTGAACTTTCTCCAGATGGAGGCAATAGAGATGCTGCAGAAGAAGGCGGAGATTCGCCAGCCACTGCTGGCTCTGGGATGACCGGGCTCTGCGCACGCACTAGTGAGGCCCCTAGGAGGCCAGGGCGGCCCCCAGGTGAAGCAGCAAGGAAGTGGGGACCCCAGTCCCACCTACAACCACAAGCAACTAGATTCCGCAACAGCCTGAATTAAGTGGCTTCTTCCCAGCGCCTCCTCGCCGGCATGCAGCCAGCCAGCACCTTGACTTCAGCCCATTGATCCCAGAGCAGAGAAACCAGTTGGGCCGACCTGGACTTCTGCACTACAGAACTGTGAGGCTGGAGATGTGTGTTGTCTTAAGTCTCTAAGTTTGTGGTCATTTGTTAGGGTAGCAATAGAAAACTAATACAATACCGAAATTATAAATCAGATGTCAGACCCCACTTCAAACCTTTTAATGACTTTTTGTTGCCTAAAACCAAATAGTCTAGACTCCTTAATGCAGAACATGTGGCCCTCCATGACCTGACCTTCACCCTACCCTGACTCACTCATTAGCTGGAGGCTATTCTCCCACCTGCACACACCCTGCTACCTCTCACCTCCCTTCCTCTCCATAGTATGACCTTCTCATTCTCTTGGACTAAACCTAGGCATCACCTATTCCAGGAAGACTCTCTGATCTGTGTTCCATAGCACTTGCTGAATGGTTCCTTCATTATAATACAATATAATAATAATAATAATGACACACAAAGTATTACAATGAACCATTTATGTGCATGGATCCCCGCTTAGGCTGTAACTTCATCCAGAGCAGGATCAAATCTTATTCATCTTTGCTTCCCGGGTGCCCTCTACGGTGAATGCTCCATAAATATTATTTACATGTCCCATTTTTTTACAATATTTATTTGGCTGTGCTGGGTCTTACTTGCGGCACGTGGGATCTTCGTTGCCGCATGCGGGATCTTCAGTTGTGGCATGCGGGATCTAGTTTCCCGACCAGGGATTAAACCTGGGCCCCCTGCTTTGGGAGCACAGAGTCTTAACCACTGGACCACCGAGAAAAAAGTTTGGTAACTAATAAAGAAGTCCATTAATCTACAAGGAGGTTAGATCATGAGGGCTGTTCCCATGTTCATTCATTTGTAAGGAAGTAAGTGGGAGTTCAGCTGTGTTCCCTAGTTTATTTCCATGAAACAGGACTGTGTATCAGTCCTCAAACTTTAGAACAAGCTCCTTGATCCTCCTCGCAGCTAATGTTTTATAGATACTATTGTTGACATCCGTGGCAGAAGGAAACCTCCTTCCTTGATATTTCGGTGTTAGTGGGAAATCCTCGCAGCTACACATGTCCACATTTGCCACCTGGATACTCACTTGGATGTTGGCTATGTCAGAAGGGCCTTGACGTATGAAACTACCAGAGTCAGGTGACTAAAGTTTCCGAACAGTACCTTCACTAACCTTTGCCTGTAAGTTTTCCTAGTGAATATCAGGATTATATTCACTAGGATTTCCTAGTGAATATCCTAGTGAATAGATCTTAGAGGCATTTGCCAATCACTTTTCCTCTTCTCTTGATGATAAATGTCAATTACACATTTTTGCACTTTGCATATTTGGATCTTTGTTCTTCAGAATGGGTTTCTCTTGGGGAAAAATTCATCCCATGTATGCAAGACCATTCACCATTTTTTTTATGACCTATTTATTGCTACTACCACATTTTCTAACTAGGATTTTTTTTTAATGTCACTGCCATTTTGTCTTTTTTTAAAATTAATTAACTTATTTATTTTGGCTGCATTGGGTCTTTGTTGCTGTGCACGAGCTTTCTCTAGTTGCGGCGAGCGGGGGCTACTCTTCGTTGCTGTATGCAAGCTTCTCATTGAGGTGGCTTCTCTTGTTGCGGAGCACGGGCTCTAGGCATGCGGGCTTCAGTAGTTGTGGCACACAGGCTCAGTAGTTGTGGCTCACGGGCTCTAGAGCGCAGGCTTAGTAATTTAGGCACACGGGCTTAGTTGCTCCGCGGCATGTGGGATCTTCCCGGACCAGGGCTGGAACCCGTGTCCCCTGCATTGGCAGGTGGATTCTTAACCACTGCGCCACCAGGGCAGCCCTCTAACCACAAACCCAGGAAACACATCAAAGATTAAGGGCTAATGCTGATGCTTAGTAATGCTGAAACGATTGCACACAACCACTAATTCCATCTGTTGGTTCAAGCAGAGTTGGCACATGCTTTTTCTTGGGTACAGCTTGGCTTTTCCTATAAAGGTGTACGAGTTGAATAAGTAGAGAAAATTGTGTCTTTGGACTTGAAGTTAAAATTACGTTGTAATATTATAGCACACATATTTAGAGGCAAATGCTCAAAATGTTCACCATTAATTTCCAAAGATTGTTGAGAATGGTGACCCCTGAACTGACAAGTATTTAGTTTTCTATACTTTCTCTCACTGGTCCCCTCCTTTCATAAATGAGTACCTGATACGTTCTGCCTCAAATCTATCACATAACCTAAAAGTGGCTGCATGTGTTGGTAAATGAGTTTCATATTCATGTCTCCAGCATTGCTGAGGCCTTGAAACATCTTCCTTTTCCTTAAAATCCACTTAGGATGCTCAAACATCAGGTATAATCCTGACATCCTGAACCTCTACTTTTTCACCCATGCTGCAACTGGTATAATCAAATGACATCACTAACACCAACCTGGGAAACAGTACAAATTATCACATTTTATCTATTTTTGTAAATGTCTTCATCAACACTGAGATGTGTAAATGTTTTTTTTGCAACCCTCTGAAGCTGAGTAACATGATAAAATGCTCTCTTCTAGCAGAAAATCCAACCTTCTGATCCTAGGCCTCAGAGTTTCTTTGTAACCTGCCCCTCATATTCCTCTCCACACAACTCTTATTCTTGACCTCTTCACTTCAGGCAAATTCATCTGGTATTCATCATCATTCCCTTTTACCTACCCAAACCCAGCCCATTTCCCTGAAGTTCCATTTTTTTCCATGAAGTTATTTTTTTTCTGAATTTCTAAATAATTTATTAGAAATCAAAACAATTCAGTCATAAACAAACTGGATGTCTGCATCTTATACTTCAAGAAGAGGTTTACTTTTTGTTTTGGCTACACTGCACAGCTTGTGGGATCTTAGTTCCCTGACCAGGGATTGAACCCAGGCCACAGCAGTGAAAGCGCGGAGTCCTAACCACTGGACTGCCAGGGAATTCCCTTACTTTTTTTTCTTTCAGAGACATCAGTGGTTTAATGGATGGGGGAATCTTACATGTCTGAAACAAGGTGGAGTGACACCCCACCATGTACAGCAGATAGCGGGCATGACATGGAGGCAGTCTTCCCTTGAAAAGGTTTACTTTGAAAGATTGGAGGGCTTCCCTGGTGGCGCAGTGGTTGAGAATCTGCCTGCCAATGCAGGGGACACGGGTTCGAGCCCTGGTGTGGGAAGATCCCACATGCCGCGGAGCAGCTAGGCCCGTGAGCCACAACTACTGAGCCTGAGCATCTGGAGCCTGTGCTCCGCAACAAGAGAGGCCACGATAGTGAGAGGCCTGCGCACCGCGATGAAGAGTGGCCCCCGCTTGCCACAACTAGAGAAAGCCCTCGCACAGAAACGAAGACCCAACACAGCCAATTAATTAATTAATTAATTAAAAAAAAGAAAAATTGGAGCACTTCGGGGCTTCCCTGGTGGCACAGTGGTTGAGAATCCATCTGCCAATGCAGGGGACACAGGTTCGAGCCCTGGTCCAGGAAGATCCCACATGCTGTGGAGCAACCAAGCCCATGCACCACAACTACTGAGCCCACGCACCACAGTTACTGAGCCCACGCACCACAACTACTGAGCCCACACGCCACAACTACTGAAACCCGCACTCCTAGAGCCCGTGCTCCGCAACGAGAAGCCCCCACAGTGAGAAGCCTGCGCATCACAACAAAGAGTAGCCCCCACTCGCCACAACTAGAGAAAGCCAGTGCACAGCAACAAAGACCCAACACAGCCAAAAAAAAAAAAAAAAATTGGAGCACTTCAGGTTAAAGATGGTAGATTAAACACATGTATTTACCCCTCTTCCTGCCAGAACTATAATAAAATGACAGTAAGAAGATTTTTCTAATGCCACAAAATCACAAGAACAATGAGAATGAGAGAAGACCATAGAAACACACATTTTATTGTTTTTTTTTTGAAATATAGTTGATTTACAATGTTGTGTTAGTTTCTGGTGTACAGCAAAGTGATTCAGTTATACATATATACATATTTTTAAAGGTGATTTTTAAAAATATTATTTATCTATTTATTTGGCTGCGTCAGGTCTTAGTTGTGGCACATGGGATCTTTGTTGTGGCATGCGGGATCCTATTTTTTTAATTTTTGGCTGCGTTGGGTCTTTGTTGCTGCATGTGGGCTTTTCTCTAGTTGCGGTGAGTGGGGGCTACTCTTCAGTTGCGGTGTGCAGGCTTCTCATTGGATGGCTTCTCTTGTTGTAGAGCATGGGCTCTAGGCACATGGACTTCAGTAGTTATGGCACGCGGGCTCAGTAGTTGTGGCTCGCCAGTTCTAGAGCGCAGGCTCAGTAGTTGTGGTGCACGGGCTTAGTTGCTCCATGGCAAGTGGGATCTTCCCGGACCAGGGATCAAACCTGTGTCCCCTGAATTGGCAGGCGGATTCTTAACCACTGTGCCACCAGGGAAGCCCCTATGTCTGCATTTTTATAAGAAGCATATATTTACTTTTTATGAAAAGATGTTTTAATGGATCAAAAGAAGAAATTGGTTGAAAAGTATTTCTGGTCACTGGTTTGGCAACCTTCCAGCCAGGGACATATACTTCACCTTTATAAATGTAAATAATTATTTGTAAAGCTGAGGCAGTTTTAAAATATGGCCAAAAAATCTTTTTTTTTTAATGGCTTAAAGCAATATCCATTTTATTGAGCTTACAATTCTGTGGGATGGTTGAACAGTTCTTCCGAGCCATAAACTCTTTGACACTCCTCCCATCAAGAGGTGGGGCCTGGGGGAGTTCTCTGGTGGCCTAGTGGTTAGAATTGCAGGCTTTCACGGCCGTAGCCCGGGTTCAATCCCTGGTCAGGGAACTGAGATCCTTCAAGTCGTGTGGCGCGGCCAAAAAAAAAGAGGTGGGATCTATGTCCCCTTCCCTTAATTAAGCCTGTCTGTGACTGCTTCAATAAAAAGTGTGGTGGAGGGCTTCCCTGGTGGCACAGTGGGTGGGAATCTGCCTGCTAATGCAGGGGGACACGGGTTCGGGCCCTGGTCTGGGAGGATCCCACGTGCCGCGGAGCAACTGGGCCCGTGAGCCACAACTGCTGAGCCTGCGCGTCTGGAGCCTGTGCTCCGCAACGAGAGGCCGCGAGAGTGAGAGGCCTGCGCACCGCGATGAAGAGTGGCCCCCGTTTGCCACAACTGGAGAGAGCCCTCGCACAGAAACGAAGACCCAACACAACCAAAAATAAATAAATAAATTAAAAAAAAAAAAAAAGTGTGGTGGAAATGATGCTGGGTGACTTCCAAGGATGGGTCATGCAGTTTTCACCTTGCTCACTGAAACACTTGTTCCTGGAGTCTGGAACTCCCAGGTAAGAAGTCCAGTTACCCTGCCACAGTCATGCTGGTAAGGACACCCATAGGCACTATGGTTGAGCCTGTCCTTCAGCCATCCCAGCCCAGGCCACAGTCATGTGAGTGAAGAAACCATCTTGGAAGTGGATCCCCCAGTCCCAGCTGTTCCAACCCCAGCCGTCAGAGTCACTCCCAGCTGTTCAGGTCATCCAAGCTGAGTCTCAGACATCATGAAACTGAGTATAGTATATGCCTTTTCCAAATTACTGACCCACAGAGTCAGTGAGCATTTAAAAAAATGTTTTATACCACTAAATATTGGAATGGTGTGTTACAGAGTAATAAATGAAACAAAAGCTAAGGGCAATAGCGGCAAGTAATTATGTATTAATGTACTCATCATGAAGAAAACAATGCCTACAACCATTACAATGCTGAATTAATCACTGGGTGCTAAATTGATGCATAAATTAATCATTGGGTGCTTGGGTGCTAAATTAATGAACAATTATTTCATTGCATGTACTAAATAATTTTCTCTTTATTTTCCAATACTAAACTAATATGTGTAATTTTAATTATCACTTCAAGAACATCCAACCAAAAATAAACAAAGAAAAAAAAGTCATTCCTTTATCCCTTTTAGATCCTGATGATGATGCAATGGGAGAACATTTAAAGGAACTAAATTGACTGCACAGGAAATTCTACAAGAGAAGATGGAAGACCTACCTACTCAGGGTTAAACGCACAAGATTGGTATAAACCTATAAGAATATTATCAGGATGGCTGAGACTGTGAAACATGCTATAGACAACAAAAAGGGCTTTTAAAGCTATATTTGGAGCAAGAAGAAGAAAAAGGAAGAAATGGGCCCATTGCTTGGGGTAGATGGTGTAATATTAACAGATGACCAAGAGAAAGCAGAACCTCTCAACTTTCATTTGGTTTGCCTTCTATAAAGAAAATGATGCTCAAGATTTTAAAATGGTTTTAAGGTTGTGGTTCAGAGGAAATTGAAGCCCCAAAAGTGAAGAATAATGATATGAGAACACTAACTCAATTAAAATGTTCAAGACCTCAGATTTGCATGCAGTCCATCCACAGGATGCTGAAGGAAACTGGAGATATAGTTTGGGAACCATGGTAGACAAACTCTGAGAAATTTTAGAAAATAGGAAAAGTACCGGAGATAGGCAAACACCATTCTTACTTTCAAGAAGTTTTAAAAAGTGATTTTTAAAACTATTCACCTATGACTTTGGTATTAGTCTCCCTGACAAGGTTCTAGATTCTATATTCTTCAGATAATTTGTGAGCACTATTTGTGAGCACTAAGTAGTGGGGACAGTGAGAACTAATGTTAAATAAACCTCATTTCCCTTTTTCATAGTGTTACGATAGGGTTACCCCACGATGAGACAGGGGAACCCTTAGGATTTTATTTGCTTTCTACCTTGATTTCAAGGAGGAAGCACAGCCTTTCAGGACATCCTTGCAGATCATATAAAAGAACGTGATCATGAGTTCAGGAATTTGGTGGGTCTGTAGTAGTTTGAATGTTAATATTAATTAAATGCTTATTTTGGTGATGTCAGAAAAATGACAGAGAAAGGACCTATGAAAATTCACTCCTACATAAGAGCAGTAAAGAACCCAGCAAAAATTGTCAGAATCAACTTTTTAAAAACTCTATAAATTAACCAAAGGCTAACAGCAACTTGAGGAATGTTTATTCAAGAAAAATTGCTGAATCTTGGTGAGAACACTGAGCTTTGTGACATTTTAACTTGCTTAAGTCCTGTCCTCTACTCTCCAGCTCTGTTGAAACCTTGAAAAATAGCCCACATTCCCAGTACAACCTGGCAGACACTGGAGGGAACAGAATGGAGCTGGAGCACTTTCCAAGTCTTTTTTTTTTTTTTTAAATTGAAGTATAGTTGAATCACAATGTTGTGTTACTTACTGCTGTACAGCAAAGTGACTCAGTTATATATATTCTTTTTCATATTTTTTTCCATTATGGTTTATCACAGTTCTTTCCAAGTCTTATTTCCAAAGAATTGTCATTATTGGCACTGTCTTGTGGTTCCTTGGAAGACCCAGCTTACAAGGCTGTCTGTATTTGACTTCACTTGGAGCTTGCCCAGTGTGAGAAGTCCTCTTCCCAGGGGTCATTTGTCAAAAACATTTAAAGGCAAGTGTTTTAACTTTGCAGCTGCCTGAGGTAGTAGATAGCTGTTAGGGCAAACAATAGACTAACCAAAAAGCTTTAGAGGAAAAGCTAGGGGAGATCAAAGCTCTGAGATGACGGTGTGAGGATCTCTGCATTCCCATTCCCCAGAATAACAAGCAAAATTGATGAAAATTATTATTTTTTTTAATCTTAAAATTTCTGGAAGTTGTACTAATGGCACATAGCCAATGAAGAGACATTTACTCAGGAAAATCTACTAAAACTTGGTAAGACTAGGAAGAGTCTGTGGCATTTGAGCCAAAAGAATTCCCTCCCTCCCACCCTCCCCCCAGTTCATCTTAAAGGAAACTCTGCCCCAGGTAGGTGTGGCCAAGAAGACAGGGCTCCCTCTCCCCTCAGCTCCCAATCAAGCCTTACCATATCTCGCCATGAGGGACAGGCTGCCAGCATTTTTCATCCCCTCCAACTCCAAGCTGAAGAGGCTAAATTTCTGGTGAGTGTGGCAGAGAAGTAGGGGTTTCCCTTCCCCCATGCAGCCCCTACTCATAGGATGGAGGCTCTGTCCCTGGTGTGATGGTCTAAGAACATTGCGGCCCCAACCACCCTCATCCCAGCTTGCTTGTAGAGTAGAGATCCAGTGCTGGGAGAAGCAAGCCAAGAAGACCAGAAGCTACTGCCCTAGCCAGTGCCCAGAGTAGTAGTTGAGAGACTTTGCCCAGGGACAGACAGTCCATAGAAAAGAGACTTGAGGCTCTCCCCAAAGGAACTGACTTTATTTGAAATTTAGTATAGGAAAGCTCAAGCCTAAGGGCACTCTCAAAAAAAATTTAAAAATATCTCTTCTTAATTAAGAACCACAAGGCTAAACCATAAGCCACTTAATTCACCAGAGAGAACCAGTGAAAGAGACAGCTAAAAAGAGCCCTCCTGGGGTCAGAACAAACCTCAAAGACCAGCCTTAACACCTACCGCTGCCCAAATTTAATTGAATCAGACTGCTGAGCAATATATGCCCCAGGGCACTGTCAAAAACAATAGAGCAATCAGCCAGTAATTAGTGGAGCCTAATAGGCAGTGTGTAATATCAAATGAAGCAGACCACTTACCAGAGAAATCGGGAAAGAGACAAAGAGAGCCTGCTATAACCCCTGTCATCCCAAGGTGACAAGAGCTCAAACAGGAAGGCAGAGTCCAAGGCCATGCCCTTCAAGGAGCAAGACCAGAGCTTTCCTGGTGAGGGAAAACTAACTAAAATAGCCTAGTCAAGTCACAAAACAAACAAGCCAACAACAACGAAAACAACCCCTAGGGAGGGAGAAGGGGAATCAGTATCCAGAGTTGCTATAGTGCCTAAAATGTCCAGTTTTCAACAAAAATTATGAGACACGTAAAGAAAAAGTGTAACCTATACACAGGCAAAAAAGCAGGCAACAGAAACTGCCTGCAAGAGCGACTAAATGTCCAATTTAACAGGCTTCAATGTAGCTATTATAAATACGTTCAAAGAATTAAAGGAAACCATGCTTAAAGAAATAAAGGAAGGTATGATGATGATGTCTCATCAAATAGAGACTAGAGACTATCAAATAGAGATAAAGGGGTGGAAATTATTTTTTTTTTTTTTTTTTTTTTTTTTAATGGAGAAGTATCTTTATTTATTTATTTTTAGCTGTGTTGGGTCTTCGTTTCTGTGCGAGGGCTTTCTCTAGTTGTGGCGAGCGGGGGCCACTCTTCATCGCGGTGCGCGGGCCTCTCACCGTCGCGGCCTCTCTTGTTGCGGAGCACAGGCTCCAGACGCGCAGGCTCAGTAGCTGTGGCTCACGGGCCCAGTTGCTCCGCGGCATGTGGGATCTTCCCAGACCAGGGCTCGAACCCGTGTGCCCTGCATTAGCAGGCAGATTCTCAACCACTGAACCACCAGGGAAGCCCTGGAAATTATTTTTTTAAATAACCAAATAGAAATTCTGGAGTTGAAATGTACATTAACCAAAAGGAAAAATTCATTATAAGGGCTCAACAGTTGATGTGAACTGGCAAAAGAAAGAATCAACAAGCTTGAAGATAAATGGTTAGAGCTTATGGAATCCAAAGGACGGAGAGAAAATGGAATGAAGAAAAGTGAACAGAGCCTCAGAGAAATGTGGGATGCCTTTAAACACACCAACATATGTGCAATAAGAGTACCAGAGGAGAGGAGAAAGAGAAAGGAGAAAGGAAAAACATTTGAAGAAAACTTGGCTAAAGACTTCCCCAATTAGCTGGAAAATGTTAATCTATACCTCCAAGAAGCTCAACAAATCCCAAGTAGGATAAATGCAAAGAGATCCACATCCAGACATATCATAGTAAAAGTACTGAAAGATAAAGAGAAAATCTTGGAAACAGCAAGAGAAAAAAAAAGATTTATCACATGCAAGGGGGTTACAATAACATAAACAGCTGGACCTAAATGTAAGAACTAAAACTATAAAACTCTTAGAGGAAAACATAGGCATAAATCTTCATGACCTTGGAATATACAACAGTTTCTTATCTAAGAAACCTATGTACAAGCAACAAGAGAAAAACTAGATAAATTGGAATTCATCAAAAGTAAAACATTTTGTGCTTAAAGAAAATGAAAAGAATCCATTGAATGGGAGAAAATATTTGTGAATCATTTATCTGATAAGGGTCTAATATTCCAGAATACATAAAGAACTTTTACAACTCAACAACAGAAAGACTAACATCCCAATTTTAAAATGGACAAAGGACTTGAATAGACATTTCTCCAGAGAAGATATACAAATGGCCAGTAAGCACAAAGCCTTCAGAAAAATGCAAATAAAAACTACGAGATACCATTTCACACTTGCTAGGATGGGTATTATTTAAAAAGACAGATAATAACAGTGTTGGCAAGGATGTAAAGAAATTGAAACCCTCATGCACTGCTGGAGGTAATGTTAAATGGTGCAACCACCATGGAAAAGAGTTTGGCAGTCCCTCAAAAGGTTAAACAGAGTTACCATATGATGCAGCAATTCTACACCTAGATATATACCCAAGAGAACAGAAGACATATGTTCACACAAAAACTTGTACACAAAAGTTCATAGCAGCATTATGCATAATAGTCGAAAGTGGAAACAATCCAAACGTCCACCAACTGATGAATAGATCTATAAATGTGGTATCTGCATACAATGAAATATTATTAAGGCATAAAATAAGAATGAAGTACTGACATATGCCAAACCCTGGGTGAATCTTGAAAACATGCTAAGGAAAAGAAGCCAGGTGCAAAAAGGCCACATATTATATGGTTCTATGTGAAATGTTCAGAATAAGCAAATCCATAGAGACAGAAGGGATTAATTGTTGCCAGGCTGTAGGGTTGGGGGAATGGGACGTAACTACTAATGGGTATGGGCTTTCTTTGGGGGGTAATGAAAATGTTCTGGAATTAGATAGTGGTGATGGTAGCACAACCTTGTAAATATACTGAAAACCACTGAATTGTACACTTTAAAATAGTGAATTTTGTGAGTTCCCTGGTGGCCTAGTTGTTAGGATTCAGCGCTTTCACTGCCGTGGCCTGGGGTTCAGTCCCTGGTCGGGGAACTGAGATCCTGCAAGCCGGGGCCAAAATTAAAAAAAAAAAAAAAGGTGAATTTTATGGTATATGAATTATATCTCAATTCAAAAGTTGAATATTAGTATGCACAACGTAATTTAATCTAAAAATATACTAAGCATGAGAAGTCAAACATAAACATTACTTTGTGATTCCATTTATATGAAATCCTAGAAAAGGCAAAACTAGAGTAACAGGGCTTCCCTGGTGGCGCAGTGGTTAAGAATCTGCCTGCCAATGCGGGGAACGCAGGTTCGAGCCCTAGTCTGGGAAGATCCCACATGCCGCGGAGCAACTAAGCCCGTGAGCCACAGCTACTGAGCCTGCGCGTCTGGAGCCTGTGCTCCGCAACAAGAGAGGCCGCGATAGTGAGAGGCCCGCGCACCGCGATGAAGAGTGGCCCCTGCTCGCCGCAACTGGAGAAAGCCCTCGCACAGAAATGAAGACCCAACACAGCCCAAAATAAAATATAATAAATAAATAAATTTAAAAAAAAAAAAAACAAAAACAAAAAAAACTAGAGTAACAGAAAGTAGATCAATCATTGCCTGGAAGAGCGAATCACTGGAAGGGGGCTTTTTTTTTTTTTTTAAATCTTTTGGCCGCACCACGGGGCATATGGGATCTTATTACCCCACCAGGGATCGAACCCGTGCCCCCTGCATTGGAAGCACGGAGTTTTAACTGCTGGACCGCCAGGGAAGTCCCTGGAAAGGAGCTTTTTAGTTTGAAGAAATTGTTCTATATCCTGATTGAGGTGACTGTTACATAATTGTATTGAATTACCAAAATTCATCAAGCTGTATATGTAAAATGGGTGGATTATATTGATTATAATTAATATCTTAATTTTAAAAACAACAAAACTTTGATGTCAGCTTAGGGAGTTACCTCTTATGATAAGAGACATATAACATCTATATATCTTTTGCAGTTTTTAAGGCCTCCATATTTAAAAATCTGTAGGGGCTTCCCTGGTGGCGCAGTGGTTGAGAATCTGCCTGCCAATGCCACGGACACAGGTTCGATCCCTGGTCCGGGAAGATCCCCCATGCCATGGAGCAGCTAAGCCTGTGTGCCACAACTACTGAGCCTGTGCTCTAGAGCCCGCGTGCCGCAACTACTGCAGCCCGCATGCCTAGAGCCCGTGCTCTGCAACAAGAGAAGCCACCACAATGAGAAGCCCTCACACTGCAACAAAGAGTAGCTCCTGCTTACCACAACTAGAGAAAACCTGCGTGCAGCAACGAAGACCCAACACAGCCAAAAATAAATAAATAAAATAAATTAATTTTTAAAAAAAATCTCTAAAACTTTACTGTACCTAACTTTGTGAAGTAGACAGAATCAATTTATGATCCCATATTTGGATTTGATTCAACTAAAGTTTAGAAAAGTTATGCCACCCACCCAGTTTCACATATTAAAAGCATTTAAATCTCAGAATCCCTATGAAGTACTATATCTTCTTTTTCAGATGAGAAAACTGAGGAAGAAGTTAAACAACTGATTAGTGGTGACAGGATTCAAACTCCAGCAGTTTGATTCCAGGACCTGAATTTTTGTTTTGCTTTGTTTTTTGATTTTTTTAAATTAAAGGAAAGCAAAATGACATGAGTCAAGTAATATACATCTGCAGGCTGAATATGGCCTTGGGTTACCTGTTTACAGCCTCCAGTGAAGAATCAGATAGACAGCTGTTTGAGTCCCGGGCCTGACACTTATCACAGGTGTGGTCTCCAGCAAGTCACCCAAGCTTTCCGCCCCAGCTCTCCCATGTGTGAAAAGAAGATGACGTGTGTTTCACAAGGCTTGTGTGAATATCAAATAAGATCATGTGCCCTCAAAAATCTAGCACTTGGGAGGCACTCAGTTTCCCCCTTCAATTTAGCCATTGCCTACCTGGCCCTAAGGTACTCAATTTCATTGTGTGTTGAAATAAAATAACCCGAGCCTCTGCAGTTAATAGGATTATAGCTCATCTCTCCACAGTTCTGGAAAGTGAATTCACGGAGGCAGAAAGCGAAGGGAACTTGCAGTCCCCACACTTCTAATTACTGTGTTCTACCACTTCACAAGTGAATCTTTGACAAACTGTGATAAGTCCCATGAAAGAAAAGAACACTGTGAGGAGGCATATGAGCTTCAGGGAAAGTCTCTGTGTGGAAGAGAATAAAATATTGGACCAATACAAGGGAAGCAATACTCCTACTATACTCCCACTGGTCAGACTACATAGAGAAAATGGTATTCTATTTTGGGTGCTGCATTTTTAACAGGAACACAGTCAACCCTGAGCTCATACAGAAAAGTGCATCCCAGCTGACAAAGGGTGTGGAGACCATTCCATAAATATTCAATTCTCTCTTTCAACAAATATTTATTGAGTGCAAAACACATCTTGGTACTGAAGAGGGTTGCAAAGTAAAGACACCATCATTACAGCCCTCAAGAAATTCTACCATCTAGTAGGAAGGGCAAGATGAGCACATAAATATAATACACATTTGACATTTGCTCTAAGACATAGAGCTGCAGATGTAGCACATGTAGCTGGAGGATACCAGGAAACACTTCATCCTGGAAATGGAAATGATTCCTTTTATTGAAAAACCTGCATAACGGTCATCCCAAATAACAGAAATTGCGTGAGCAAAGGTACAGAAGCAGGAATGTGTATGGTATGCAAGCCACTGAGAAATTCAGTTTTCCTAGAGAGAAATGTTCATCTAGGAAATGAGCCTGAGAAAGATAAGATTTGGATCAAAGTAAGTAGGGCCTTGGATGTTGGTAAGGAATTTGGACTTCATTTGGTAGTTAAAGGAGGAATGAAGAATCTCTAAAGAGAAACATTGTAATGACACTGTTATTTTGCCTGTCCAGCACTTTCTGAGGATAGCACACCAATTTTCATTGGGAAAACCATCCCTCCCCCATACCAGTTCATGTCATGCAAGTAGAGAACTAAATCCCCAGTTCTACATTGATTGGTTCAGGGATTTGCACAGGCTCCAAACAGAACCAATATCCAATGGGAGTCAAATCTGGCATTTTTGTTACAAGGAGACAGAAAGACAGAGATGAGCTTTTCCCCTGCTGGAGTTACTGGAAAAAACATCAGACATAAATCTGGACCTGCTGGCAGCCATCTTGCCACCATGAAAGGAACCACCAGAGAATGGAAACAATTCAGAAGAAAGCAGAGGTCAGAGGTGGGACCAAAGTCCTGATGACATTGTTTAAGTCCCTGGAGCCAACTGTGCCTTAACATCTACCTCTAAATTTTTCAGTAAGTAAACCCATACATTTCCTTTCTTGTTTAAGTGGGTTTGAGCTGGATCTTTAAGCACTTGTTACTGAAAGAGTCCTGCTTCATACACACCTTATAAGCTCTGTGTTTTAGGCATATCTGAGGAGGAAGAAGACTGAAGAAAAGGAGGCTAGTTAGTACAACAGTAGTAGCATCACACAATAGTAGAGGCGAAGTGAAAGGAGGAACCACAAGGAAACATCAGACACACTCTCCGAAAGTGTCAAGGTCAAGAAGGACCAAAAAAAAAAAAAGACTAAGGAACTATTCCAGATTAAAGGAAATTGAGTGATAACAACTAAATGCAACATGTGATCCTGATTTGGATCCTGAACTAGAAAATGGACATTATGGGGACAGGTGGCTGAAAAAGACCTGTAGATTAACTCTGTTCATGTTAATGTCTTGATTTTAATTATTGTACTGTGTTTATTTAAAATGTTAACATTTAGGGAGTGTTGATGAAGGGTATACAGAAATGTTTTGAACTATTTCTGCAACTTTTTGGTGAGTTCTGAAGTTAGTTAAAGAGTTAGAAAGTAAAAGAATAAAAACATGAAATTAGGGTTTTTAAAATTATTTATTTATTTATTTGGCTGCGCCGGGTCTTAGTTGTGGCATGTGGGATCTGGTTCCCTGACCAGGAATGGAACCTTGGCCCGCTGCATTGGGAGCGTGGAGTCTTAGCCACTGGACCACCAGGGAAGTCCCTGAAATTAGGGTTTGATCAATGGTAGAAGAGATGGCTTTGGGAAATATTGTGATAATAAAATGACAAGGAGTTGGCTAGACGTGGAGAGAAATGGAAAATGAGAAAATAACAGGGTTCAACTCTGAGAGAATGGTGGTTGTCCTGAAACAGAGTCTGTAAGAGAAGCAGGTTTGGGAGTAAAAAGGATGACTTTCATTGGACATCCTGAATTTTCTATTCAGCTTGTCTCCAGGTGAATATGTCCATCAAACACTGAAATTTTGGAACTGGAACTTGGATGAAAGGCAGTGGCTAAGGAGAGATTTAACATAAAGGAAAAACTTGACATCACAGGAGTATGATATGACTAAGAGAGAGACATCAAGAAAGAAGGCTGGTGAGGACAGCCCAGGCAAGGAGCCCAGCGGGGGCAGGCAGAGCTGACCACAAAGATTTCAGAGAGGGGATCAGCTGAAGAATGCTTATACCAGGGGAGAGATGTTTAGACCCAGCTAATCTCTCATATATGAAGAAGTGTCACAAAAAAATTATAATGAGGGTTTTTTTGGATTTAAAAAAGAGATCAGTATTTAAATCTTAATAAATTATTCATTGTGTTCTGACCCCTATTCCTGTACATTTGCTCCTTTCTCGGTTTGTGCTGGTGAGCTGAGTTAGCTGAAATGGGATTGTTCATTTGTGTTCTTCCAATGTTACTGGCTTGTATTACCCTGAGCAAATTACCAACTGGCCTCTCTTGTGACCTTGACATCACAAAGAGATAAGAGCTGGTTTAAGACTTAGTCTGGGTTGGGACTTCCCTGGCAGACCAGTGGTTAAGGTTCCATGCTTCTACTGCAGGGGGCCAGGGTTCGATCCCTGGTAGGGAAAGTAAGATTCTACATGCTGTGTGGTGTGGTCAAAAAAAAAAAAAAAAAAGGACTTAAAAAGACTTAGTCTGGGTAGATCCAGAGGCTGTGGAGGTACTGCACTACCTGACAGAGGAAATGATTCTAAAGTTCCTTCCAACTCCGTAGTTCAGTGAGCTGCTGCTTATTTTTTTTCTGTTAAATGTTTATAGTATCTACTTCATATGGCTGCTATGAGGATGACAGGAGATAAAGTACATAAAAGTGCCTGGCACAGGGAATTCCCTGGCCATTCAGCGGGTAGGACTTGGTGCTCTCACTGCCAGGAACCCGGGTTTGATCCATGGTCGGGGAACTAAGATCATGCAAGCCGTGCAGCAAGCCAAAAAATAAAAATAAAAACAAAAACAAAAAAAGAAAAAAAAAGTGGCGTACTGAAGTCTCCAACTATTAAAAAAATAAGTGTCTGGCACAGAACAGATGTTCAGTCTGTATTAGTTGAATATGAATTTATGAAATAGACTAAGAAATCCCAATCCAATCTCCAAGGAAGAAGGAAGTACCAACCCCAGCCACTAGAGGGGACTCTCAGTCACACGCCTTTAAATGAGGCTCAGATACAGCTGAGGTGGCAGGCACCCCTCCGGATACACCAGCCTTTCCCATGCCGGGAAACTCACTCCTACTCAGGAAACCTGGCTCCACGCTCAACTCCATGGTGTTTTCTCTGAGTCACTATATTCTCCCATAGTTGCAAAATGATCTGGCAAAAGTCCCTGAAAGGCTTTTACTGCTTACTGAGTAATATCCAAACTCCTTGCCGGAATTGGAGTCCTTCCTCAACCTGGCCCCAACCTACCTCTCCAGCCTAAACTCCCCTTAACCCTTTATACTGCAGCCACGCGGGACAAATCATGCTCCTGCCTCTATGCGGTGGTTCATGCTGCTCCTTCTTCTTGATGGCTTTCCTCCATACTGTCCTTCTGAAACCCTACTTCTTTTTCAGAGATGCAGATGCTACCTCCCCCATTATTCCCTCCTCACTTCTCTAGAGTGATCTCACATCCATATATCACATATATTACATCCATCTATCGTATTAAATTGATTTCTGTATGTGCATCTTTTCTCTTTTTTTAATTAATTAATTAATTTTATTTATTTATTTTTTGGCTGCATTGGGTCTTTGTTGCTGCGCATGGGTTTTCTCTAGTTGCCACGGGGCTCCTCTTTGTTGCGGTGCACAGGCTTCTCATTGCAGTGGCTTCTCTTGTTGTGGAGCACGGGCTCTAGGCATGCTGGCTACAGTAGTTGTGGCACTCAGGCTCAGTAGTTGCAGCTCGAGGGCCCTAGAGCACAGGCTCAGTAGTTTTGGTGCATGGGCTTAGTTGCTCCATGGCATGTGGGATCTTCCTGGAGGACCAGGGCTCGAACCCATGTCCCCTGCATTGGCAGGCGGATTCTTTTTTTTTTTTTCTTAACATCTTTATTGGAGTATAATTGCTTTTGGCAGGCGGATTCTTAACCACTGTGCCACTAGGGAAGTCCTATCATTTCTTTTTAAGATTAGAAACTCGATGAGTAGAGAGGCCAGTGTGTAATCTGTCCAGGATAACATAGCAAGTGGCAAAAATGGGATTCTAATCCAGGCAATCTGACACCACAGAGCTCTTGCTCTTAACCACTAATTCACACTATACAGTAATCTTTTATCAGCCCTAGTGCCTAGCTCAGAGCTTTGCACACAGTACCATTCAATAGCTTATCAAATGAATAACTAAAAAAAAACAAAAGGATCTAATTAGCACCTCTTGTTTTTAAAATTAATTATTTATTTATTTTTGGCTGTGTTGGGTCTTCGTTACTGCACGCAGGCTTTCTCTTCTCTCCGTGCGGCGAGCGGGGGCTACTCTTCGTTGCGGTGCGCGGGCGTCTCATTGCAGTGGTTCTCCTGTTGCGGATCACGTGCTCTAGGCGTGCAGGCTTCAGTAGCTGTGGCGCATGGACTTAGTTGCTCCGCGGCATGTGGGATCTTCCCAGACCAGGGCTCGAACCAGTGTCCCCTGCATTGGCAGGCGAATTCTTAACCACTGCGCCACCAGGGAAGTCCTAATTAGCACCTCTTGAACCTTCGCTGACTTGTGGGTTATTGGGAACCAGCAACTTGGTCTCAGTCTGAATTAGAGCCTCACCATAGATCTAATTATGAGCAATTTCAGAATCATAATTACAGTTCCAGTTTGTCTCTTGATCTTTAATGCATACAAGGACCTACTCCCAGCTTCTAAGGAAGACAAAAACAAGATTACTTAAGCCTAGGAGGTGTGTTTCTGTGAAGGTCCCAGCTCACATTTTCACTGTGAAGTGAAGGAGATGCACTGGATGGTCTCTGAGGGCCCTCTCTTCAGTTTTAACAGACTATGATTCCGGGAGACAGAATGAAATTAAAAAGAGCCTCTACTTATGTGTCAGAAGATACCATGCTGAGTCTCAGCTCCCCAACTCTCAGGTTTCCCATTCTGTAAAAGTCGATTCATCCATTCAAATATTTTTGAGGGTATGAGTTTGAGTGTAGGGGTGAGGGGTGGGGGATACAGCGATGAACAAGACAGACATAGCTCCTGCTCATCCAGCTCAGAAAAGCAGATGACATCTGCATTGTGGGGTTGTCCTAATTTAGAAACTGAAGTGGACCAAGTATTGTGTAAACTATAAAGTCTAGTACAGAATCAAAAGATGATGATCTTGACAGGATTGCCAAACCCAACTACAACAAAAACGTTAGCTATCTTGCTGTTTTTGAGAAAAGCCTAATAGTATATTTTCACCGAACCCAGTCAATGCAGCTCTCTCACCTCTCCCCTGCTCTCCATGCAAGGATAGGCTGGGAGTATCTGTCCTCAGGATACAGGCACAGCCTGGTTGCTGAGGCCAGGTCCCTAGCCCACTCCGATAGGCCTCCATCTGAAAGCCATTACGGTGGGAGTCTGGAAGCCTGGGTTTTCCAGCTCTCAAGTCACCTTGTCCAGCTCAGGTTTCAGTTTCCTCATCTGTGAAAAGCACGCCACATCTGTGAGGCATCCATCTCCCACGGCCACTGTGAAATACGCATTGGATCACTTAGCATCGGGCCTGGCTCCGGGAGGCTTAACTCCAGAGGGATGGTGAGGGTTCCCTAAAGGTTCCATCTCGAGGCCCGGGCCACTCTTCCGGCTGAGTGGGGCTGGCGGGGGCAGCGGGACCACGTGGCCCGGTCTTGGTCCCCGGTCCAGCACTCATTTGCTGGGTAGCTCTGGGTGAGGTCACCGGGCGGCCCTACTGGTCTGCATTCGAGGGGAGGGTCTGGACAGTCTCAAGATGGTCCTGGGGAGCTTCTAGGTTGACTGGAGTAGACAGAGCCGACAGGTGCCAAGGACCAGGCTCCTTAAGCTGGGCGCGGGGTGGGGGTCACGTGACGGGGGCGGGCGGGGGCGGGGCCTGGCGCGCCAGGCTCCGCGGGTGACAGGGCGGGCGGGAAGGGGCGGGGCCTCGGGCGGGGCCGCCGGGGGGAGGCGGGCGGGCGGGAGGGGAGGAGTGGAGATGGCGGCGGCGGCGGCGGCTCAGGGGGGCGGGGGCGGGGAGCCCCGGGGAACTGATGGGGTCGGCCCGGGGGTCCCGGGGGAAGTAGAGATAGTAAAGGGGCAGCCGTTCGACGTGGGTCCGCGCTACACGCAGCTGCAGTACATCGGCGAGGGCGCGTATGGCATGGTCAGGTGAGGGGCGTTCTGGGGGAGGGGGCGTCTTTGGGGAGGGGGCTCCGAGGGAGGGGGCAGGGAGGGTTGCTGAGAGCTCTCTGGGCCTTGGGGACTCTGAGCATCCGGAAGAAGCTGAGGCTTCAGGAGGCTGGGGAGCGTCCCAGGGAGAGGGCCTTTGAGCGCTTTCTGGGGGAGGGGGCGCTGCGTAAAATCTAAGGAGAGGGGGCTTGGGAGTTTTGAACCCACCATTCTGTAATAAAGGGAGGGGCATCTGAGTATATGTGGGGGAGCTCTGGGGACCTTGGGGACCCTATAGACACGGGGTGAGGAGAAGAGAATAAGTCTTCTGGGGGAGGTAATATCTTTAGTGAAGCAGGAGTGAAGGACCCTTCACTGGGGAGAGGATGCCTTGGAATCCCCCCTCAATGAGGCTTGCCAAGGAATTTGGGAGAAAAGAGCAGAGCTCAGGGCTAGACAGGGTGGGGTGGGGCTTTGGGCCTGGGGCCAGGGACCCAGTGAGCAATGAGGGGTCCAGGAATGCCTTCCTGCAACTTTTAGGAGGGGTCTGTGAGTTCGCCCAGCCCCACTGGGTGCTCTGGGCCTTTGTTCATCTGGGAATAACTCTGCTGCCCAGGAACCTCCCCCTGACACCCGCCCCTGCCCTGCCTATCCCTTCTCTCCAGTCCCTCCTATGATTCCCTCCTTCTCACTGTATTTGCCTCACTGTACGTCCTCCACACCTCCCACCCCATGGACCTGCCTTGGGTTGAGGGAGCCCATCCTGGGAAGGGGAGGATGAGGGGTCAGGGCAACTAGAATGGAAAGGGTTGAGGAGAGGGGAAGTCAGTGATCGGTCAGTCTCTTCCTCTGTTTGTGAAGTCACTGAAGGGCTGCCTGGCTGGTCCCCAGCTTTCTCCCTGGAGATCCCAGGCCTTCACAGCAGGAAGGAACCAGCATTGTTTATGACTGGCCAGAGTCTCTCCTGCTCCCTCCCCTCCCTGCTAAGACCTGGGTGGGGCCACCAGGCCTGGACTCCCCCTTTTGTAAGGCCACGCCAACAACATCTGTGGCCCTCTCAGCTCAGCTTACGACCACGTGCGCAAGACTCGAGTGGCCATCAAGAAAATCAGCCCCTTTGAGCATCAGACCTACTGCCAGCGTACGTTGCGAGAGATCCAGATCTTGCTGCGCTTCCGCCATGAGAACGTCATCGGCATCCGAGACATTCTGCGGGCACCCACCCTGGAAGCCATGAGGGATGTGTATCCTTCACCTTGGCCAGATGGCTGGCCAGGCACAGCCTCAGAGCTGGGCTGGGAGAATGTTGGCTTATTTTCTGTTTCCTTCTTCCCTACCACCCTCCAAAACAAACCCAGTAAAAGAAACTTTCCAGCAGTAAAGAGGCCACAGAGTGTAAGAGGACGACGGGGAGGCCTCAGATGAATCCTGGCCTGCTGCAGCCAGGCAGTATGGCCCTGGGCAAGTCTGTTCTCTGAGTTCTGCCTCAGTAGGGGGCTGGGCAAGATGGTCTCTATGGGAGCTTTGTCTTCTGACATCTGCAATTCTGTGATGAGATCCAGCCTCTGCCCACAGTCAGTTTTTTTGTTTAACAGACGGTGATTCTTTTTCCTCTGGGTCCTCAGACTGGAAGGAAGGCAGGAAGGAAGAAAACTGCCCTTTTTGGAAGGGCTACTATGAGTTTGGGGCAGTGCAAGCCGAGTGCTTTGACATTTCTTATTCTAACTCCCAACTGCCCTATGAGATGAGTCTCATCCACTCCATTTCAAAGATGAGGCAACTGAGACTCAGAAAGCCTCAATAAAATCAAGTGCTTCTGTTGCTACCTCCTCCTCTCCCCCAAATGAGAACCTGTCTTCTCTCTGGGACTTCCCGCTCAGAGCCCCACCCCAATCCCCTGTGGACTTGCACCTTGCCCCAGGAGGGACAGCCTTGCCTTTGTTGCCCTCCCCCCATATTGCTTTCCTAGTTTGTTGTCCACTTCCTGCCTGGCTCTGTGAGCAGCTTATAACACCATCACCTCTCCCCTGCCCCACCCACCCCAGCCAGTCCCAGTCCTCCACCCAAGAGTGAGGATTAGTACTGCACCGTCTGCAGCTTCCACCACAAACCGTGGGCAGGAAATCTCCACACTCACCCCCAGCTTGCCGTGTGACCTTAACCAGGTCACTGCATCGTGCTGGGCCTCCTCATCTTTAAAACAGCAGGGTTGGTCCAGGTGTTCTCAGAAGGCCCTTTGGAGGCTGATTCTGAAAGACAGCCCTAATTTAGTCTTCCAGAAACAAACCACATGACATTTATTTGTTTATTTATGTGTAGTCTTTTTATCTTAGAATATAAAAGGACATTTACTCCTCTGTCTTTGGATGTATGGCCAAGCACCCTGAGTAGGAGCGTGCAGTGGGGAGTTTCTCCTCATCGTCTTGCACAAACCATTCCCATAACGCAGGCATTTATTTTTAAGCAAACATTTATTGCATGCCAGATGGTGTTCATACATTATCTCATTTAACCTTCTCAAGAGCCATGCGGCTCAGGCTTTTATAACAGCAGTACTAGTTCATGTTTGCCGAGCACTTACAACATGCCAGGCACTGGGCTGGCTGCTCTACGTGGGTCATCTCTCAGCTAATCTTCACAACCACTTTCTAAAGAACAATTTTTTTCCCTTACTTTACAGATGAGGAAATAGAGGCGCAGACAGGTTGAGGCCATAAAGCCAGTGAGCAGGGCAGTGGGGATTCAGACACTGGCAGGTGAACTCCAGAGTTACTGCTCTTAAATGGGACGTTCTCCTGCTTCCCACAGTTTATTAGCCCTGTTCTCCCAGTAGGGAAACTGAGGCCACAGAACTGAAGTGCTTTGGTCAGGGTCACTGGCTGAGATCCAGCAGAGGCCTTGAGCCCAACTGCTAAGTATGGGCCTTGCCCAGCTCATGATATGAGTTGGCAGATCTGTTGAGTCCCAGGGGCATCAGCTGGAGGGATATGAAGCCTGTTCACCAAAGGCTGTTCTTCTTAACCGAGTGCCTCTCGTTGTCCCCATCTGGGGGGTCTCTGGCACCAACCTCAGCTACATTGTGCAAGACCTGATGGAGACAGACCTGTACAAGTTGCTTAAAAGCCAGCAGCTGAGCAACGACCACATCTGCTACTTCCTCTACCAAATCCTGCGGGGCCTCAAGTATATCCACTCCGCCAATGTGCTCCACCGGGATTTAAAGCCCTCCAACCTGCTCATCAACACCACCTGCGACCTTAAGGTCAGAGGGTTGAGGGCCGGTCTCCTCCTACCCCTGGGGTCTCAGGCTTGCAGGTGCCCAGTACCACCACCCCCCCACCCATAGGTAGGAGAGTATCGCAAGCAAAGGGAATAGCATGGGCAGAGACGCGGTGATATGATTACTTGGGCCCAGGAGGCCTTGAGCACCGAGCTCAGTAGCCTGGGTTGCGTTCTAGATCTGTGATTTTGGTCTTGCCCGGATCGCCGATCCTGAGCACGACCACACTGGCTTTCTGACGGAATACGTGGCCACACGCTGGTACCGGGCCCCAGAGATCATGCTTAACTCCAAGGTAGGGGGGCCACCCACCCCTGAAGGGAAGGGGCTGTGTCCCAGAAAGCCCTGGAGCCGCCTCTAAGCCAGGCACTGATCCCCGTGATGCAGGAAGTCTACCCCCAGGCCTTGTCACATTATTCTGGTCCTTGGGCTCTGGAAAGAAACTGTGGCTTAGCTCCTCTGGGCCTCTGCCCTCTGCCTCCCTGGCTGGCGTTGAACCTAGGTTGGGGGTTGTGGGTAGGCCCAAACATCAGGGTTGGCTCAACAACAGGTTGAGGCTGGCCCAGGAGCCCACCACTTTCTCCTCCTCCCCAGGGCTACACCAAGTCCATCGACATCTGGTCTGTGGGCTGCATTCTGGCTGAGATGCTCTCCAACCGGCCCATCTTCCCGGGCAAGCACTACCTGGACCAGCTCAACCACATTCTGGGTGAGGGGGGACTGGCCAGCTGAGTGGGAGGGAGATTTCACTTATTGGAGGTGAGATTTCTTTAGGGTCAGGGTCAGTGAGTCTGTGGGAGTCAGGTCAGGGGGACGACCGTGTGTGGGGCCTCTACAGCATTTCACAGTAGTTCACTGAGGTATAGATACTGTCCCCATTTGATAGATGGGAACAGTAAGGCTACATACACCCCACGCTTAGGAAGTGCTAGGGCCGGGATTTGAACCTAGGGCTGCCCGAATCCAGACCCCTTGCTCTTCACCACCATAGTACTGGCTGGTGGCCTGGAGCAGGTTGGTGGAGGCTCTTGTTCCTGGCGCCTTCTGTTCCCAGAAGGGAGAGATTGCTCACCAAGTCACCTGCTTTACCTACAGGTATCCTGGGCTCCCCCTCCCAGGAGGACCTGAATTGTATCATCAACATGAAGGCCCGAAACTACCTACAGTCTCTACCCTCCAAGACCAAGGTGGCCTGGGCCAAGCTTTTTCCCAAGTCGGACCCCAAAGGTGAGAGAAACTTGGGAGCTGGTGTGTGATAAAAACCGGGTGTAGAAGAAGGTACATGAGCCCAGTAGCTACCTGGGCCTCTGGACACAGAGAAGAAAAGCAATGCTTCTGGGAGCTCCTCTGACCATCCCTTTGACCCCTGACACCTGCGCTTCCCTAGCTCTTGACCTGCTGGACCGGATGTTGACCTTTAACCCCAACAAACGGATCACAGTGGAAGAAGCACTGGCTCACCCCTACCTGGAGCAGTACTACGACCCAACAGATGAGGTGGGCCAGCCACCAGCAGCAGGGCTGGCGGGTAGGTGGACGGGTGGGCATCCCTCAGTCCCTGTCCTGAGCCTCCCCACTTCTTTGCCACCCCAGCCAGTGGCCGAGGAACCTTTCACCTTCGACATGGAGCTGGATGATCTACCCAAGGAGCGGCTGAAGGAGCTCATCTTCCAGGAGACAGCCCGCTTCCAGCCTGGGGTGCTGGAGGCCCCCTAACCTGGACAGATGCCTCTGCTCCCTGGGGCCTGGTGAGTGCCCCCCACCACCCATGCACAGATTCACCCTGAGACCAGGGTGCCCAGCATGCCTCCACGCAGTCACAAGCTCACTCACGTCCATGAGCCACGTGTACGGTGGCAACAGAAGGGCCAGAGCCTGCCTCAGCCACAGACCTGTGGTCGCCCAGCCCCACATGTCTCCCACCTGTCAACACCCTGCACACTCCAGCCCCAGGTCACTGAGGGCCCCCTCTCACCCATCTGAGGAACGGAGCCAGGCTTTGGCTCCCCCAGGATGGGCAGAGAGGCAGGTGGGGCAGTAATTGCCTTGGGAGGAGCCGGCAGCACCCGGCCTGACCCGCATGCCAGGCTTTTTCACATCTGGTGTCCAGGTCAGCAGTTCCCATACCTTTGGGGGACCCGGCTGGGGCTACCGCCACCCACACTGCTCTCCGTCCCTCCTCTAGTTTCCTCTCTGTCTCTGGCCAGCTGTGGCCTGATAGCAGCAAGGCAGACACACCTGGGTTCAAAGCCAGGCTCTGATACTCAATAAGGGCTGTGTGATATTGTGCAAGACACCTCACCTTTCTGCAGCTCAGTTTCCTGGACACAGTCCTGATAATGAGAGCAAACACCTCCCGAGCACCAAGCATTGTTGTAAGAGATTTGCATGTATTAACTCACTTAGTCCTTATAGCAGTACCTTGAAATGGGTACTAATGTCGTCCGCATTCACAGATAAGGAAACCCAGCCGCATCCCACTCAGCTGTGAGGACGAAATGAGGGAAGTGGAGGTCGGGGCTCTGGCAGGTCCGCTCAAGGGTGCTAATGGTTCCTTTCCTGCCTGCCTTTTTGTTTAGGCCCTGCCTCCTGCCTGCCCCTCCCCTGCCGGACTGTTAGAAAATGGACTCTGTGCCCAGCCCAGACCCCGACAGCCCAGGTCGAGGCAGAGGGCGGGCCTGGCCACCTCCCTTCGCTTTGCTCAGGCATCCTGCTTCAGGCAGGCCAACGCGCCCTCCCCCCTCACCTGAGGACCTGAGGGGCTCAGGTGGCCCCAAAGCAAATTCCCCTCTGCTGCTCTGCCACCGTCTGCCCGGCTCTCCCAGTCTCTGGTAGTTCTGGAATTCAAGGGCTCTGGCTGCCCCGGGACCTACTGAGGGGCAGTGGGGGAGGGACACGGAGGACACTGAGTGGGGACTCAGGGCCAGCCCTGCCCCACTCAGCTCATTAAAACCCCACCCCATTTTCCCTGAAGGAACATTCCTAAGGCTCAAGGACTAGTGTCCCTGAGGAGCAGACCTAAACCCTCCCCCACAAAGCTGCCACATCTAACGTCCCCGCTGCTTCTGTGTGTGGGTGAACAGAAGTGGAGGCGGGGGCACGTGGAGAGCCCAGTGCCCCTGCCCACCCCGTGCCTGTATCTAATATATAAATATAGAGGTGTGTCTATGGATGGCCCTGGCTCTGTCTGTGTTCGCCGATGCCCTGACCGTAACCCTTGCTGCTTTGAGGACTGATTCTCCAGCCCTGCTGCTTCCCACCTGTGGCTTTACCTGGAGCGGTGGCCTTTGGCTCCCCCGCTGGCCAGGGTTGAGGATGGGAGTGTAAGGAGTTCAGACTCCTAGACAGAGTGGGGTCAATTTCCCCCTTAGTCACTGTCCTGTCCCCGCTCTAATGGCTTCCTGTCTTAACTGGCTGGGGGTGATTCTGGAGTGACTCGGGGACACACTGTACACCCCCGGCTTCTCTGGAAATGGCAAGGGGTGGCATGTTATGTACCCTGGGCGCACATACCAGTGGGAAGGGGGAGTGTTGTAGCAGACCTGGTGGGGGGCGGGGGGGACTTGATTCCCCAGTGTGGCCACAGAGAGAGGGATTCTGGGGTGTGTGGAGGGCCTGGGGGTACGCGGGCCAGAGCTGCCTGGCCTCTACTCCTGCCTCTACCCCAACCCCAGCTGAGCCCTGCAGTCTGGCCTCAGGCCAGAAGCAGGCTCAGCAGGTCCCAAGGGGTGTGGTGGCAGCCGGTGGTGGAGCCAGCCTACATCGGCCAGGCAGTCAGCGAGGCTACACAGTCCATCGGGAATGGCTCAGCTTGCGGCAGCCAGAGCCTGAAGAAGCAGCGCGGCCATGAGCCCTCTGCTGTACTACGCCCTTCCCGCCCTGAGCAGCTATGTCATGCTCTCCATCTTCTTCCTGCGCCGGCCTCGCCTGCTGCATACGCCATGGGTTTCAGCCTTCTGTCCCCGCCTGGGGGCCCACCGGGGAGGTGAGCTGGGCTGAGGTAGACAGGGGGTGGGGGCTCCTGAGGATGGAGTGAGGATAGCAAGGCAGGTGCCAGGGTGGACAGCAGAGAGGGGTAGGTCCAAAGGGCAGGATGTTAAAGGAGGGCAGAGTTCGAGGTGGGCGGAGAGCCAGGTGGCAGGGCAGGATGTGGAACAGGGAAGGAGAGGCTGCTCAACCTGGCCTGCCTGGGGGTGATGAGGCAGGGGGCGTGGCCAGGCCGCAGGAACCCACCCTAGCTGCCCCACACAGGATCTGGAGAACGCCTGGAGAACACCATGGAGGCCATGGAGAAGTGAGTCCACCTGCCTGGCCAAGCTGCCGGGTAAGGTTGTGCCAGCTGTACAAGGCATGACGCTAAGGGGTGCCGTTCACTTCCTGCTCTGGGTGACTGGAGCCCCCTGGAGTTGTGCGGTGCACAGCCTGCACATCCGACCAGAACTGCCCCATGTTCCCCTAAACGTCCCCACCGCCCTGCTATCTGGCGCATCCCCCATCCCTCGGCCACTCATCTTCACTCCCATAGCGCCATGGCCCAGAAAGCCGACCTCCTGGAGCTCGACTGCCAGCTGACTCGGGATGGCGTGGTGGTGGTGTCACACGACAAGAACCTGTACCGCCAGTCAGGCGTGAATAGGGATGTGGGCAGCCTGGACTTTGAGGTGGGCCTTGCCCCAGCACCCCAACCGTGCCCAGAGAACCACCGTGCCTCCACACGTGGCTCCTGGTGACATGCTCCCTGCTCTCCCTGTAGGAGCTGCCCCTCTACAAGGAAGAGCTGGAGGTTTACTTCTCGCCGGGTGAGAGTGTGGGCTGTCAGCGCTGGGCTGAGCCAGCTGGAGTGGGGTCACGGCCTCCTGCCCTCTTTTCTCCTCTGGGACCCACGCCCTCCCCCCGGGCTTGCACCCCCCCCCAACCCCAGCAATCCTTCTCTGATCCTTCTTCCCACAACCCCTCAGGCCACTTTGCACACGGGTCAGACAGGCACATGATGCGTCTGGAGGACGTGTTCCGGAGGTTCCCGTGGACGCCCATGAGCTTGGAAGTCAAAGAGCAAAATGAAGAGCTCATTCGCAAGGTGGTGCTGCGGGCAGGGCTGGGCGAGGGACCAGGGCTGGATGGAGGCCTGACTCCCCATCACCTCCTCCTCCTCCCAGATAGCGGGCCTGGTGAGGCACTATGAACGCGATGAAATCACCATCTGGGCCTCGGAGAAGAGCTCAGTCATGAAGAAGTGCAAGGCCGCTGTGAGTCCCTTATCCCTCCCTGCGCCCACTGCCCCTCCCAAACGGGCTTAGGCCAGAGGGGTCTGGGGGTTCTGCAGGAGCCCTGAGCAGGGTCTCCCGGGGTGGGATTTGGAGAGCAGGGGAGGTGGGGAAGGTGTGTGAGCAAAGGCATGCCAGAGGGACAGGGAGCGGGCTCTAGGCTTGGAATGCTGGGCCAAGATGTGGCTTTGATCCTGCAGGTGGTAGGGTTTCCTGAATGTTGAAAACTGTGCAGCCCAAGCCTCCTCTCTGCTTCCGCAGGAGCAGACTGATCCCCTTTCTCACTTCCCCTTGGCTTCCAGAACCCCGAGATGCCCACCGCCTTCACAATAAGCCGAGGATTCTGGGTGCTGCTGCTCTATTACCTGGGGCTGCTGCCCTTCATCTCGATCCCTGAGAGGTTCCTCATCTCTTTCCTGCCCACCATCATCAACAGGTACCTACAGGGTCCCCATCTCCCTTCCTCATTCTCCCCCAGGCTTCTGTCCTCAGAAAAACACCCCCCTCCTCCCTCCACCGGAAACTAACACAACATTGTTAACCAATTATGTTGCAATATAAAATTAAGAGTTTTTAAAACATTTTAAAAGAAAACCAAAACCCTCCTGCCCACTTCAGACCCCATTGTGCAGGGTCCCGTGTGGAGCAGGAGATCCAGTGTCCCCAGCTCCCTGGCTACCCTCAAGGATAATCTCCCATCCGGGGTCCTTTGAAGACAGTGGTCTCACCAAGCATTCATGAATACTAAGGGGGACACGAACCCCCTGACATCCTATGCAAATGTGCGTTGATGTGGATGGAGTTTTAGGATAAGGGTTCATTTGTTCATCCAGTCATCCAACAAAGAGTTATTGAATGCCTACTCTGTTTCAGGTGCACTTACACTAGTAAATAAGACCAATGTGGGTGGGGAGAGGCCCTCCATGAGCTTACAGTCTGGGTGGGAAGACAAATATTTATTAATTACAGCATCACCCTGATTCTCAAACAGAAAGGCAAGCATTTTCCTGCTTTGGGACAAGGATTAACAAAATAACAGCTGGGCAAAGTATCAGGAATTTGGATACTTCACCAGCTCTCAGGCCGGGACCCTCCCTTTGCCTTCTGAGACCTCCTCTGTGGCGCCCCCAGTGCTTTCTGCTCCCCTCTGTCATCCTGAGGGAAGCTCCCAGCCAACCCCCATCATCCCTTGCCACAAAGAGATCATTATACTACAAACTTGGTGTACCTAACTTTTTATACAGGGTTTGCAAGGTGTTTTCACATCCTTTAGTTTATCTGAGCCTTACCTTGCAGCACCCTCAGGAGATAACAGGAATCATGACCCCCATGGAGAATCTGAGGCTCAGAGAGGTTCTGTAATTTGCCCAAGGTCACACAACAGAGCCTGCCCTGGGACACTGTGAAAGCCTCTAAGGTCACCCTGGGGACTTCGCTGGAGGTCCAGTGGTTAGGACTCGACGCTTCCACTGCAGGGGGCACGGGTTCAATCCCTGGTCAAGGAACTAAGATGCCGCATGCCGCACAGCACAGCCAAACAAAACCAAAAACGACAATAACAACAACAACAACAAATTCATCATTAAAAAAAAAAAAGTCAACCTGGAGTGGAACAATTAGGGGCAAGTAGCCGACCGATTAAAAGTGCTGTCTGGTCTCAGGAAGTTGGTCAGGCCTAACCAGGAGGACCTCCAACTGCGTATCCAGTTTGGGAATCAAGCTGGGTCCTGGCCCTGGCCCCACCATGGATTTACTGTGTGACCTCGGGCAAGTCACTTTAGTTCTCCAAGACTCAGCTTCTTCTTCTGTAAAACGGTGAGGGGAGGGGCACACCCTCAAAGCATGGAGTCAAGGATACCGGAGTAGGAAGTCACTGAGCAATGGGTGACTTGTTCCTCTGGGCAGCCGCAAAGGTTCTTCTAGAGGGAGTGGGGTTATACTGGTTGGGGGGGCAGTCACTACCACCCCCACCCCACCCCTGTGACACAGAGAGACCCAAGGGGCTGACCACGACACCACCTCTCCACAGGACCTACTTCCCATTTTCCTGCTCTGGGCTGAATCAGCTGGCGGCTGTGGTTTCCAAATGGTGAGGTGGGCGAGAAGGCTGGGTGGAGGGATCCCACAGAGACCCACCCTTCTCCTTAGTCCCCTCTCATCACAGCCTTTGCTACCCCGCCCCCCACCAGGCTTATCATGAGGAAAAGTCTGATCCAACACCTGGAGCAGCGAGGGGTGCAGGTGAGCAAGTGGGTTGTTCACAGCGTGGGCCCAGCACGGCATTCCAGTCACAGCTCTTTTATTAACTGGCTGGGTCACTTGGGCAGATCACCTTCTGAGTCTCGGTTTCTTCATCTGTAAAATGGGGATAATGATATATTTAACTCTTCTGGATATGTAGCCGATACTTAGTAAGGGCTTGATAAAGGCTAGCCGTTACGATGATGATGATGTATTGAACTGTCCTGATCCCTGATGAGGGGGGCTGGGAAGAGACCAGAGAAGGGGAAGACCAGCCCATGCCACACCCCTCTTCCAACCCGCCAAGCATCAGCTCTGACCAGGTCACTTAATTAGCAAACCTTTGCTGGGAACTGACTGTGTTGAGAACACAGTTCCAGGCACTGTGGTCCCGGGGAAGGAGCAGGGAGCTTACCATCAGGGGCAGAGGAGGAGGAAAAGCAGGCATCACAGGGGCAGCCAGTGGACAGAAAGGAAGAAGAGTGCTGTGGTCTGTGGGGTCAGAGAAGACCTTCTAGAAGCAGTGAGGGGGCTGGCAGGGAGGGGAAAGGGAGAGCATCTCAGCAGGAGGCTCAGCATGTGGGAAGGCCATGAGAAGCAAGAGGCCAGCAGAGGAACTGAGAGGGGTCCCACCAGGCTGCAGTCTGGAGGAAGTGGCACCAGGGGAGCTGGAGAAGGCAGGAGAGGCTGCGGCAGGCAGCCTGTGAACCTCAGTAAGGAACCTGGACTTCAGCCCAAAGGGGAGGGAAGCTTTTGAGGGCCTTAAGCAGGGGAGAGACCTGATTCAATTAAGCCTTGTCGAGTGAGGGTCACTCTGGCCACCACGTGGAGAAGGGATTGTGGGGGCCAGTGTGGAAGCAGAGTCTCACTAGGCGCCTGATGCTGCCACTGACAGGACTGGGGCTTAGGTGGCAGCAGCGGGGATGGATGGAAGGGTTAAGTCACAGACAGGCCGGACTCAGCCACTGATTGGATGTTGGGGTGAGCAAGGCATGGGGATGACATAGCTCTTTCAGGTCAGGCCTCCTGCTCCACGGTCTTCACCATAACTCTGGGAGGTTAGACCATCACTGTCATTTGTGAAATTAAGAAACTGAGAGGTCCATCCAGTGACTTAGCCCAGGGTACAAATACCGGCTCCACCTACTGCAGTGCCCACAGGAGAGGACTCAGAAGGCAGGGAAGATGTAGAGCAGCAGGATATGGGCAGGCTGGGAGGCAGGCTGGGAAACATTCCACTACCAGCTGTCCCAGGGGGAAAGAAACCCCTTGATTTGAATATTAGGTAATTCCCCTGCTGTATATACTCCCACCTTGGCCAATTTCAGGCTACCAACATGAATTCACAGAACAGAGTTGGGAAGAGATGTGTGGTGTGGTAGCACACCATTATATACTATTTCCATCTTATACATTCGATAGATGTAGATAAGCTCCAGAACAGGGGTAACAGTAAAATGTGGTAAAATAATTAGGAAGTGATGAGTTTTGAGTATTTATTACCTTTGTTTTTAATATAATTTATTGAATTGTATGTTTATATAATGTAATACTTAATAATGGCTGTATTTAATAACCAGTTTGCAAAATTCCTGAAAATGTGACAGTCAGCTCCAGCATAGCACTGCTGGGAGGTCTCCACAGAGGAGGAGAGCTCCCAGCGTCTGGATAAAAGGGGAAGCACTAGGTAAAGTTGTTGGGAAACTACAAGCCCCTGCTTCCCCACTAGGTGGTATTTTGGTGCCTTAACGAAGAGTCAGATTTTGAAGTGGCCTTCCGCCTGGGGGCCACTGGCGTCATAACTGACTACCCGACAGCCCTGAGGCGCTACCTGGACCACCATGGACCACCTGCCCTGGCCTCCTAACCCAGAGGTGCTCACCCTCTCCTCTATTTCTCTTCCCCAATAAATGTATTCTCTTCAGTCATGTCTTTGTGCTTGGGGAGTGGGGGAAGTGTGAGGGGTTATATCCTAGAAGACTGCAAAGATGGCAGCTTGTGGCAGAAGAGGCCAGCTGAGGGCCAGAGTCTGAGGCCCTAACCACCCTGACCCACTGGTTCTACCACATTCCAGACCCAGAGTAATGCCACACCCTGTGCCAACCTGGCCTCCACTCTCCTCAGGAATGTCCCTTGCAAGGCCCCCTGCCCCTTCAGAGCCACAGACAATGGTTCCATTCTCCTGAGGACATTAAGAGCCCCAAGCACACAGCAAGAGACTTGCCTTGCCCCTGGGAGCCACATCACCTGGCTTCAGAGGATGGGCATGGCTGGCCCATCTGCTACCTCAGCCATTCCAACCTTCCATTACCAGGTCTCCCACTCCAGAAGCTTCTCGAATTCCTCAGCCCTCGTTAGCCCTACTACCTTATTCATTTAATGAATCACATATTTCACAAAGAAGTTATTAACTATAGGCCAGGCTGGGTACTGGGGCCAGTGCAGGGAACAAGACAAGCCTAGCATGGCAGGCACATGTTTAAATGGACATTTTCATTTTCAACCCAGTTCAGAGGTGAGAGAGGGAAAGACACGTAACCCAGCCTGGATGGGCAGGACATCAGAGGAGACTGCCGGGAGGAGGTGATGCACAACAGTAGGAATCGGTTTGTTCTGAGGCTCTGGCTCCCAGGGTTCTAACACGGATGGATACCTTTAGCTCTTCCCATCCAAGAGCCTGGCCCTGATGCTGTGGCAAGAACCACGGAATCGGGCCAAAGTGAGAATCTCAGCTTTACCTCTTATCAGCTGGATAAGCTTTGGAGAGCTGCTAGACCTCTGTGGACCTCAGTTTCCCGGTAAAATGGGAACAATAGCAGAAGCTGCCTCCTAGGATTGCTGTGGGGATTAAGGGAGTGGGGCACGGGCGGTGGGTAAACGCAGATAATTATGACTATTATTTCCCGGGGGCGGGCGTCCAGACATCATCTCCTTCTTCACCCTACGTCAGGTCAGGTACCTCAGATCCTCGTCCCTTCGAGGACCGCGGGAGGAGAAGGGGGCTACCAGGCCCCGGCCGTGGGGCCGGCCGGCTGGGTTTCAGGCCGCAGCCGCATTTCCGGGCCAGCCTGATCCAGGAGCAGGGGGGAAGGGCAGCCCAGGCCTGCGCTGGCCGCTGTGTGACGCGCCCCCTCATTTGCATACTTCACGCCGATTGGCCACAGCGGCCGCCGGGACCAGAGGCTGTCCCCCTCCCCCTCCCGCCGCAGCGGCGGCAGCAGCTGGTCTCGGTGTAAACAAGTCGCGGAGGCTGCGAACCCGGGCCGCGGGGGGGGGGGGGACGGCGCCCACCAGGAGCGCCCCCCACTCGCAGGCCAGGCCACCCCGGCGGACCGGACCCCCGCGCGCCCAGGCGAGGTGAGGCCCGCAAAGTCAGGGTTGCGCGTCGCCCCGCGCCCCCGCGGCGAGCACTGCCCCCTTCCCCTCGGCGCCCGCCCCTCGTCCCCGCGCCCCAGGTGAGCCCCAGGGTCTCAGGTAAGGCTCCGCGATGCAGGTAAGATCCCCTCGGCATAGACAAGGCCTCAGCGCCCCCAGGTAAGAGCCCGTCCCCTCCTAGGTGATCCTCCACCTTCACTGAGGCCTCCTGCCTTCTCCAGGAGGGTGAGGCATCCTCTCCGCAGGTGAACTTCCTGTGCCTCAAGTGAAGTCATCCCCACCTCCGGCAGTTCAGCTGAGGTCCTAAGGACCATACAATTCCTAACCCCCTCCATGTGCCCCCTAAACGGAGAACTGACAGCTCATCCACTCTAGAGCCCCTTCCTCCAGCTTCAGTTGCCAGGTCAGCGGGGGTGAGGCTGAAAGCAGGTGGGTGACTCATCTTGGGCTCCTCATAGCCTCAGTTTCCCCATTGATGCAACTTGAGGACTCCTCAGTGAGTCAAAATTCAGATAGCTCTGGCCCCTGGAGAGGCTGCTGGCTCTGGGGAGAGGAGACAGCAGCCAAGTGTGACAGAGAGAGTCCCCGCGGCCCAGGGCATGCCTGCATGTGTGTGGCCCTGGTCCTGACAGCCCACTCCCTCCGCTGCAGGCACTGGGCTCCCTCTGCTCCCCGTGGGCCGCTCCCCGCGTGGGGCCACTGCCCCCGGCCCCCGCCATGGTGCGGATTTCAAAGCCCAAGACGTTTCAGGCCTACTTGGATGATTGTCACCGGAGGTATAGCTGTGCCCACTGCCGTGCTCACCTGGCCAACCACGACGACCTCATCTCCAAGGTAACCAGGTCACAGCTGGGGCTGGACTGGGAGGCTAGAGGGGCTGCCTGGCAGCTCCCCACCAACAGCCCTGACATCCCCTCCTTTTTCCCTCCCACCCTTTAGTCCTTCCAGGGTAGTCAGGGGCGTGCCTACCTCTTCAACTCTGTGTGAGTATTCAATCTCCCTTTCTTTCCCTGACCTCTGTTGTGACTTGTGACCCCTGGCATCATACTGAGACTCTCAGAGTCCCCTGGTTTGGGCAGGAAGCTTTGATCGCTTTTCTTTTGGATGCTAAGGACCGACACAGTAGGATACAAGCTAGAGGTGGGCTTTGTGATGGTGGGGACCCTCCCTGGGACTGCCCCCATGTCCCCACAGGGTGAACGTGGGCTGCGGGCCAGCCGAGGAGCGGGTGCTGCTGACAGGCCTCCATGCTGTTGCTGACATCCACTGCGAAAACTGCAAGACCACTTTGGGCTGGAAATATGTGAGTCAGTAACCTCTGACCCCAGGCTAGCCTTTGACCTGACCTCATATCACCTCCTCCTCAGAGCAGTCATCTGGTAATCTTTCAGGGTGTATAGGCCCAGTTCACCCAAGTCAAACTGTCTTTTCATCCCCTGACCATGTTCTCTCACATCCTGCAAGGGCTTTTAGAATTTTTCTCTTAACTCATCCTTCTCCTCACAGGCACAAACATTCCCATTTTAGAGATGAGCATATATAATGAGAATTACCATTTATTGAATGCTTATTTGCCAGGCACTGTTATGTGCTTGGCATATCTTATCTCATTCACTCATTACAGCAATCCTGTAGGTAGTCTGTTATTATCTCCACTTTACAGAAGAAGAAAGGAAGGCCCAGAGATGTTAGGTAACTTCCCCAAGGTCACACAGCTGGTAAGTAACAGAATAGGGACCAGAATCCTCGTTTTGTCTTTTTTTTTTTTAACTCCAAACCCTTGACCCCCAGCTTCTGTTGCCATTCAGAGGATCAGAGAAGTTGCCCAAGACCCCACAGCAACATGGAGCTTGGGTCCATGAGCCTCCTTTTCCACTGCCCTCATTGCCACTGCTGTTGTTCAGGGTCTGATTTCACCACCCTGAGCATCATTTCCTTATCTGGCAGTGGAGGATAAAGCCTCCACCTGGCACCCAAAATTGTTACGGGGATCAGATTAGATGCAGCAAAAGAAGATGCTCTTGGGAAACTGCAAGTGACAGGAATCCTCAGGCATCTCTTGGAGCTGTGGTGCCTCTGTGAGGTGGATGCCCCAGGCAGAGACAGAACCCTGACCTGAGTTCACCCCTGGCCCTGCCACAGATTTGCTTTGTGTCCCTGGACAGGTGGTTTGGCCTCTCTGGACCTCTGTAAAATAAAGAAGTAGCCTGATCCAGAGATCAAAAACTCAAGTGCTTGCAGGGCCAAACAGATGCTGTGGAGCTGCAAAAGGGGCAACATAGATCTGGAGAGGGGGTCAGTCTGGCAAACTGGAATGAGCATGGCCTGCCCCGTATTTCACTGTTTGAAAGTTACTTTTATTAAACTCTCTGTTGGCCAAACAAAACACATGTATAGGCCAAAATTAGCCCTCAGGCTACCAGTTTGTAATCCCTAGATCTTTTATTTTTTTATTTATTATTATTATTTTAATTGATTAATTCATTTATTTATTTTTGGCTGCATTGGGTCTTCGTTGCTGCGCACGGGCTTTTCTCTAGTTGCGGCGAGGGGTGTCTATTCTTTGTTGCAGTGCGTGGGCTTCTCATTGCGGTGGCTTCACTTGTTGCGGAGCAAGGGCTCTAGGCTCGCGGGCTCTAGAGCGCAGGCTCAGTAGTTGTGGCACACGGGCTTAGTTGCTCCGCGGCATGTGGGATCTTCCCGGACCAGGGCTCGAACCCGTGTCCCCTGCATTGGCAGGTGGATTCTTAACCACTGTGCCACCAGGGAAGTCCATCCCTGGATCTTTTAGAACCTTCCATATCCTCTGTGTTGGAGCCAACATTAGTACTTAAAAAGTACCTATGATTCAGAGAGTTCTCTCTATCCCCTATTAGTGAGAAACCTGGCCCTGCCATTTACCAGCTCTGTGTCTGTGGGCAGGTGGCTTGGTTTCTCTGGTTGACAACTTCTTCGTATGTAAAATGAGGCCAATCATATCCACTCCCCAGCCCCTATCCCTTTTGGTAAGGCCCTAGCTCCAGGGATGACAGCCTCTCCCCTCCTTTCAGGAACAGGCCTTCGAGAGCAGCCAGAAGTACAAAGAGGGGAAGTACATCATTGAACTCAACCACATGATCAAAGACAATGGCTGGGACTGACCCCTGCTCCTGATGCATGTGGCTCCAGCCCGGCCTGGCCGCCAGGGGGCGCCACTGGCTTCCCTTCACCCGAACGGAGCTCTGGACCATCAGGGCCTCTGCAGAGGAAGGATCCAGCTCCTGTACATATATTTTATTGCATGCACTGTGACCTTGGGGGGAGATCAGAAGGTGGACAAGGTGGACGACACCCCCGCACCTCCCTGCGATCTGGCTGGCTTGGATCTCATTTTTAACCCCTTCCTGCCCCGCCTGCCCTATAGATATGGCCTGTGTGCTTCTCTCTTGGCCCCAGTGCACCATCTGCCCTGTGAAATTCTCCTCCCACCGGGCACCTCTTACCCCACACGTGTCTGCTCCCCTTGTTCTGTAGCGTTTGTACATAATAAAACAATGGAGTGGAGACAGCCCCAGGCTCACGTGGAATCCGGGAAGCGGGGGGGACTCACATGCAGATTCCTGCCTCTATAGACGTGTTCCCTTTTGAGTCCCGGAGACATGGGGTAGGCACGGCGGTCAAAGCTGGGAGCCTTCGCTCCTGGAGCTCAGCTACCTTCTCTAGCACCGGGGGCGGATCTCACTGCCGGTGGAGATTCCCGCGCCCACTCTAGCTCGCTAGGCCTTGACCTCAGCTGATCTGCATCTTCTCAGCCTAAATGTTTTGACGCCGCCTAGGGGCAGCTCTCCTGAGAGGCAACTGCGCCGCGGGTTTCACCGCCCCCCTCGTCCCAACTACAACTTCCAGCGGCCCCAGCGGCACCTGCCTGTCTCCTTCGCGCCAAACCTCGGCCCTGGGCCTGCTGGGAAGTGTAGTTCCGAGGGTTCCCCAACGCGGGACCTTCTGGGAAACCCGGGCGTCAGCGGTCAGAGACAGTCGAGCTGTCGGCGTCTCCAAACTTTTGAGACTAGGCCGAGGCTGGAGGTTTTTCAGAATGGGAACCGGGAAGGACTCCAGAGTTCAGGCCTCAGCTGCGGACTCCTCGAGGTCCCCGGTGCCCCGCATTAACAATAAGCTCTGGTCGCGTCCCTCCAGCCCTGCTCCTTCCCTCCAGTCATGCTTCGTCCCTCCAAGTCTCATCCTCCAAGTGAAGGGGGCGGGGGTCACCTGCCAGAAAAGTCTGGGGCGCCAAGGTCTGCCCCAGGACTCCAGGCTCCATCCCAGGGTCCAGGCCCCGCCCCTCAGTAGGTTATCCCTAGCCGGGGCTCCCCCCGTGGGAACGGGGACCAGCTGGCCGGAAGCGCCAAACTGCGTCCCTGTCGAGCCCCGGGGATCAATCAGGCCGAGGAGTTAATTATGTAATGAGGGGGCAGGGGGTCGGGGCTAATGAAGCCTGGGGGGGAGGGGAGGAGGGAGGGTACCCAGGTATCCGGCCCCCTCTCGGACCCCTTCCAGGCCCCAGGGGTCTCCACCCCAGCCTAACTCCAGGGCCCCAAAGAGGGGAGGGGCTGTGATCCTGGGTCTGGAAGGGGCTGAGCTGTGAGCTATAAAGGGGGCATCTCTCAGCACTGGGGCACTCTAGGCAGCGTGACCTGAGGCCAGACAGGACTACTCCATGTACCATCCACGAGAGTTGTACCCCTCCCTGGGGACCGGCTACCGCCTAGGGCCTCCCCAGCCCGGAGCAGATTCCAGCTTCCCGCCTGCCCTGGCAGAGGGCTACCGCTACCCCGGTGAGCAGTGGGGGCAGCTCCTGTGTAGGAATTGGGGTGGAGGCTGTGGCCCTCGGCTGGCTCCTCATTCTCCTCCCATCTCCAGATCTGGACACTCCCAAACTGGATTGCTTCCTCTCCGGGATTGAGGCTGCTCCCCGAACTCTGGCCGCTCCCCCACCTCTACCCCCGCTGCCCCCAACCCTGGGCACTGAGCCGCCCCCTCCAGCCCCAGAGGGCCTTCATCCACTCCCTGGAGTCAGCCTGAGCCTGGAGAACCGGGAGTTGTGGAAAGAGTTCAACTCCGTGGGAACAGAGATGATCATCACCAAAGCTGGGAGGTGAGGGGGCTGGGCCAGGGTCCGAAGACCCAGTGTGTTCCTGGTGGGGGTCTCTTGGGAAAGGCAGAGTCCCCGGTGATGGGGCTAGGTGTGGGGATTCCTAGGGAGGCTAGAGCTCTGCCTGAGTTCAGAGCGTGACTGTGGCCTGGGTCAGGGATTCTTCTGTGGCTGGACCAGGGGTCATTCTGTGGCAAGTGTCAAGGGTCAGTCTGTGGAGTCTGTGGCTGGTTTAGGGACTGACCTATGGCAAGGGTCCTAGGTCAGTCTGGGCCCGGGGCAGAAAGTCAGGCTGGGTTATAAGTTAGTACGTGGCCTAGATCAGGGGTCAGTCTGTGCGTAGAGTCAGCATTCAGCCTATGACTGGGGTCATGGGTCAGCCACTGACCAGCATCAGGGAAGTCTGGCCAGGATCAGGGGTCACCTTGGAGGCAGGGATATGGTCAGTGTGCGGTCTTTATCTAGGCCAGGAGCTCAGGCACTAGCGCGGTGAGTCCCCTTTTTATTTTCTCTGAAGCACGTTTGTCCAGCAGCTGTAGATTCTGGTGCTGGAGATCAAGCGAGGAGACGAGGGTGGGGAGCAGAAGGCTCCTGGCAAGATTTCCAGAAGGAAAGTGTGTCACTCCTGCTTCCGCAAATGGAGTTTGAGGGGCCAGGGGTCAGGAGTCCAGACTCTGCTCCTAACCTGCTGTGTGACTCTGGTCAGATCACCTGACCCGTCGGTCCTGTTTCTCATCTGTAAAATGGGATGAGACAAGCTTATAGCTCTAAGATCCTGCCCTCTGAGTTCTGATTCCACATCCCTCGATTTTATGTGACAACTGCGTGAGCCAGTGGCTATGCCCCCTTGCGGGTGCTGTGCCCACCCCGGGCCGCTGGGTAGCTCCAGGCCTCTCCCCTCCCTTCCCCTGTCCAGGCGCATGTTCCCTGCTTGCCGAGTATCAGTCACTGGCCTGGACCCCGAGGCCCGCTACCTGTTTCTTCTGGATGTGGTTCCGGTGGACGGGGCTCGCTACCGCTGGCAGGGCCGGCGCTGGGAGCCCAGCGGCAAGGCAGAGCCCCGCCTGCCTGACCGCGTTTACATTCATCCTGACTCCCCTGCCACCGGTGCACACTGGATGCGGCAGCCTGTGTCTTTCCATCGTGTCAAGCTCACCAACAGCACACTGGACCCCCATGGCCACGTGAGGCCCAGGCTGGGACCCCCCGGATAAGGGTTGGGGGTGGGACCAGGGTAGGGGGTCATTCCTGTTTCTTCCCTCCCAGCTGATCTTGCACTCCATGCATAAGTATCAGCCCCGCATACACCTGGTGCGGGCCGCCCAGCTTTGCAGCCAACACTGGGGGGGCGTTGCCTCCTTCCGCTTCCCCGAGACCATGTTCATCTCCGTGACAGCCTACCAGAACCCACGGGTGAGTGACCCTGCTTGAGGGGGTGGCGTGCCCTGCCCAGGCTGTGGGAGTTTTGACTCTGGATGTGCACCCCCAGATCACACAACTGAAGATTGCAGCCAACCCCTTTGCCAAGGGCTTCCGGGAGAATGGCAGAAACTGTAAGAGGTGGGCATCATTCATTCATTCACTCGTTCATTCATCAAATGTTTATTAATCGTCCACTGTGTGCCAGGCACTGTGCTGGATGCCAGGAACACAATGTAAGTAAAAACATGTATTCACTCACTGATTTGACAAATACTTATTTAGCACCAGCTTATGTGCCAGGCACAGTTCTAGGCAGTGAAGATGCAACAGTGAACAAATCAAAGCCCCTGCCCTCATGGAACTGATGATACTCTAGTGGGCGGAGTAGACAAGTAGACAAGAGAAATAAATATTATGTAACATGTTAGGGATAAGTTCTAAAGAGAAAAGAAAGCAAGCAAGGAAGAACAGAAGGACTGGAGAGAGGTATTTATTAGATAAGAGGCCTGGAAATGCCTCATTAAGAGGACATTTGAGAAAAGACTTGGAGGAAGTATGGGAGGGAGCCAGGTGGATATCTGGGAACATGCCAGGGCCCTGAGGTGGGAGCATGCCTGCGGTATGGCGGGTGTGGAGTGAGAGAGGTGATGGGTAGCCAGGTTATGGTGGGCTGTAAAGGTTTCGTTAGGACACTGGCTTCTAACTAACCCCTTCAGAGCTGGCCCTTGCCCTCAAGACACTTAGAGTCAGGCAGAAGAGATAGATATTAATTCAAGGATCACCCTAACAAATGTAACAGTATCACTCGACAAAGGTTATCAGGGAGGGCGTGTGGTGCTGTGGGAAGTCAGGAGGCCTCCTTTAAGGAAGTTACACTTGAACTGAGACAAGAAGGAGGAGTAAAGCAGGTGAAGAGGGGACAGACGGGGGATTCCAGAGTGTGGCTGAAAGGCAGCTAGTGGAGATGGGCAGAGTGAACAAGGTGGCATGAGCTGGGATCAGACCATGCCCTGGCCTTGTTGCTTGGGAAGGAGTTTCCATGGATTCTAAATGCAATAGGAAACCATTAGAAAGTTGTAAGTGGGGAATAAATCCCAGCTCTGCTATTTCCTAGTCATTTAATTCTCTGGCCTTCCATTTCTTCTTCTGTAAAATGGGTATAATAATGGCACCTACCTGATAGGGTCCCTGGGTGAAATGCCTGGCACCTGGTAAGTGCTCTTATTACCATCATCACCATCACCATTATCATCATCATCATCATCATCATCATCATCATCATCATCATCATCATCACTATTCCCCAGGGAGCGAGACGCCCGTGTGAAGAGGAAACTGCGGAGCCCAGAGCCAGTAGCCACAGCGACCTACGGGAGTGGAGGTGAGTGTAGTCCCAGTGGTGATGGGGCCAGGCCTGAGATGCTGATCCTCCTTAGCCCACACTGTCCCTTCTGTCTCCCCAGATGCACCAGGTGGTCCCTGTGATTCCACACTGGGTGGGGACGTTCGTGAGTCAGATCCAGAGCAGGCCCCAGCGCCCGGGGAAGCTGCCCCAGCCCCAGCTCCTCCCTGTGGTGGCCCCAGTGCTGAGGCCTACCTTCTGCACCCTGCAGCTTTCCATGGGGCCCCTGGTCACCTTCCAACCAGGTGAGTGGGACAAGGGCACAGGGCTGGGCTGTTCCAGGCTGGGGATCCCTCTCCCCTGTTCTGATGCCTCTCTGCACTTCAGGAACCCCAGCTTCCCCGAGGCTCCAGACTCTGGGCGCCCAGCCCCCTACTCAGCCGCCTTCCTGGAGCTGCAGCCCGGGCCAGCAGGCTCAGGATACCCAGCAGCGGCACCCTCAGCGTCCTTTGCCTCGCACTTCCTCCAAGGGAGCCCCTTCCCTCTGCCCTACCCTGGGCCTGGGGCTTACCTGGATGTGGGCTCCAAACCAATGTACTGAGCCTTTGCTGAGCCCCTCTGCCTCCCTCCTCGTCTTCCATCACAAACCTCCAGTTCCCCTCCCCCAGGCCTGTTGCCCCCTCACTTCCACTGGCCCCATCCCCCACGCCAAATGGCTGCCTCGGGCCTCCCCCACCCCACTTCACACTTTGATTTCACTCCCACCCCCCTCTGGCTTCAAAGCTCTGGCTAAGCCGCTGGGAGTCCAGCTGGGGCCAGCTTCCCCTTCCCGGCTCTCACCTCAGTGTGAATGGAGGGAGGCTCTGCCTGGCCAAATGGGACCTGGGACCAGCACTCCCACCTCCCAGCCTCACCCTTGGGCTCGGCAAGTTCTACCCCGTCGCCCCAGTGCAAGCCACGCCAGTCTCTTCTCAGGACTAGAGTATTTTTTGTTAATAAAACTCGGAAGACAGACATCAGTGTTCTGGAAACATTGGGCTAATGGTGTTCGGCCCCGAGTGGGGCTGTGTGAGCACAGGTTCTGTGAGGAGACCCAGGCCCCAATCTAGACTTGTCATTTCCAGCTGCTTGACCTTGTGCGTGTAAATCAACACTCTGGGCCTGTTTCCTCTTCAGGAAAATGGGGGAATCAGTGTCTTGACACTCAAAGTTCTGAGAATTAAATAGGGCTGCCTGAGAACCCGCCCCTCTACCTAGCCCTCAGGAAGCCCTCAGGAGCGGTCACTGTCACTGGATGGGGACCAGGAGGCTCTGGGCAAGTTGACTGGCCTGAGCCGCACCTTGCTGGCAGGACTGGGGTTCCAAGGCAGTCAATGTCCTGACATCTACCAGGCTGCGCTGGCACCACTGCTCATCCCCAATCAATTCTGACACAAACCCAAAGACCATTTTTCTTCTTTTATTAGATTTTTTTTCTTTTTTTTTTTCTTCTCAAAATTTTTATCTAAAAACAAACAAACAAACAAAAAAAAAGGAAAAAAAAGAAAAACAAAATTATTGGAAACTTCACGGTTCAAGTGGGGAGACAGGGGAGGAGGAGCATGGAGCCAAGGCTCCAAGCCTCTCCAGAAAAGTCCTCACCCACAAAGTGCCCTCTTTTGGGGGGACAGCATAGCCGGGGACAGCCCCCCAGCCTTCGTCTGAAGAGGGCAGAGTCACAGTGGTCCAGGGGCCAGAGGGGCTGGAGGAGGCAGGGGCCAAAGGGGTCACAGGAAGTAGTCAGCCACGGGCTTTTTGGAGGGGATGCCCCGTGTCTCTTGGGGAGCGGCCTCAAAGATGATGAAATCTTTCTGGAGATGCTCGTCCAGCTCCAAGATGGCTGCCACATTCCCACAGCTGGAAGTCGGAGGGCAGCAGGGTTAAAGAAGCGGGTCAGCCTAGATCCCCACCTTGACCTCCCGGCCCAGGCAGCTCACCGGTAGCAGTAGTTGGGTGCCGACCACACAGTGAGTACAGTCTCGTTGAAGTGCCACTTATAACCTTCCATCACCAGTTGGTGGGCACGGCAGATCATGTCAATGTCGTTGGCTGCATTGAACTGGGCCACCACGTCACTGCCAAATAGGTAGCCAGCCCCACGGGGGCTCACGCCCCAGCCTGTTGTGTCTGAGGCAGATGAGGGTAGGGATGCCGAGAGGGTGTCTTCAGGGCATCAGTGGTTATCCGTGGCCCTTTGCAGGAGAGTACCCTGCCCCTCCCCCAGTTAGGCCTGTGCAGCAGGAGCACAGGGCCCGAATGCGTTCTGAGGGAGCCTGGGGGCAGGACAGCAAATGCTGAAGCAGATAAGCTCCAAAGAAGAAAGAATTTCCTGATAGTTGAGCCACCTCACCATCAGGGTGACCATGTAATTTACTGTCCAAACAGGTACACACAAGAGTGAAAGGAGGTGCTGACAGTAACCAGGCCAGGACAGCACCTGTGACCCCGGGCTGCCCAGCTGGCGGGGAGGTAGTAACAGGGCAGCGAGGGAGTGGAGGCTGCTGTTACAGCACAAGAGCCCTAGACAGGGATCAGGAGGCTTGGCTTTCATCTCGGCTCTGCTCCATCTAGCTGAGGAGGCCCACAAAATGAGGGGTCCTCGGGGGGCTACCATTCTGGGAGTCTGACCTCTGCAGAAGCCCCTTCACATTCAGGGAGCTGATGATTTTGTCCTCAACAAGCCCCTGAGCAATGACATACATCCCCCCCCAATCCCCCAGCTCAAAGCACCCAGCTCCCCATGTTCTCCTCCTCATCAAGGGTGCCAGCCAGTTGGCAGTCAAGCACGGACGCCAGTGAGGACCGGCCCCGCTCTGCTGTGTCCCAAACTCACCAGCTCGGGCTTTCCCTTCAAGGCACCTGCTTTAACCACAGGACCCCCTCAGTCACTCACCAAACTATGAGTAGAGCTCCTGCCCTCACCTTCAGGGTCGGACCAGAGCAGGTCACACATGGGCCCGTCATGAGGCACCTCTTGCTTTCGGTCAATTGTCCGGATCTGGTCCAGTGTCTGGATGGAGGGGGAAAGGCCCCCGTGCACACAGAAGATCTACAGGGGAGAGTGAGACAGGCGGGAAGGGAGGCTGAGGCCCAGCGCCTCTTCCATCTCTCCCATCCCCGGGAGCTGTGTGGCGGGCCTACCTTGCCATCGATGATGGCCGACAGGCTGAGGTAGTCAAAGATCTCAGTGCAGTAGCGCCACACGGTCACCGAGCCGTACTTGCGCAGACACTCGTCATAGAAGCCGTAGACCTGGGTGATCTGACGGCTTTCGTGGTTGCCCCGGATCAGGGTGATGCGGTCAGGATAGCGAACCTGGAGGTAGGCACCACGCCAGGCCTGGGGTCGAGGCTCTGTCTCGTGCTCCTAGATGTCCTCACATCTGCCAGCCCCGCTGCATCCTCATCACTACTGCCGTGGCCCAGATTCCTGTCACCTCTGCCTGAACGGTGTTCCATCCACCTCACACGCTCCCAGTCCCTCCTCCAGAGGAGGCAAAGCTGAATCCTCTCCCACCTCCTGCCCACCTCACAACTACAAACCTAATGGCCCCTCCTTCATCCACCAGGTACAGACCAAGCCCTTAGCAAGACACTTAGAGCACTTTGTCATCTGGTCCCTTACAGCCTCTCTCCCCCCAGTGGATAATGTACCCAGCTGAACTCAACTCCTTGCCACTTTCTGAACTGGATGAGCCTCTATTTCCTCCCCTACAATGCCGTCCCTCTGACCTCATCCTCCAGGGGCCCAATCAGATGTCCCCAAGTCAAGGAAAGCTTCTCTGACCACCCAAGCAGAATCTGTCCGTCACCAGCAGCACAGCTCAAGAGTTGGGGGTGGATGGAGCAGGAGATGAGGGCCGAAAGGATGCAGACAGGTCAGGCCTGAGGTGGCCCAGGTCTGGGGTCCAGAAGTCAGGGGGTCCCACCTTAAGTGCCAGCAGCAGGAGGAACGTTTCGACGCTGTAGAAACCACGATCCACAAAGTCCCCCATGAAGAGGTAGTTAGTCTCAGGGACGTCGCCTCCCACCTGAGGAGGGAGGAAGAAGGTTCCGCTTGGTCCTAAACTGTCCCCGACCCACTGTGGTGGCCCATTTCCAGTCAAGTTGAGGCCCTTCTTTCACAATGGGCCCACCTGACTAGGGGCCTCTGGCCTCCACTCCACTCACCAAACTCAAAAGTTTCCACTCTCAGTTAAAGGGGTCTTCCAGTCATCCCCCAGGTTACCTTTCCCATTGTTTCCCCACACTCACTCTGAACAGCTCCTTGAGGTCATAGAATTGTCCATGGATGTCACCGCATACCTGGAAGTGAGAAAGCAGATCGGAACTCAACAGTCCGAAAGCCTCTGCTACCAGGGGCTGTCCTTCAAAACACCCACTGCTTGAGAAGATCCTTATCGCTCTCGGCTAAGCCTCTGCTTCTCAGGGCCAAAAACCTACTCTCCCACCCCAATCCCCCCATCCCACACTGAGTGCCAACTATTCTGGGGGCAAGAGCTAGAGCCACTTCTTTCCAGCTAGACCTGCAGCTCCCAGAGGACCTGGCCCCCTCCTCTCCCTACTCCCCACCAGGCACCCAGAATAAAGTCACTAGTAACACACAGGAACACGTGGAGTCATCACTCACCGAACTGAGTTCTTCTGCCCTGGTCAAGAGCATCCCTCCAATGACTCCAAAGACCCTGCCCATAGCAGCCAATTCTTCTAGCAAAGCTCCCTTGAAGATGGGGCTCTCAGGGATGAGGGGTAGACCTCGGAGCCCACAAGATTAAGGGGAATGACCACGTGCCTAAAAGACCAAGCCAGGCTGTGGAGGGACGGCGGGTACTCACTGTGACTGGCGAGTCCACCCTCTGCACGTTGCTCTCCTCCACCAAGATCTCTCTGGAGACAGGAGAAGACCAGGGTCACCAAAGCCGAGCCAGCCCAACCCTATTCCTGACCTTTTCTGCGGGGGAGGGGAGGATGAGAGGCTGTCCTTGAACCTCTAGGGGGCAGGTCAGAGGTGTGCAATTTCCCCAGGATAGCCTGACCACAGCCCCACTGCTCGAGACCCTTCTGTGCGTGGCTCCCTGCTGCCAACAGGCCAAAGCCCAAGCTCTTGTTCAGCCTTTGCAAGGAGTCTGGGACTTTCCCAGCCTTGACCCTCCACGCTGCTCCCTTTCACACAGCCAGCACTTACTCTCAGAAAACAGATGTCCTCCTCCTCCTCTCCACGGAGCCCTCTGCTCAGAGACCGTGCCCTCGGCCGAGCTCTTACAGCCCCTCTCTCCCCACCACAGCGGCCTCCTCCCGGACTGTCCCAAGTCATGGGGATGGTGCCCTGGGCAGGCTGGCCATCGGAGGCACCTTCAAAGTGATACGCTGTTGACGCTTTTCTATTATTTATTTAGAGGAAGTGAGGACCTGGTCCTCCCTTTCTCCTTGCAGTGCAGTCTACTTCTACCTGAGTGAGCTTGACATGAAATTGCTTTGTCCGTTACAGACACCTAATCGTAAGTAATGCCGTGTTTCTAGATTTTGTCCTTGATGATCACGGCAGCCGTGAACACTTCAGTTCACACCACGTGCCAGGACGGTAGTAAGAGCTCTGCATGGATGACGCAGGCAATCAAACCACCACCCTCGAAGGCAGGCACTCTGATGATTCCTATGGCTCAGATGAAGAAAGCGGCCAGTCACACAGGCAGAAACTGAACCAAGGCAGCCTGTTCCAGTGTGTGGCCCTTACCAAGCTAGTCTGCTGTGGGAGGCACTTGCTCAGCCCTCTCTCTGCCAGTCCCCTCCCGTAAGACCAGGAGTTCCTTGGGCTTAGGGCGCTCTGTACGACTAAGGTGGCTCCAGGGAGGTGTGCCTCGGTTTCCAGGAATGGCAGGAGGCGCTGGCGGTGGTCCAAGGGGCCAGACAGCAGCTAGGCTCTCCCACCTGTACTGCATCTTGTGCCAAACATCCGCCACATGACTGCTTATAATGACCTTTCCAACTGACTTGGGAGGTGCTTTCCATCCTCATCTGACAAAGAAACTGAGGCTTTAGAGAAAAAAGGGGCAGAATCAAGGTCACAAAGCTGGAGAGTGGCTGAATTGGAACCTCAGGGGTCCAATTTCCTGAGATTTTATACCAGCCCCTTCCACAGACTCTGGGTCGCAACCTACCTCAGTGCCAGCAAGGCCTCAGCACAGCGTGGGAACCAGGCCCCAGCTCTGTCACCTGCAGCACATCACCAGCCCTCTCAGGGCTCACACCTGCTCACCTTCACTTCCACAACGAACACTGCTGACCAAAGCGCCAGACCCTGTCCCTGGATATGAAGAATCTCATGCAGGCTCCGTAAGGATTTCAAAGACTTGGAGATGTAGAGTGACTTGACCAGGGTCACACTGTTTATAGGTGACAAAGCTATACTTCATACTGAAGACCACCCGATTCAAAACCCTCGGCCGTTCTAATGTGCTGATGATTTTCAGAAGAGCAAATTCAGCTCCCAGGCCTCTGTAGTTCCAAGGTTTTGAGCCTCCGTACCCTCTGAGCAAGCAAAAGCTCTTGACACGACCAGCCTCAGCCTGGGCCCCTGGTGGGTCCTCAGGAGGCCACGGCCAGGTGCTAGAGTTGGTCCTCCTCCAGATTGGGCCTGGGATAACAATGGCCACCTCAGGCCTGAGCCTAGTACCTCTAAGCTCCATCATAGGAGCTGGGCAGGACCCTTCCACTCCTCAGTAGCCCCCTGCTGCCTCTCACAGAGTCTAAATGTCTGTCTGCCTGGCTGTCAGTGAGCGTGGAGTATGGTCAAAGACCTGGATCCAAAACCAGGCTCCCCTCCGATCAGCTGTGAGACGAGGGGTAAGACATTATCTTCTCTGAGGCTCAGTGTCCTCTTTGTGAAATACTCACCCCATGCCCTGCCTATTCCACAGCGCTGCAAAGAGCAATGAAGACTGAACACACGAAGAGCCACAGACGAGCATTTAAAAGCAGGCCCTGCCTGTTCACCAAATCCACGCAGGCCCTGTCTGGCTGTTACAAGTTTGTGTGGGGCAAAGCCAAGCAAAGAGCCTGACGGCCACTTTCTCTCTGGATGGCCTTGGTCAAATCACTAGGCTTCAAGGAGTCACAGCTTCTGTTCTGTAAAATGGGGCTAATGATTCCAACCTCACAGGATGGCTGTGGGAAGGAAATGGATGTAAGTTCTTTGCCAGTACAAGGCCAGGCTAACAGTGGGCCTGTTGTTCCATCAATGTGGGGTAATTCTGCTGGCACTTTCCCCACAATTCTCCAGTATGGTGGAAGCCATGAAAAGTTCCTCAGGAGGCAGGTAACTGGTCTCCTCACCGCTGCCCACACATCTCAGGGCTCCACTCCTATTCTCATCCTGCTAGGAATGCCCTTCCTCACTGGGCCTGCCCCCATCAGCTATCCAAATTATTTTCATCTTTCAAGGCCACCTTCTCTTATAATCCTTCTCTAATAACTGCTGTCCATATCAGCATTGCCCTCTTCCTACAAAATAATTTCAGTAACACCCAACGTTTGTCCGGCAGTTACATTTTACCAAAGCCTATGCTAAGCACATCCCAAGCACCAACCATCTTATTAAGTACTATTATCCCCACATGAAGAAACGGAGTCTCAGAGACCTCAACATCACCAACACAGCGAGGAAGTTGGCAGAGCTGATTCCAACCTAGTGCCATCATACTCCAAAACCTGGTTCTTAATCACTACATCACCCTACTTCCCACAGAACTGAGTTGGGCCTCCCTCCACACCTTGCTTAATTCTACTCTGGCTTATTGGCTACTATTTCCTAGGCTCCCACAATGAATATGAGGGTGATCCAACTCCACTTTCTTGCATTATGGCCCGAAAAGGGACAGGACATGGAAAACTGGCTTCACGATCCATCACTTAATTGTTGAATATGAGAGTCCTCACCTGTAAGATGGGATCAATTCCATCCACCTTTTAGGGTTGTTATTGGAATTAAAAGAACACTGTAAACCACAGAGTCTTTAGCGTTTCTGCCTTGAACTCCTGTTCTTGCTGACACTCCCTTTTATCATCTTATTCTTCGAGGTCTATCCCAAAGTTCCGCCAAGAAACGTTCTCTGTTCCCCCCAGACAGATACGGTTGTTTCCCTGAGCTTCCTAAGTACTTTCTGTAACTAACTCCACTGAAAACACATCATCTAACACTTCAAGTGTCTTCATCCAGGTCTGTCTTCCCCCAACAGGCTGGCTGCTCCTCGAGGGAAGAGGCCCTATTCCGCTCCTCTCCGGGAAAGCTTCCAGGATGAGCCAGGCCCAAAGTTCTCAGCTGGGTTTGCCCCGGGCCGGAACCCCAAGCCTCTCTTCCCCGGAGTCACAGGGCTCACCTAGCCTTAGCGCACAGGGCCTTGACTTCGCTCTCTTTGATGAGCTCGCAGCGCCGCAGCTGCTCGATCTGCCGGTCCAGGTCGCTGATCTCCGCCATGGCCCACCCCCCGGCGCGGGTCAGAGCCGGGGCCGCCGCCCCCTCCGCACCGCACAGGGGTCTCCTGGGAAAGGCGAAGACAAGCCCGCGGATCAGAGTGTCCCTAGGGGGCGCCGGGTCGGGGTCGGGGGCAACTCGATTCTGGAGCTGGCCCGGCCTCCCCACTCCCGCCTCCCCTCACATCGGCCCCCGGGCCCCCAGCGTCCCACAGGCCGGGCCGCACCCCCGCTAACTCCCGTCGAGCCCCGCGGGCCCGCGCTGGGGACGGCGGCCTAGAGGGGTCTCAGACTACTACCGCCGCTGCGACTCCGGCTCCGGCTCCCGGGGTCCCTGTCTTCCTCCTTCCCTCCGCTTTGGGCCCCCGCCACCACCGCTTCTACTTCCGGCCCCGCCGCGGAAGCAGAGGAAGAGCAGTTCCGCCGCGCGCCGGACGTGGCGTCATACACACACTCCCCCTCCCACGCCGCGCCCTTACCCCACCCCCTCAAGCCTGAGAGTGGAAAGGAGCCCAAGGAACCGGATGTCGGCAACAAGCGGACGGAAGTGATTGTGGGCTAAGCCGATTGGCGCTGCGAGGGATGTTAGGGACCTCAGTCCAGTCTCCTCATCTCAGTGAGGGAAACTGGAGCTGAGCCGGGGCTCCGACCTGTAACTTTAAGTTACACGTTTTTGTTTACCTGTTTTAGCAGACCTCCCCCATTACAATCCCTGAGGGATGGAACTTTGCCCTGTTTACACTTGCAGCCCCAGTGCTTACTTTGAACAAGGCCTGGAACAGTTGGCATACAGCAGTATTCGTTCAATGGTGAAGGAATTCCAGTCCGGATCTCTTTCCAGGGCCCCAGAGAAATCTCTGCTGTGGAGGACCTCCGAAATTAGAAGTGGAAAAGAGTCCACCTTCCCCACACCAAGTCTATACCTCAGCTAGCATGACCTCCCCGATTCCAGAATGATCCCTTTGACACCCCTCAGCTGCTTATTGTCTGCAGTTTTACTTTTTTTTTAGAGGAGGAAGCTGGCTAAAAAAGGTTAAGTAACTTGTTCATGGTTGCATAGCTAAGAACTTTGGGTTTGAATCGAAGTTGAAGTTTTTGTTTGTTTGACTGCGTTGGGTCTTCGTTGCTGCCGGCAGGCTTTCTCTAGTTGTGGCGAGCAGGGGCTACTCTTCATTGCAGTGCGCGGGCTTCTCATTGCGCTGGCTTCTCTTGTGGAGCACAGCACGCAGGCTTCAGTAGTTGTGGCGCGTGGGCTCAGTAGTTGTGGCTCATGGGCTCTAGGGCGCACGCAGGCTCAGCAGTTGTGGCGCACGGGCTTAGTTGCTCTGTGGCATGTGGAATCTTCCCGGACCAGGGCTCGAACCCGTGTCCCCTGCATTGGCAGGCAGATTCTTAACCACTGCACCACCAGGGAAGTCCCCAAAGTTGAAATCTGAACCCAGGAAAGCTGTGTCCTCAGTTCTAGTTTCTTCTGTCACTTACTCTTTCTGGCGCTTTGTCATTAGAAACTTTATAAAACATCCCAAACTGACATTTGAAGTCCTCTGCTTCCCTAGTCTCTTGCTGCACGCAGAGGAAGTGATTGGTCTTTAAACAAACTTCTTGGTGTCAGAGCCCTTTTGGAATGTCCTTTTTGCTATCTTCTATGGACCCTCAATTTCTAGTTGCTTTACTTCAGACTTTGTTTCACAGAGAGCTGAGTGAGGCTAGGCACAGAAGTGAGGCCACAGTTTGAAGGTGCACTAGACACCAGTTCTGTTTTGGATGTAGGCAACAGATGCAAATGTGCAGAGAGAGGTAAAGGACTAAGTTCTTAAATTCCTAGAAGGTACTAAGTTTCTATGCAGATGACTATAGGGATTCAGTAGGTCCAGAGATCAGAAAGGTGAAGATTTTTTTTTTCCCCTCTAGAGGAGAGCTCAGACAGGAAATGGTCCACATCATGAAATTTGGGAAGTGGCAGGACTAACTATGTTGTTGGTTATGACCAAGATCTTTAATACCCAAAAAGATCTGATATAGTTACTATTACACCCCAGCCTGGGTGAACGGAGAAGGGTTCAAAGCACGGTATAGGGGAAGTGCAGGGCCCTCATTCTGGCTTCATGGAATGCAGAAGCCACAGAGCTTCAGTTCTTAACCCGGAACCTGAGCTCCACAGTTCTGCGTGTGTGTGTGTGTGTGTGTGTGTGTTGTTGAAGTGGATGTCAGAGAGGATTCCAGGTTCTTCAAGGGGTTCCACAGCCCAGAGTCTAAGAAGTCAGTTCTAATCCCATCTCCTTTTAAGATGGGAAAACAAACAAGCTCAACAGTGCAGATTAAGAAGACATGCATTAATGATCTTGTTTCAACCAAGAAACAGTGAGGCAAGATCGCCTTAAGGACAAATTGGGAATAACAGTACCTACTCCTGTAGAATACTTATCATGTTGTATGGCTTATAGATTCAGGAAATCTTAGTTTCTGTCAGTGGCTGTTTTTTTGTGACAGGGGCCTTCTACACCTATGAGTTCTGGGCCTAAAACTGAGGCTGAGGCTGCAGCCTCCTAAGACCAGCAGTTACACATGCACTCCCCCACTGTAAGCCTCATCGGATGCTGCTGGTAGAAGGAAGAGAACACTGGGTGGTTGGAAGAAAATTCACAAGCTCTTCTCTTGAAGCCCTGGGCAAGTATTAAACAAAGTATTAAACCAATTCATCTCCTTCACCTATTTTTCTGCTCAAGAAGGAAGAACATAATGCAAGGGCGCTTTCTTCTCCGGGCTCTGCCCCCTCCCCCAGCACCCCCCTGCCCTAGACACCACAGACGTGGACAACAGACTCCCCCTTAAATAGTTGTTTATTGGCAGTAGGCTGGAAATGGTGGAGTTAGCGTACACAGACAACACCAGGCATCAATGTCACGAGGGAGGCAAGAGTGACGGGAAAGAGCAGCCTGGAGCCCCGGTTGAGGCCCCCTCTCTTCAAGAGTGAGTGTGGGAGGGGGCAGGGCCTGGAGTGTTGAGGGGGCAGCCTTAGAACACCTCCGCTTAGTAGGCATGGTTAGAGATGAAGAGGGACTCACTGGCTGCAGCCCCTGCCTTACCACTTGGGGTGTACTTTCCTTGGCAGGCAAGGCTGTTGGCCTAAAAGGGGAGAGAAGCCAGAGTGAGAAGGTTCCTTCCCAGATCCCATCCACCCCAGCACCCTGCCCACCTCCTGCCCCATCCTTACCAGGGCTCGCTTGATGTATTCTTCCTGGGCAGCCTTCAGGTTCTCCTTCTTTCCACCCCAGGCCTTCAGGGCAGAGGCCTGCAGGGCTCGGCCATAAGAGAAGGTCAGGGCCCACGGCTTCAGCAGGTGGCACTTGTTGATGGCGCTGAGGTTGATGGATGCCTCCTCCTCACTCTGGCCTCCAGATAGGAAGGTGATCCCTGTAGAACAAGGGGGTGAAATGGGGGGAGGGGTTGTAGTCAGAGACCCGGGGGACTGGTAGGAGGCCCTAGAAGCTGACCTGGAAATCAGAGCACATGGGCACAAGGTTTATGGGTACAGTTCATCTACCTCCCAGAGGTCAAGATGAGGGTGTGGGTCTCACCAGGGACAGCGGGGGGCACTGTGCGACGCAGCGCTGTGACAGTTGCCATGGCAATCTCCTCGTGAGAATATTTATGGGTGCAGGCGTGGCCTGGGGTTACCATATTGGGCTTCAGCAAGGTGCCTTCCAGGTAGACGTGGTGGGCACTCAGAGCCTTGTAGACAGCAGCCAGCACCTACAGCAGGGCGGGACCAAAGTGGGGTAGGGTGGAGCAGGGAGGGGGACGGGGGTCAGCCCCAGGGCCCCCAGCCCAGCTCTCTAGCCCACCTCACTGCCCAGGCAGGCAACCTACCTTCTCGGTTACATGCTGACAGCGTTTCAAGTCATGGTCCCCATCAGGGAGGATCTCAGGCTCCACGATGGGCACAATGCCATTCTGTGGGGTGAGGGACAGGGCAGCCATGAGGCCTCCTAACCCAGAGCCCCACCTACGGCTCTTCACAGCCACTGACCAAGATCTTATCTCCATGACAACAGAGACCCCTGGCTTCACAGCCCTTGGCAGATTGCAGGAGATCAGCCATCTGCCCAGATCCACCTGCACAACCCCTATTCTGCTCTTCTGCTTGCAGAGCCCTCCACGGGCCCAAGCCTGGTGCCTGGTGAGGATCCAGAGCAGTTGCCTTGGGGAAGGTGGGTAGCCTGGCAGATGGGTGGCAGGCTAGCTGACACGCTGGAATGGAAAGAGGTGGGAAGTGGCCTCTTGGGGACCTACAGGCCCACCTGCTGGCAGATGCTGGCATAACGGGCCAGGACGTTGGCGTTTTCCATGATGGCCAGGGTGGAGGGGGTGTGTTCCCCTATCTTCAGCACACAGCGCCACTTGGCAAAGTCAGCTCCGTCCTTCTTGTACTGGGCACAGCGCTCCGACAGCCCATCCAGCCCTGTAGAGGGGACGGAGGAATCAAAGCATGGCAGAGGAGGGGGCACGTGGCTCCCACACACCCTGGGCACCCAGAGGGGTACCGAGCTGGGTGGGCTGGTCGGTAGGGCCGGGAGCTAAACGGTTCTCACCTTGGGTGGTTGTCTCGCCGTTTGTTCCTGCCAGGGGTACTACACCCTTGTCTACCTGTTGGAGTGGGGCAACAACACAGGACAGGGAAGTGATCTCTAGTGCCATTTTCTCCTCTGTAGCCCCGCCCTGTCCCGGCTTTACTTCATCTCTCAAGTATCTTTCCTGTTTTGCAAATGTTTCACGTAGTCATGTTATCTGATCCTATAGAGCAGGACACACACAGAGAGCCTGGGCTCCTACCACTTACTAACCCTATGAGCAAAACACTTCATGGCCTTGAGCATCTGGTTTTTCAATTGTATAATAAGCGTAACACCTGCCTCTCACAATTGCAAGGATTAAAAATGCCAAGCAGGTCCCATATGTTTCTAGCTTTTTTACACACGATTTGGAGGTGATCTGGGGCAGACTCCACCCGAGTCTCCAGGCTCCCGACCCGAAGTTCATCCCCCAGCCTGCTACTCTGGATTTCTTTCCCCCAGATCCATCTTACATCTCACACCCTGAGGTCTAGCCCCCTCACCTTGATGCCCACAACACCGCCCTTGGCTTTGATAACTTGCGGGAAGGGACGCCCATCATCTGTCTTCTGGTAGAGCGTCTCATGAAAGAGGATGACGCCCCCAATGCAGGGATTCACGCGGTCGTCGGCAGTCAGCAGCAGTTGGCGGTAGAAGCGCCGGTTCTCCTCGGTGTTCTCAGTGCCAATGGACTGCAGTCGCTTGGCAATGCTCCCTGTAGGGAAGCATCACATGGGAATAAGGGGATCAGCCTATCACCCCCAACCTGGGGCCCTCCTCCCACTGTGTCCTGCCCGCACCGGTGGACTCATCTGCAGCCAGGATGCCCTTGCCCGGAGCCACGATCCGGTGAGCGATGTCAGAGAGCTCCTTCTTCTGCTCCGGGGTCAGTGCTGGGTGTTGGTGGGGCATGGTGCCTGTCAGTTCCTGGGCAAGAGACAGACCAGGGAGGGCTAGTTAGCAGGGTCTCCCAACAAGCAAGGCCCCTTGCCTGGAGGTCAGGGCAAAGGTTCCCTACCTCCCCTGCCCCACAACTGGCAGGTCTTGGGGCACTTCCTGTCCCCAGCTCTCCCCTACACCCGACTTCCCTATACTAGGCCTGCCTCCTGCACCTTTCCTAACTCTGTTTGTTGCTGGGTGTTGCCCAGCTGAGGGTGGGGCTGTATACTGGCATCTGGGGTAAAGGGAATAGGCCAGAGCCATGGACAGGCAAGTCACATGGAAGCCGGACCCTCCTGGCTTGTGCTCTGCCATGGGGTCACCTTGCCTGGAAGCAAAACCGAACCAGAGTATTTTAGAATTAGAGGTTGTGCAGAAGGCAGAAGGCCCGACCTCCTCATCTGAAAGGAGCCAGAGAAGGGAAAAGGTCTGTGTTTCAAGCCACACAGCAACCCTAGAGCCAGATCTGAGAGTAGAACCCAGATCTTCTGACTGTTACACGAGTGTTCCTTGCAGTCCACTCGAGATCCCAGGGCTGGCTCAGGCTCCATGGCCTCAAGGACACCCCAAGGTCAGGCTTCTCCCCCCACGGTGGGGGGAGGTTGTTAGAAAAAGGATGTTAGGAAGAAGGCAGGAGGGTCATCAGAAGCCCAGAAAAGGGCCGTAGAGGAAGCCTAGCCCGAGGTGGAGAAAAGGGGTGAGGTCTGTCGTTCTCACTGCTCATACAGGGTGAGAGAACGTGGAGGAGAGGCAAGCGCCCACCCCTTCCCCTGAAAAATGCTCATGTCTGCTCTGCGGCTGCAGCTGTTCCAGGCTCAGAATCAAGGTCACCCGATAAGGAAAAATAGGGAAAGTGTTCATGGGGCATCAGAAGCTGCCGAGGGGTTTCCCCTCCTCGGCGGGGGCACCCGTCTCCCAGGACAGGGCCAACCACCCGCTTTCGGGAACCCTGAAGCAGTGTATGAGCTGGCCCCCACCCCTTGCGGCATCCTAGGATCCCTGCAGAGGCAAAGGGGCCGTAATACTTGCACCAAGAGTCCTAACAAGAAAAGGGGAGGGGGAAATGGCACTTCATCTCGCCCTACTTCCTTCCTCCCTGCTGTGACTCAGCGCGGAGCGGCCCTTGGACTGCGCAGCAAACTGCGGGAGCTCAAGCTGGAAGAGTTGGGGAGTCTGGGCTACGAGCACAGGTGTGGGTGGTGGTGGAGGAGGGGAGATCCTGGGCCCGGGTGGGGGGCTCCGCGCGGACGCCCGACCCGCCACTACACCTCGGATCCTTCTCCACGACCCTCTCCCTGATCTTCGCACGTGGCGAGGGGCGCTCACCTGGCACAGGAGAGGGGCGGATTGGCAGGGTGCAGCGGTGGAGGGCCGCGGGCTGGCGAGTGGACTGAGGGAGCGAACGCGGCAGTCGTCACCGGGACTCTGGTTCTGCGGCGCGTTCCAAGGGGAACACAGCCTACTCAGCTCCCGAGGGGGGCGCGCGGGGGCGGGCAGGCAGGAGGCGGTGCCGCGCCTTATAAAGGCACCGCTCCACCCTCCGAGGGGTTTTTCCCTTTGCCGGGGGCCGGAGGCGCCCCGGCGTCCAATTGCAGGCGAGGGACTGTGCGAGAGTCCGCCCCCCGAAAGGCGAAGCCCGGAGGCGGCGCTTGGGCGAGGACCGTGCGGCGAGAACACGATCCCTTCCCCCACCCCGTCCCCCTCGGACGTGACTCGGGCCACATCCCGCGGGTCGCGGGGGCCTTCCCCTCCCTCTCCCTTCTCCTCCCCCACCCCCCCTGCTTTGCGTGCTTTGGGGCGCTGTTACTCAGCCGATTTGGGGCACCGGCAGAGATGGGGATGGGGTGGGGTCGGGTCGGGGAAAAGCGGGTGGCAGAGCCCGAGAAGACTGAGGCTCAGCTTCCCCCGCCGCGGGCCCAGTCCAGAGGCCCGCGGCAGCCCCAGCTTCCGGCTGCGCTGAGGCAGCTTGCGTCGCGTTGTAACCGAATCCAGAGGTCAAGCGACTGCGAGCCCCGGCGGAAGAGAGGGCGGCGAGGGCACGCACGGGGAGCGCGAGGAGACGGCGGGGGCTGGCAAGGGGCGGAGGCGAGGCGGCAGCGGTTCCGGGTGTTCCGCGGGGAGAGTGCCTCCGCCGCATCTGCGCCCCATTCCGGCGGGTCTGGCTCCCGGGACCGGGAGGGCGTACGCGCCCGCCGCCCGGGCCGACCCCCGAAAGCCAGACCCAGCGGAAACCCGCCGGCTACCGCTCTGCCCAAGCAAGTCTGGGGATGCGGGGCCAGAGTCCCTGCGAAACTTCTCCCTGGCACTGACTTTCTTCTCCAAAATAAAATCCGTCCCCCAGCTGTCAGCCTCCCAGATATTCTTCTAGCCTCCCCATCCTACCCGCCAGGTCTCCCCTCTTAACCCTCTTAATCCCGACGCCTCCAGCCCAGCCCCACCCCCGCTCCGTCCTGCTGGTGCCCACCTGCGAGAAGGAGGCCGAAGGAGCGGGCAGAGCCTGGTCAGCAGCGAGTGAGTCAGGCCACACCCGGGCTGGGTTATAAGGCTGCTCCTGCCCTACCCCCAACCAATGTCCCCGACCTTCTCCGGTGACCCTTGCCCTTCCCTCGCCACAGATCCCCTGGTAGGGGATCTATATTTAGGGAAACCTGAAGCTCCTGACATTCATGCCAGCTGGGGGCCTAAAGTGAAGGATGGGAAGGAAGCTGTGGGCCTGCCTCTTTGGGGGTGGGGGGAGGGTCCCCTGCCCACTCACCAGTACTTCAGAGGAAATTTCTTCCTTGGAAATCCAGACTGAGGCCCTCAAAAGGTTGTCAAGAGAAATCTTTGGACAGGGATCTGTGGGGAGGGAAGGAGGGTAGGGGACTTAGATCCACGGCCTTCCCTGCCTCCTCCTCTGCTCCCCTGACTCCGGGCCTCTCTCTGGCTGCTGTGATTCTCTGGAGCCTGTTTCTTTAGAGGGAGAGCACATGCAGGCACTACAGTCACACCTCAGAATAACCAAGAGTCCATGGACAGGGTGTGCCTGGGGTACCCCTACACCCTGATACTCAAGGCCCAAGTTTGTCCCATAATGCTCACTGTGGTGAGCAGTGTCCCCCACCCTCACCTTCAAATACGATCATTTACTTGGGGAGGGGGAGAGGAGGGCAGGGGCACCTGCCAGAGCACCAGCCACTCTCTCTTCTGGCCCTCCAAAGGGGCTGCCATCCAGCTGGCGGAGGGCTCCTTGAGTCCCACTCTGCAGGGAGCCAGGCTCTCCACTGCTGGTTCCCAGGCTGGTGAGCTGGGTAGGCCATCTGTGGTTCCAATAGCCTGGAGAAGGGTGTCCTGAGGCCCCTCAGGGAACAGGTCATGTGGGCCCTGGGAGCTGGCCGCTCCCCAAAGGGCAGGGACCCTGGGTCTTGTCATCGGAGCTTGATCTCAAAGCAGAGACAGTTGAGGCTCTGGCAGTCAGGAAGCTGGCACGCACAGGCACAGTCACAGAGCGGGCAGCAGCGAGGGCAGTGAGGGGCCCAATCCTGAGGGAGAGGAGAACGGGGTGAGGGCGTTGAGCAGGAGGAAGGGGGACCAGAGCCTGAAGCTGTCTCCTTCTCAGGGAAGAAGGGAACAGAGTGGCCTGGAAAGTCCCATTTGCCCAGTGGATCAGAGGGTACCAGCCACCATTCTTGGGAACAAGTCAATTCTTTGTGCTGTTGAGAAATCAGCAAGGAGGCAATGTTCCTAACAACTGGGTTCAGGAGCTGGAAGAAATCATTCGGTGGGGTGGGGTGGGGTGGGGGGGTCCTTTCTTTCTTCCCATCTTATGGATGAGGAGACTGAGGACCAGAGGTCAACTGGACCCATGCTTAGGTCACAATGTTCAGCTCAGAGATGGTTCTCCTATATCACGCAATTGAAAGTCGTTAGACTGGGAACACACACAGTCTATGATGAAAACCACTTGTTGGTTTTGTGGATTTCTTCCTTGGCCTGAGACCAAGCTGGATCTCATTCATCCTCTATTTCTGAGCACCTACTCTGTGCCAGGCACAGACTATGTTCATGAATGATTTTTAAAATCTAGTTTTCCTTAAAAATGGTAATTTGCAGATTTAATTTTTTAATGTTTAAAAGGAGTTACATCTCTTTTATTTATCAGAAACTTGAGTAGAGGGCCTCTTTACAGAAGAGGAAACGGAGGTTCAGAGAGGGGAGTGATCGTGCAAAGGAATACAACGAAGGAATGGGGCTGGGATGGGTCTGGGCCTGCCTGCTTCCAGTCCTGAGATCCCCCTTGACCTACTGCTTCCCGGGGCCATGAATAGCAGCTTCTTTCAGGGTCTGCTAAGGCAGGGACAGTTCATCTCCTGTCTCCACTGAGCTACCAGGGGACTCAGGCTCAGCAGGTGTCTGAGATACAGATGAATGTTGAATGAATGAATCAATCAAAGCATATCATTTTTCCCTCTTTAGGCAAAGAAGAAAGTAGAGGGCAGCTCCTAGGGGAGACAGAAGGTCTGCCTCTTGGGGAATAGGAACAGCAAGTCCTTAGAGACAGGAAGGGAGAACCGGTCCACTCCGACCCACTCCTCTTCTGCCCTGGGACACAGATGATCTGTCACCGCTGCAGGCAGGGACTGGAGTCAGGCCAAGTGGCTGGAATAGGACCCACCCAGGATGTGTGACAAGGTTGGCTCCTTGAGGCCTGAGGCAGAGTTAGTGACAGTCACAGTTGCACAGCTCAATCAGACACCGGGCCAAGCCAGGAATAGGGGAATGACCTTTAGAAGAGCTGAGGTTTCGGGGTGCAGTGTCCGATGACTGGTGAGATCAGATATCACCAGGGGCTCCGGTGAGGGGAGGGCATCTGTTCCTGCTAAAAGAATCGTCTCTCTAGAAAGAGGTAGAAGTATATCATGGTGGAGGGGAGAGAGCGAGGTGGCTTCCTTGTATTTGATGGGGGTGTGGTTTGGGGTGTCTCTGGGGAGTCCCAGTCTGGGCTGAAGTCAACTCTGCGGGTTTCTGGAGGACCGCACCGTCATTCTGTGCGCAGAATTGGGGGCTGAGAGAGGTCCCACTGCTCTCGCTTCAGAGAAGAGGGTATTAAAAGCATTTCTTGGCTCTGCCCCCTGGAAGGGTTTGGCTCTAGTCGTTAATAACTAGCTAATGGATATCTCGACTCTCACAGGCAGCCTTGCGGCTTCTGGAAGGAATCTGCTTTTTAAGTACATTAAACAAGGGCTCCACATGACTGTTAACCCCCATGCTTCTCTAGGCCCGTAGTTTTTCACTCTGATTTCTTTCACTTTGAGGTTGTGAAGGCCAGCCACCGTTACTGTTTGGAGCTCAGGGTTTGAATCTAATTCAGGCCCAGGTGTGGCTAATTCATGATTTGCACCTCAGTTTCCTCATCTCTGAAATATATTTTAAATATAACACCTACTTCACAGGGTCACTGTGGGGAATCAGTGGAAGGCACGAAGCCCGGTGCCTGGTAGGGAGGGAGCTCTCAGCAAAAGGGAGCTCTTCTGTCACAGCGCTTTTCCCTTAGCAGTAGCTCTTAACCCTGGTGGTATGTGTCAGTCGTGTAAGAACTTGTTAAAGATTTGCAAATTCCGATCCCATTCCAGATCTACTGGACATGGGGCCTGGATGCCTGGCTTTCCATTTACGCCTCCTCCCAGCTTCTGATCACACAAGGGGCTGAGAACCAACCACTGCCCTGGATTGCATCATTTCTCACCCTCGATTCAGAATGTGAGGCAATTTCTCACATTGCCTACTTATTTCTCTCTGTCCTTCGTGGGAATGTAAGCCCCGTGGCCGTGTCTACCTTGTTTCCACTGCACCCCCAAGGCTCAGCACAGTGCCTCAACAGTGACTCCATAAATCTTCCGTAAGTGAATAAATAAATGAATGAATGAATTAGGTCCTCACGACATACCTGTGAAAGAAGTAACATAGGCAGGTTTCTCCCTGAGAGAAAGAGAAGCCTGGGTTTGTGTCTCCACCCAGGCTTTAGGCGTCTGTAAGCCTCAGTTTCTACAGCTGTGAAGGAGCCAAGAGCTTTGGAATATTTGTCGTGGCTATTGTTACTGTAAGGAAACTGAAGAACACAGAGGCCTTACTGTGGTTTGCGGAAAGATAGCTCAAGGAGAGAATGACCATTCGTCATTCTAGAATCCTTCCTGGCTCCGGCAGAAGCCGGGTAGGATCAGGACCTGAGGTCTCCAGCTTGGACGCCCTGCAGCCCTGGAGGGGGCAGTGGGAGGGGCCAGTCCCTCCTGACAGCGCACCTCACTCTCAAGGAGGAAGAGAGGCCTCTGACTCTTCCCTCCCCGCGGACACAAGGCGAAGGGAGTGGTGTCCCAGGACAGGGGGCCAGAAATCATTGTGCAATTGAGCATTTCTTATAGGAGGTTTGAGGACCCAGGGTCTTCTCCTTTTTCCCCTTTGTCCCCCCTAGCCCCAGCCCTGGGCCCCGTCCCCGGGCTACCCCTGGGAAACCAGATGCAGATTATCTGAAAGAGGAGAACTCCTTGGCCCATAATTTATTTTGAAACTCAAAACATCTTGCAGGGATTTGCAACTGCAGTCTGCCCGAGTTATGAATTTGCTTGGTCTTTTCCCCTCACTTTTCCCTCCCCAGGGAAGGTCCCCACTTCAAGGGCAGGAGCTTTTCTGTCTACATGTCTGAGCCCAAAATAATCAGAGCCTAGGAAGGTGGTCAATTACACTTAACATCTTTAAAGCCACAAATGCAAAAATGGCCTGTCCTCTGTGAGCCAGGCTTCTCCCTGAGGGTTCTGTTTCAACAAATGATGGAGCAATTTGCTGTGCAAGACTCTACTGTGGAATGCTGGAAAAGTGACTAAATTTCCCTGGGCCAATTTATTCCCCTGCAAAAGGAGGATAAAAACATGGATAGGTAGCCAAGGTGTGATGTCATGTTAAAAAGGGCAAGTGGCAGATGTGAGGAAATAGTCTGTGTGGTATATGTGGTATGACTACATTTTTACCAATAGTAAAATACAACAGTGATAGTACTGTATGTGTATTAGTATATGAGGGACACACACCAATGTAGCAACCTTGGTTAGAGAGCTAGTTTATAAAGTGACTTGTACTTTCTATGTAGTTCTACATGCACACTTTGTAATTTAAAAAAATACATATAGATAGGTTTTTTAAAATATCCAGCTCTCGGGGTTGTTAATAAAGTAGCACAGTATCTAGAACATCGTATTTACTCTGCAAACAGAAGGAGCTCTGTGAAGGGCTGTCTTTTCTTTTAACTACCACTTTCAGAAGTAGAAATGTGCCCTACATGTTACACACATTACCTTTCTCCAACTGCTGCCCTATTTTCCTTTCTCCAAGTAGCTTTCATTACCAGAAAATATCTGATATGTTGCTTTTGGCTGTCTCCACCTGACCCAGTACCTGGAACTGTGCCTGGCCTAGAATAGGTACTCAGTAATAAATTTTGTTGAACCAAAAAATGAATGCACAGAGAGTACCGAGATCAGAACTCAGGGGCCAGGGGCCAGGAAGAGAACTCACAGATTCAGCGGGCTGGGGGCAGCAGGCATCCAGGTAGTGGGCTGGGCTGGGCAGAGGGAAGTCACAGGCTTCTGCACAGGTCCAGCAACAGTCTTGGGGCCTGGAGGCGCCTTGCTTCCTGCAGGGGGAGCTGCAGTCTGTGCAGCAGCCCTGGGCCTAAGAGAAGGCAGGGCTCAAGATCTGGGCCAGGCGGCAGGTAGGGAGGGACAGCCAAGACTCAGTTTTGGGGAGAGGGGCAGGAGAAGGTTCAGCTGAGGACGAGAAGAGGATCTCCTAGTCCCACGAAAGGGACAGATGCAGGGACTAAATGGCAAAGGTGTCTCAGGGTAAGGGCCTACGAATGAGGGGAAAAATTGACCAGGTTCCTCCTCCCCCAGGCCCACCCTTCAGCCCCCACCAGGCCCCTCACCAGCAGGCAGTGCCTCGTCAGCAGCACTAGGCCCAGCAGCAACAAATAGATGCCCACAGCGAGGACGACAATGGCAGGGATGGGGAGCAGCAGGGAGGGGCTGCTGACAGGAGCCGGGGTTGGATTCCACGGGCTAGAGGAGGCCTGGACAGCACAGGAGGAAGGGGTGATGAGGAGATGTGGAGGGGCTGCAGGGACACAGAAATACCAGGAGGGACACGGGCGGTGGCTGGGAAAAGGGGAGGAACAGCCACCAGGTGGTGGGGAGAGAGTCAATAGGACTACACTGTCTTGTCCCCAAACCTGCCTTTTCTCTTGTCATCCCCATTTCAGCACCATCGAGGACCTGTTGGTCGTTCTAGACTTTTCCAAGATTTATTGCTTTTGCTTTCAGAATGCCTCTCCAAACAGATCTATTGTCTCTGCTTCCACTGCGTTACTTTACCATCCCTCAGCCCACAGTACTGGCCTCTAACTGTCTTGCAACCTGCAGTTGTGCCCCTTTCCACACCAGCTGTCCTGCATATCCTTCCCTCCCTTGCGGTCCATCAATGGCTCCCACCGACTCAGTCCAAACTTCTTATCTCAGCGACAAAGGCCTCAATCTGGCCCTGCCTACCTCTCCCTCTCCCCCATTACACTCCAGCCATACTGAAGTCCTAGCAGTTCCCCAAATGCCCTGGCCTCTCTCTCACGCCCACGTCTCTGCCCATGCTGTTCCTTCTGCCTGGGATGCCTTTTCTTCTCTGTTGCTTGGCTAGCTCCTCATCTTGCCAGAGTGGGATGTGCCCTTCCATGGGAAGGCCGTCCCTGCAACTCTCTTTCTGTCTCACAGCTCTTGTCCTGAGCTGGAAGGGTCTATGTTGGGTAAAGAGTCCCCTCTCCAGTCCAGGCTCCAAGGCAGGCAAAGTCAGGGTGAGTGGAGGGCGCTGAGGGGGCCGCTCCAGAGAGGGGTAGGACTCACGTCCATTGGGCAGGACAGCGCCGGTCAGTCCAGGAGCTGCAGAGGAGAGAAAGTCCTGGGCCTCAGACACTGAGAGGGGCCATTGGGCTGGGATGCCCATTCTCCTCCTCCCATTTCCCGCTTGGGGAAACTGAGGCCCAACGACGGTCCCTGGTCCGGACAGCGAGGATGGGGGTTCGGGGATTCGGGGCAGCGCCTCGTTCGAAGCCCCCAGCCCGACCCTGGCCACACCCTACCGTTGTCCCCAAACGGGCTCCCTCCATCGACCTATCCCCATCACCTGCGCCCTCGGGGCCGCGGGCAGTTTACGGATTCCGCGCCTTGTTTGCTCCAATCGGCCGCAGCTGCTGCACCGCCCAGAAGCCTCCCGCTGTTTCTCGCCGTTGTCAAGGGGATCAGAGCGCCGCTACTACGGCGGCTGCCCAGACCCAAAACTCTTCTACGCGCCTCGCTTCCCTTTTCCCGTCTGTGGACGCCCGCTCTTGTTTTCAGTCCCTGTCCGCTAGGTTTTCCGGCAGTTACCGAGTAGAAATGGCGAGAGTTCCCGCCGCTACCCGCCTGGCTCGGATCCTCATCGTGTGCTGGGTCCTGCGGCGCTGCAGAAGCAAGACTGAACCCCCGGGCTACACCGCCAACTGGCTGTGTGACTTCGGCCAAGTCACTGCGCCTCACTGAGTCCATTTTCCCCTCTGTAAAACGGGAAAACGCCTGCCTCCCAGGGATATTGTAAAACTCAGAGCCACTTCTTAATTGTATAGAATTATCCTCAATAATTTTTCAACCTGACCCCCCACTCATTTTTATTGACAGTGCCCAAATTTAAGAGCCATCATCTGGTCTCTTCAACCTTCACATCATTATCAAAGTGATTTCCTCCCACCCACGTCAGATCTTGTGCCTTTTCTTTTCTTTTTTTAAAAATAAATTTATTTATTTTATTTATTTGTTTTTGGCTGCATTGGGTCTTCGTTGCTGCGCGTGGGCTTCCTCTGGTTGCAGTGAGCAGGGGCTACTCTTCGTTGCGCTGCGCGGGCTTCTCATTGCGGTGGCTTCTCTTGTTGCGAGCACGGGCTCTAGGCATGCGGGCTTCAGTAGTTGTGGCACACAGGCTCAGTAGTTGTGGCTCGTGGGCTCTAGAGCGCAGGCTCAGTAGCTGTGGTGCACGGGCTTAGTTGCTCCGCGGCATGTGGGTTCTTCCCGTACCAGAGCTCGAACCCATGTCCCCTGCATTGGCAGGCGGATTATTATTATTTTTTTGAATTTTATTTTATTATTTTTTTTATACAGCAGGTTCTTATCAGTCATCAATTTTATACACATCAGTGTATACATGTCAATCCCAATCGCCCAATTCAGCACACCACCATCCCCACTCCACCCCCACGGCTTTCCCCCCTTGGTGTCCATACGTTTGTTCTCTACATCTGTGTCTCAACTTCTGCCCTGCAAACCGGTTCATCTGTACCATTTTTCTAGGTTCCACATACATGCGTTAATATACGATATTTGTTTTTCTCTTTCTGACTTACTTCACTCTGTATGACAGTCTCTAGATCCATCCACGTCTCAACAAATGACTCAATTTCGTTCCTTTCTATGGCTGAGTAATATTCCATTGTATATATGTACCACATCTTTATCCATTCATCTGTCGATGGGCATTTAGGCTGCTTCCATGACCTGGCTATTGTAAATAGTGCTGCAATGAACATTGGGGTGCATGTGTCTTTCTTTTTGAATTATGGTTTTCTCTGGTTATATGCCCAGTAGTGGGATTGCTGGATCATATGGTAATTCTATTTTTAGTTTTTTAAGGAACCTCCATACTGTTCTCCATAGTGGCTGTATCAATTTACATTCCCACCAACAGTGCAAGAGGGTTCCCTCTTCTCCACACCCTCTCCAGCATTTGTTGTTTGTAGATTTTCTGATGATGCCCATTCTAACTGGTGTGAGGTGATACCTCATTGTAGTTTTGATTTGCATTTCTCTGATAATTAGTGATGTTGAGCAGCTTTTCATGTGCTTCTTGGCCATCTGTATGTCTTCTTTGGAGAAATGTCTATTTAGGTCTTCTGCCCATTTTTGGATTGGGTTGTTTGTTTCTTTACTATTGAGCTGCATGAGCTGTTTATATATTTTGGAGATTAATCCTTTGTCCATTGATTCGTTTGCAAATATTTTCTCCCATTCTGAGGGTTGTCTTTTCGTCTTGTTTATGGTTTCCTTTGCTATGCAAAAGCTTTTAAGTTTCATTAGGTCCCATTTGTTTATTTTTGTTTTTATTTCCATTACTCTAGGAGGTGGATCAAAAAAGATCTTGCTGCGATTTATGTCAAAGAGTGTTCTTCCTATGTTTTCCTCTAAGAATTTTATAGTGTCTGGTCTTACATTTAGGTCTCAAATCCATTTTGAGTTTATTTTTGTGTATGGTGTTAGGGAATGTTCTCATTTCATTCTTTTACATGTAGCTGTCCAGTTTTCCCAGCACCACTTATTGAAGAGGCTGTCTTTTCTCCATTGTATATCCTTGCCTCCTTTGTCATAGATTAGTTGACCATAGGCGCGTGGGTTTATCTCTGGGCTTTCTATCTTGTTCCATTGATCTATGTTTCTGTTTTTGTGCCAGTACCATATTGTCTTGATTACTGTAGCTTTGTAGTATAGTCTGAAGTCAGGGAGTCTGTTTCCTCCAGCTCCGTTTTTTTCCATCAAGACTGCTTTGGCTATTTGGGGTCTTTTGTGTCTCCATACAAATTTTAAGATTTTTTTGTTCTAGTTCCGTAAAAAATGCCATTGGTAATTTGATAGGGATTGCATTGAATCTGTAGATTGCTTTGGGTAGTATAGTCATTTTCACAATATTAATTCTTCCAATCTAAGAACATGGTGTATCTCTCCATCTGTTGGTATCATCTTTAATTTCTTTCATCAGTGTCTTACAGTTTTCTGCATACAGTTCTTTTGTCTCCCTAGGTAGGTTTATTCCTAGGTATTTTATTCTTTTTTGTTGCAATGGTAAATGGGAGTGTTTCCTTTATTTCTCTTTCCGATCTTTTGTTGTTAGTGTATAGGAATGCAAGAGATTTCTGTGCATTAATTTTGTATCCTGCAACTTTACCAAATTCATTGATTAGCACTAGTAGTTTTCTGGTGGCATTTTTAGGATTCTCTATGTATAGTATCATGTCATCTGCAAACAGTGACAGTTTTACTTCTTCTTTTCCAATTTGTATTCCTTTTATTTCTTTTTCTTCTCTGATTGCCGTGGCTAGGACTTCCAAAACTATGTTGAATAATAGTGGTGAGAGTGGACATCCTCGTCTCGTTCCTGATCTTAGAGGAAATGCTTTCAGTTTTTCACCATTGAGAATGATGTTTGCTGTGGGTTTGTCGTATATGGCCTTTATTATGTTGAGGTAGCTTCCCTCTATGCCCACTTTCTGAAGAGTTTTTATCATAAATGGGTGTTGAATTTTGTCAAAAGCTTTTTCTGCATCTATTGAAATGATCATATGGTTTTTCTCCTTCAATTTGTTAATATGGTGTGTTACATTGATTGATTTGCGTATATTGAAGAATCCTTGCATCCCTGGGATAAATCCCACTTGATCATGGTGTATGATCCTTTTAATGTGTTGTTGGATTCTGTTTGCTAGTATTTTGTTGAGGATTTTTGCATCTATATTCATCAGTGATATTGGTCTGTAATTTTCTTTTTTTGTAGTATCTTTGTCTGGTTTTGGTATCAGGGTGATGGTGGCCCCATAGAATGAGTTTGGGAGTGTTCCTTCCTCTGCAATTTTTTGGAAGAGTTTGAGAAGGATGGGCAGGCGGATTCTTAACTACTGCGCCACCAGGGAAGCCCAGATCTCGTGCCCTTTCAATTTTTCACCCCCCGCAAAGGGCTCCCCGCTGACTCCAGGATAAAGCCCAAATGCTTTAGTTGACTGTCCACACCATCCACCCTGGGCCTATCTTTGGTTTATTCATTCACAATGTATCCCACAGCGTGTCAAGCATTGCTCTAGGCTCTGGGACTCTAGCAGAGACTAAGGCAGACAAATTTCCTGCCCTCGTGTTGCTTATATTCCACTGGGGGAAGAGGATCAGATAATATGTAAACAGATAAGATCCTTTTGTGCCCCATCAGCTCATTCAAGTTTCCACCGTAGGATCTGTTCAAGGTTCCTGAACTAGTGCATAGGGTTTCACAGCTGCTGTTCCCTCTGCGTAGAACACCCTTCCCCTATCTCTCCCCACTGCCTCCTCCCCAACTAACACCTTCCTCATCCTTTGAGCCACTGCTCAGTTTTGCCTCAGGGTGGTATTCCTGCCTGCCTTAGGCAGAGGTGACTGCTTTGGGCACCATATACATACAGCTGTTCTAGCACTTCTCACAAGGTAGTTAAATTCTCCATTTCACTGCCTGGCTCCCCAATTAGACCACAAGTGCCTGGGTCTAAATCGTCTCCATATCCCAAGCCCTAGCAGTTAGCCTGGCCTTGAGGGGGCCTCCACTGAGTACTTACTGATTCTATGAATGAATAGAATCCAACCAATGAAGTAATGTTATCCAGATGCCCTGGTTCCCTTGGCTCTTAAGGCACTCCGACCTCCCACTTTCATTCCTGACCTGTTTGGTTCTCCACACCCATGCTTGTACACACGATTGTGCACACGCACGCACACACATGCACACTCAAGTAAGCACACCTCCCCCACAGATGCCTCAGACTTCATCCATGACTTCTGCATTCTGGCATGTTCCCCTGAAAGCAACACTGTACACCTGCTTCTGTCCACATTCTCCACCCCGATGTACCTCGCCACAGCTGCTTCCCCAGGGATTTTCTGCACCATGAGGCAGCCACAGAAACTGCCAAGGTCTGTGTCCCTGGTTCCCAAATCTCTCCTCTCCCCTTCAGCCACACTGAGAGGGTCCCAGCCACATTCTCTGCCACCCCAGCCCTCTCAGAGGGGGCTTCAAGCCCAGAAAACAGGAGTCTAGCTGTCCCCAGTGACACCTCTGTTGAGTCTAAGTCTGGGTCAGACTGCCTGCTTAGGGCTGTCCTGTTGTCTGCCCCTATCGTCGCAGAATCCTGAGACCCAAGATGACACCAGTTCCCACCTCAGCCCCAGGAAAGGCTTCAAGTGACACATGGCCCCTCCCTCTCTTCAGCTCCTGCCAACGGAGAGACATCAGCCTTGGCAAGACCTCTGGACACGTCCAGGGCCTGCAGTGGCCAGACTCACCACGGGTGGTATTCTGTTCCTGCCACGGGTGCATACATTATGCAGGAGGGTGGACAGGGCACCAGGTCTGCTCACTGCAAGGCAAGCCAGTAGGAGGGGTGATGTATGCGCCCCACTTTGCCAGGGCCCCACTTCTACCCACATCACACCATTTGTTGGAGGCAGGGAGAAACTGACTTCACAATAGCTGAATAGCCATAAGATCTCCCTTTTTCTAAAGTTCAAAGCTGGCGATGTCAGATATTCTCACCTGTAGTTTTACACTGCCCCTGGGAAAGAGAGTAAAAGATGATGTCCTAATCGTCATGGGGTGGGTGGGAGGCCTGAGACGCAGAGAAAACCAAGAAGATGAAAGACACCTCTGCAGACCTGGGCTTGGATGTGGGAAGGCAACCTGGCAGTTCTGATTTTGATCCGATACTTTCAACCCCCTTCCATGGACATCAGATAATATTGCCTCCCAGAGACAATGAGGGGTTCACCAGCCTCCTTATTATGAAAATGACAGGCCTAGGCTTAGATAATTACTTCTTATCCCCGGGGGAATAAGAAGCTGAGCTGAGATGAGCATCAGTAGAAGCCTCTTCACCGACTTTATCTTTTTTTTTTTTTTTAACATCTTTATTGGAGTATAATTGCTCTACAATGTTGTGTTAGTTTCTGCTTTATAACAAAGTGAATTAGCTATACATATACATATATCCCCATATCTCCTCCCTCTTGCGTCTGCCTCCCACCCTCCCTATTCCACCCCTCTAGTTGGTCACAAAGCACCGAGCTGATCTCCCTGTCCCATGCAGCTGCTTTCCACTAGCTATCTATTTTACATTTGGTAGTGTATATATGTCCATGCCACTCTCTCACTTAGTCCCAGCTTCCCCTTCCCCCTCCCTGTGTCCTCAAGTCCATTCTCTACGTCTGCGTCTTTATTCCTGTCCTTCCCCTAGGTTCTTCAGAACCTTTTTTTTTTTTTTTTTGGATTCCATATATACGTGTTAGCATACGGTATTTGTTTTTCTCTTTCTGATTTACTTCACTCTGTATGACAGACTCTAGGTCCATCCACCTCACTACAAATAACTCAGTTTTGTTTCTTTTTATGGCTGAGTAATATTCCGTTGTATATATGTGCCACATCTTCTTTATCCATTCATCTGTCGATGGACACTTAGGTTGCTTCCTTGTCCTGGCTACTGTAAATACTGCTTCAATGAGCATTGTGGTACATGACTCTTTTTGAATTATGGTTTTCTCAGGGTACATGCCCAGTAGTGGGATTGCTGGGTCTTATGGTAGTTCTATTTTTAGTTTTTTAAGGAACCTCCATACTGTTCTCCATAGTGGCTGTATCAATTCACATTCCCACCAACAGTGCAAGAGGGTTCCCTTTTCTCCACACCCTCTCCAGCATTTATTGTTTGTAGATTTTTTGATGATGGCCATTCTGACTAGTGTGAGGTGATACCTCATTGTAGTTTTGATTTGCATTTCTCTAATGATTAGTGATGTTGAGCATCCTTTCATGTGTTTGTTGGCCATCTGTATATCTTCTTTGGAGAAATGTCTATTTAGGTCTTCTGCCCATTTTTGGATTGGGTTGTTTGTTTTTTTGATATTGAGCTGCATGAACTGCTTGTATATTTTGGAGATTAATCCTTTGTCCATTGATTCGTTTGCAAATATTTTCTCCCATTCCGAGGGTTGTCTTTTCGTCTTATGGTTTCTTTTGCTGTGCAAAAGCTTTTAAGTTTCATTAGGTCCCATTTGTTTATTTTTGCTTTTATTTCCATTTCTCTAGGAGGTGGGTCAAAAAGGGCCTTGCTGTGATTTATGTCATAGAGTGTTCTGCCTATGTTTTCCTCTAAGAGTTTTATAGTGTCTGGCCTTACATTTAGGTCTTTAATCCATTTTGAATTTATTTTTGTGTATGGTGTTAGGGAGTGTTCTAATTTCATTCTTTTACATGTAGCTGTCCAGTTTTCCCAGCACCACTTATTGAAGAGGGTGTCTTTTCTCCACTGTATATTCTTGCCTCCTTTATCAAAGATAAGGTGACCATATGTGCATAGGTTTATCTCTGGGCTTTCTATCCTGTTCCATTGATCTATATTTCTGCTTTTTTGCCAGTACCATACTGTATTGATTACTGTAGCTTTGTAGTATAGTCTGAAGTCAGGGAGCCTGATTCCTCCAGCTCCGTTTTTCTTTCTCAAGATTTCTTTGGCTATTCGGGGTCTTTTGTGTTTCCATACAAATTGTGAAATTTTTTGTTCTAGTTCTGTGAAAAATGCCATTGGTAGTTTGATAAGGATTGCATTGAATCTGTAGATTGCTTTGGGTAGTATAGTCATTTTAACAATGTTGATTCTTCCAATCCAAGAACATGGTATATCTCTCCATCTGTTTGTATCATCTTTAATTTCTCTCATCAGTGCACAGACTTTATCTTATTTCATCCTAACAGTAGACCTCAGTGGCAGAAACCATCATTTTCACTTTACAGATAGAAATGAATTAGGACCTCATTGAAAAGGAATTTTAGAACCAGGCAAGATCTAGGTTTGAATTCTAGTTCTGCCACCGTGTGTCTGTGTGACCTTGGGCAAGTCGGCTGACCTCCCTGAACCTAAGTCTTCACCTGGAAAGTAGGGATTACATAAGAGACTGGCAGGGCTCATTGTGATGATTAGAGGAAATGTATGTAGAGCAGTTGGCACAGAACGGGGGTCATTAAAAAATAGAACAACATGGGACGTCCCTGGTGGTCCAGTGGCTGACTCCACACTCCCAATGCAGGGGGTCCGGGTTTGATCCCTGGTCAGGGAACTAGATCCCATATGCCACAACTAAGAGTTCGCATGCCGCAACTAAAGATCCTGCATGCTGCAGCTAAAGAGACCACATGCCACAATGAAGATCCCACGAGCTGCAACTAAGACCCAGTGCAGACAAATAAATAAATAAATACTTTTAAAAAATAAAATATAGGACAACAAGAACTATTAATGACAGTCACAATGAATATTTACAATGTGCCACATAGGAACTGTGTTCACATACATCTCATTCAGTCATCCCACAGTCCTATGTAGAGGTACTGCTTTTGTCCCTATTTTATAGATAAGAAGCCTGAGGCTCAGAGGAGCTAAATTACTCGCACAAATTCTTCTGGCTAATGAGTAACGGAACTAAGATTTAAGTCCAGGCAATGGGACTTTGTGTGTATTCAGCTGAAGCTCAGAGAGGTTCTGACACTTGATCAAGGTCACACAGACAACGTATGGGAGAAAAAGGGTCTGGACGCTTAGTTTTCTCACTCCAACTCACCTGTTGTGCCCCCTCGCCCTTTTCTATTGTAGAGATGACGGGTGCGACTGAACTTGCCTGGAACCTAAGACTAAATAATAAATGACCTGGCGCACTGTCCAGGACACACCCCAGAGCGCGGGGAGGGGGAATTGGACCCTTCCCTGGGTATCATGTGGGAAACAGGCCACTTCTGGCTGTTTATCGTTTACTTATTCACAGGCTTCGATGATATCACACCTGCACACCTCCGCAGGGCCGCGGCGGCACGGCACACAGGTAAAGAGGATGCGCAAGATAGCATTTGGACCTAACGGAGGCTGAAGGAGCAGGAAAGGTAAACTCTAGGCCCGGGGTGAATTGTGTGACAGGTCTGTGAGGTCCACTTGGGGGTGAGAGACCCACCTGGGAAGCCAGGCTGGAGCGGGAAAGCAGCGGCCGAAGTCGTGGGAGCTTGGACGGGCACTGGGGCAGCACCACCCCACGCTGCCCATCTCCACGCGGGCGCTGCCGGCTGCCTTCCAGAGGCGCGTGTAGCCAGGGGCTGCACCCACACGCCAGAACTGGCTGGCATCTCCCTTCCTCCGCGGGATGTTCAGACACTCCTAGAACGCCCAGACAAGGGACCACGGTGTGTGGAATGCATCCCATCTTGGGTTTATTTTAGGTGGTACAGCCATTAGCAAGAAAGCGCTGCGCGCGCACGCGCACAGACACACACACACACACACACACACACACACACACACACACACACACACACACACACACACAGAGCCCTGAAAGCCAGTCTCTTTCCAATTCCCTTTCAACGCTTCTGATTATTCCAGGACAAAGTCTCATTGCGCTGCCAGAAGCCCTTTGACACCTCTCTATCCATGCTTCTCTTGTCTTGTCTTTAACAAAGAGAGAGAGGGCGGCCTCCAGCTCAGAATTCCGAGCACATGCTAATATCTAGTGAGAATGTAAGAACAAGTTTTTTTCATTTTATTTTTTGTTACCTTCTATTTACAACAAATGATACTGGTTTTCTATTTTCCGTACTGATAAAAAGTTTCCTTTTAACGTACATAGTTAAAAGCACGTACTCTGGAACTCATACTATTAGGTTCAAATCCCAGCTCTGCCACTTACTACCCGTATGACCTTGGGCAAGTCACACAACCTCTCTGTGCCTCGATTCCCTCAACCGGAAAGAGAAAGTAATAATAGCATCTCCCTCTTGGGTTATTGTGAGGATTACATTAATTAATGTATGTGAAAAGGGTAGATTGGTGCCTGACACCTAGTATATGCTGTAAAAATGTCTCCTATTATCAGCTCAAATAGGGGGGAGAAAAACCCTGAGGTTTAGAGAACACTTCTTTGGACCAATTCCGCCATTTTCCATGTGAGGGAACGAAACTTTGGAGAAGATAATTAAGCAGCTGAGCTAGGATCTGGTAGGTCTCTGGATTTCCAATCCATTTACCAGCCATTTCAGTCTTCAGTAATTAATATAACCTCTCAGCCTCAGCTTATTCATTGCAGAATGGGACTAATACTATTTCATTGGATGTTGGGATGCTGTGTGTAAAGGTGGCTCAGAAAATGAGTTGGTATGATGTCTCCCGTGCATTCTCAACAGGGGTAATAGCACCCCCCAGGAGGGCAGAAATTGGTTCTTGGCGGGTGAAAAATATCTTTTAGATATACAAAGCACAGACATATAGTATATAAGTTCATGAGAAATGGTGATTAGGAAACAAAATGTCTAAGAAAGGCTGGGGGAGCAATAGTTAAAAAGAAGTTGAGGGACTTCCCTGGTGGCGTAGTGGTTAAGAATCCGCCTGCCAATGCAGGGGACACGGGTTCGAGCCCTGGTCCGGGAAGATCCCACATGCCGCGGAGCAACTAAGCCCGTGCGCCACAACTACTGAGCCTGCGCTCTAAAGCCCACGTGCCACAACTACTGAAGCCCGTCTGCCTAGAACCCGTGCTCCGCAATTAGAGAAGCCACCGCAATGAGAAGCCCGTGCACCGCAAAGGAGAGTAGCACCCGCTCGCCGCAACTAGAGAAAGCCCGAGCGCAGCAACGAAGACCCAACGCAGCCAAAAATAAATAAATAAAATAAATTTATTAAAAAAATAAAGAAGTTGAGAAATACTGCTCTTAACCAAGATTTTTCCAACTTGGGTTGATACTCATAAGTGGATTATGAAATCGGCTTAATGGGTCATGATAAGCATTTGGGGAGGAAAAATGATAAAGGGGAACAACGATATAGTACGGTGTGCACTGCACAAAATCAGGATCAGAAAGTATCGTGAGAAAGTTTCAGTTCAATTTGGCATGTGCATGCCTGTGCTGAGTCATGAAATAAAAGTCTCTCTTGAGGCTCACTGTAAAAAAATGGTGCAAGCCATTTCTCTAAACCACAATTTTCTTTCTCCCCTCATTATTTATCTCTCAGACAAGCCCATGCAGCCTCAAACTATTTTACTCTGAACAGGAAGAACCTGATAAGGAAAGAAAGAAATGTAGAAGAGAGTGTCCAGATTCCAGTAAAACTAGGGCCTGACCTTTACCAGCTCATGGCGAAGGACTCTTCCCTTCCTCATTCTCTGTTCCAGGGTAAGCCACAGCTACAGAGGAAAATGACTGGCCCTCAGCACCAGAGGGACCTCCCCTCTTATTCCTCCCTCTTCCTCCCCTTTCCTCCCCTCCTCTCTGCTCCCAACGTGAAAGGCAGCAGTCATGTTGACCCGAGTCTGAGTCTTAGCTCTGCCATTTACTCTGCAATCCCAGGACAAGTCATTTAATTTCTCTGATCCTCAGTCTTCTCAGCTATAAAATGAGGAACTTATTTGTAAGATTGTAGTGGTGCTTAAATGAGAGAAGGTAGAGAAAGTATATTAGTATTTTAGTGCCTTGTATACTGCAGGTGCTCATGATAAGAGCAGCTAACAGGGCCTGAACGCTGTGTGAAGAAGTTTATCCATGTTATCTCTATTTCATCCTCTAAATGAGCTTACACAGGAGTAGGGAAGGTAACAGGGCAGACTCCAGTCAGGCTGCCTAGTTTCAAACCTCAGTTCAGTATCTTTTCACATGTTTAAGGACTGTCTATAGTTCTTTCTTTCTGACTGCATTGTCTGCGTTTTAAAAAGGTGCTTTCCTCATAACCCCACATAATGACTTCGGCTTACATCATATTGGCCACACCTCTAACTACCAGGGAGGCTGGGAAATGTAGTTTTTTAAGTAGGCGCATTTCAGTCTCCAGCAAAATAAAGAAGGTGATAAGGACGATACTGGTTAGGCAACCAGAGTCCTCGTCTTCAACAGTCTTATCTCGCTCTTGATTTAACCTTGAATTTAATTTTCAAAGGCCTATCCAGAGGGGGGAAAATGGAGGAAACAAGTAAGAACAGTTAACGGAGATAAGCTCTGAAAATGTGGCTGACGTGTCTAAATTGTAGTCAATAATGTTTCGTTTCTTTTTTTTTTTCTGAACCATTCAGTTTCTTTAGGAAATGAGTTTACGAGTTTTCTATATCTGTTTAATATTAGAGAGACCAATACAGTCAGAAAATAGGGTTGAAAAAAATCCCACCTCATTAACTCCCTGACTGTGTAACCTTGGACAAGGTACCAAACGGCTCTGTGCCTCTGTTTTCTCATCTGTAAAATGGGTACAATAATAATCCCCATTAACAAAGTTGTTTTGAGGAAATGACTTGATATTTTTGAGCCCTCGTATCAGTGTCCGGCCCATAGTAAATGCTATATAGTTAGCATTTAATGAGTTGGCATTATTATTATCCCAACTTCACAGATGAAAGAATTGAGGCCCACAGAGACTGGCCAACCATCGCTCAGGGAATGGAAGAGCCTAAGATGGTTTAGCATTTAAAAAATTCCAGGGCAGGGGCTTCCCTGGTGGCACAGTGGTTGAGAATCTGCCTGCCAATGCAGGGGACACGGGTTCGAGCCCTGGTCTGGGAAGATCCCACATGCCGCGGAGCAACTAGGCCCGTGAGCCACAATTACTGAGCCTGCGCGTCTGGAGCCTGTGCTCTGCAACAAGAGAGGCCGCCACAGTGAGAGGCCCGCGCACCGCGATGAAGAGTGGCCCCCGCTCGCCACAACTAGAGAAAGCCCTCGCACAGAAATGAAGACCCAACACAGCCAAAAATAAATAAATTAATTAATTAAAAAAAAAATTCCAGGGCATCCCCTAGCGGTCCAGTGGTTAAGACGCCGCACTTCCACCCATTAGAAGAGTATGCCTTGAGGACGCGTACCTGTGTAAATGCCCATGATCCATATAACGGCATTCCCAACCCCTCAGAAGGCTCCCTGGGGTCTCCTCTCCGTCAATACCTCCTCCAAGTTAAATGCTGTTCTGATTTTTCACAGAAGATATTTTGCCTGTTTTGAACGTCGTCCAAATGGAGCCATACAGTATGTTTCTTTTATTATCCGTGGAGTTTGAATTTGAAGTCCAGATGGTCCCACCCTAGGAACTGCCATCTTAACTATTATACTGTACTGCCTTTTAAAGCAATGACTGCTTAGGCTGCTCTCATTTTCTCCACCTCCTCATCCGGTCCCCTTTCAGCTCCACCCCTGAATCCTAGCTGTGCTTCAAGCCATCAATGAACGCTAATTAGTCAATTCTGTGTTAGAAGGTACCCCTCCCCCCCCCCCAGCAGGCCCCTCTGCCAGGAAGCATATGATAGGGCACATGTTGTCAAGAAGTGGGCCAATGGGAAGATGGCATATTCCAAACCGTCCACCATTCCACCAATAGGAAGGTGATGTTCCCGCCCCCTCCAACTGCCTCTGTAGAGCTGCCTCCGCCTCGTGCCCTTGCAGTTTGACGCCTTCCTTGTATCCTGAGAAGGTCCCCTCAAAGCTGCTTAAGGGGTGCAGGATGGCAGGCCCTGACTCCCTACATCTCTCCTGGGCCTTCTCCACACCTCCCCTCCCTGGAGTGGATGGGAGGGGAGGCTTTTCCAGACAAAAATAACATACATGTAAATATATATGTTTTCAGAGGTTTTCCCATGTTTTGTTTGTTTCTTTAATGGGATAATGCTTTGAGTTTTCTTTTTCTTTTTAAAGAAATATTATTTTAAAAATTTCAGTTATCTGTACAATTTGAACACCCCTCCTTCCTTTTTTTCTGAGTTCTGGGCGCTGATGAGAGCCACCAGCCTCCGTCTCTAGCCTCCACCTTGCCCCTCCGAGGTGAGGACCTAGGAGAGGGGAGAGGTGACACAAAGAGCTTGGGGTGGGGGGACAGAGGATGGGATGGGTTGAGTTAAGAAAAAGCAGGCACATACTTAAGAGTTGAAAGAGAAAGAAGGAATTTTAAGGTGTGAGATGGACTGGGAGGTGTAGACCAGCTTCAGGAATTACAGGGAAAATGAATAAAAGTGTAGGAAATGGATTGATAACCAAAAATTAGGATGTCCAGTTGCTCTGGATGAGGCATATTTAAAGTGCATTAAGGATCTCAAAGAGATTGGGGAAGAGCTACGCCTGATGGCTTTTGATGGTTATGAAAGATGGATCCCATAGGCCTTGAGTTTTTGGGGTGAAGGGAGGGTCTGAGGGACACTGTGTTGAGGTGTTCTCACAGTCATCTTTTCTCACCTTCTCTACCCCAGACAGGCATGACCCTGCTCTTTGTACTGGGCTGCATCTTCTTCCCGCTGAGCTTTGCTCTCCTCTGCTGGGGTCTGCAGAACCACTCCAACCTGCAGATGGAGAGACCAGAGGCCGTTCTGGTGGCATCCAAGTAAGAGGACAGGGTGAGGGCATCCTTCCTGGGGCCAGGGCTGGTGGAGCTGATCTCCTACTTTCAGGAAGAGTTAGTGATAAGAGCAGAAGCAAACTATGTGTGTATGTGAGCGTGGGTGGGTGGGTTGGAAATATAGAATCAAAAGACACTGTCTATGAGATCTCTTGCAAGTCATTTAACCTCTCTGAACTTCAGAGCCCCCATTTGTTTAATAAGAATACTCACCTTCCATTCTTCGTGGAGATGTTGTGTGAGGGTCAGGTGAATTCACGTCTGTAGAATAGGGGTAGGGAATTCCCTGGCAGTCCAGTGGTTAGGACTCAGTGCTCTCACTGCCAGGGGCCCGGGTTCAATCCCTGGTCGGAGAACTAAGATCCCACAAGCCGTGTGGCCAAAATAAAATAGGGGTTGCAAACTCCCGCAAGTGACACGAGAGATGTAAGCTCTGTGGGGACTGTGTGAGCTGGAAGACTACTTTCATCCCATCCAGCGGGGGCAGCAGCTGCTCGGCTCCAGCCAGACATCATGGAGTTAAGAGTGTGGGCCCAATGTTGTCTGACCTTCTGATTTTTTTCTTAAAAGAAGTTAAGCTTTTATGTGAAATCTAATTTTTAAACACTGACAAATAACTTAGAATTTAAGAAAATACTATACTGGCAACACCATACTGGCCAAACGAAACATGTTTATGGGCTGGCCTGGGCCCTTGTGCTGCAAATCTATGGCCTATTTGACAACGATTAGTAAAATACCTGTGAGTTATCACCAAACCTTAGGGAGGAGAGGGAGCCGGCAGAAGGCAGAACTTACTTGGGTGTCTGGAAGACAAAAAACCCATCTCTATCTGCTTTAATGCCCACTATCCAAAATGAAGCCACAGCTCCTTCACCAGGTCTGTGGCCCTCCCCACAACTCAGCACCACCCTGCGGCCTTGCTCATCTTTGGCTCTGGAGCTATGCAAACATGGGTTTGAAAGCCAGCTTTGCCAATTCTCATAGCTAGGTTATCTTGGGCAAGTTTTTTGTCTTTTTTTTTTTTTTTAATCTCTAAGCCTCAGGTTCCTGTCTATAAAACAAAGATACTACCATCTGGGAAGATTAAATAAGAATGAAATAAACCACCTCACCCCGTCCCCAGCGCATAGTAAACACTCAGGAAGTTGGGTCCCTTTTCCGCTTAAGTGAAGCGCTGAGGTCAGGAAGCTAGGTCCACTATTGTCTCTAAAATTGTCCCCCACTCTTGCTGCCTAAGGCCAGAGACCTCTCAGGGTCTGTTCCTGCAGTACGCCACTAGAGGGCAGCACAAAACTGCAAATCCCAGTCCTTTGGGGAGGTGATGGCATGGGCTTTGGACAGGCAAAGGCAAATCGTAGGGTTACTATTGAGGCGTATCTTAGGACAGGCTTGGAAACCAAAGTATGGTTTGGGTAGCAGGGCCCCACGTCATGCAGAAGTCTACAGGGCAGTTGGTTTCAGGACGAGAAGGCCAAATTCCAGGGAGGCAGCATGAAAGGGTGAGATGCAGCTCAGAGGCCAGCGTGGTTCTGGCGGGGCCTCTGACCTGCAGCGGGACTCTGGTCAAGTCACTGGGCCTTGGTTTCCTTGCAGTGGAATGAGGGGCTTGAATCAGCCAATCCCCAGGGTCCTTTCCCACATGGAAACTGGGCTGTGAAGTTGCGGAGGAAGGGGAGCCAGGAGCATAATAAACCTGAAGAAAAAGAGAGTGACCGGGGCTCAGGGGAGGCCGGGCAGCCTGGAGGACACGGGCAGCGGCATCATCAGGCTTGAAGTGGGTTTTCAGAGAGGCAGCACTTCCCCACCCTCTTCAAACCCTGGCGCCTAGTATGAGTGGTCTCTTGCGTTTTCTGAATTATGTGACCTTGGGGAGGGTCACTGAAGGCCTCAGGACCATTTCTTGACCTGTAAAAAGGGGACACATGTTGTTACCTCAGTGCTGTTACAATAGTTAGAGGAGATCATAGGACAGTCTTGCAGCGGAGTTGGGACCAGAGGCACCTCATACACATATACCTCAGAGTTTCCCTCCCTCCCATTAGGGTGAAGGACGTGGGGGTCTCTGAGCCCAAAGGATACTGTGTTGAGGTGTTTTTATTCCCATCTGTTCCTTAAACTCATCCTTCAGAGACAGCAAGATGCACCAACTTCTCCCACTCCCCCCTCCAGGGAATCCTCTTTCTCTCTGCCGGAGTGGGTGCCCCTAAGCTGGGACCCCAAGGCTGCTGAGGGACACGTGTTGAGAGGCCTTGGCAGAGGAGGAAATGGCAGGCATTTGCAAAGTACTGGTGGGAAATGGGGTCAGGCCCATCTGGAGGCCCAGAGCCTCCTCCCAGAGCCTCCTCCCAGCTGGCCAAGGAGCCCCAGGCCACCTCCCTCCCCAAGAGGAGAGCTGACCCTCCCCTGGCCCTCCCAGGCCGGCCCTCCCAGGCCGACCCTCCCAGGCAGCCCCCTGTGCCTGCCGCAGCGGCTGTCTCTTTAAGGGCCTCCCCCTCCCTCTTTCTCTGCTCCCCCCCCACCTCTGTCGCAGCCGCTGCTGTGGTTCAGAGCTGCATGGGGAGATGCTGCTGCAGGTCCGGTTTCTTGGTGTCTGGTCGGTGCCATCATTTCCCTCCCCCTCCCCCGCCCTCCCCAAGCTGGTGACTTCCCGTCCCCCTCCCCCTCCCCACCGAGGGGGCAGGGGGCTGGGCATGAACTCTCCATAATGCCCCATACAGCCTCCGGGCCGGGCCTCGGGGACTGTGGCGGCAGCGAGAGGCGGGAGAGCCGTGCTGACCGCTGACCACTTGCCCAGCTGCTCCTCTGTCTCCCCTCCCTCCCTTTCAGAGCTGGCACCACAGGCCCACCCCCCACCTCCCACCCCGCCTCCTCTGGTCCTCCCAGCCTCTCCACGTAAGCCCCCCCCCACCTGCCTCTGTCCCTCCCCTCCCCCATCCGCATCCTCCTCGTCCTGTACCCCCTCCCTCTGTCCTCTCACCCGGTCCTCCCCTCCCCGGCTCTCTCCCAGCCCTCTGGCTGGCTTTCTCCTGCTCCCTTTCTCGGATCCTCCCTGTCCCCGTCTCTCCCCATTTCCCCAGTCTCATCTAACTCCCTTTCTCGGGTCCTCTGGTCTGACTCCCCAGCCCCATCCCGTCCCTGCCCTGTCCCCTTTGTGCCCCTTTCTCTTTCTCTCTCTCCTTCCCCGGCTTGGCGTCCCTTCTCCACCTCTAAGTCCCTTCAGCTCGGCCTCCCTGTCTCTTCCCGGCCGCTCGCTCGGCTCCCTGCCCGAGGCCTGAGCACCATGCTGACCCCAATGGTGGCCGGAGGGGTGGTGTTCCCTGGACTCTTCCTGCTCTCCAAGAACACGCTCCAGCGGCTGCCCCAGCTGCGCTGGGGGGAGGCCGACGCGGTCATTGTCTCAGCCAGGTAAACTGCATCCCTTCCCCGCTACCCCAGGCTCTATGGGGATGGAAGGGACCCTTGGCCCGGTGGGGACCGGGGGCTCCTGAAGTGGTCGGTGGGCTCTACCTCAAAGCTTCCCTCTCTCCTCGCTGTGCCTTACTCGCTGTCCCAGGAGACCTCATCCAAACCCAGCCATCTGGTCTACTAGTATTCAGACTGCTCTTCCTCCCTTTCCCATTCACCCTCCCACCCTCCAAAACAGGTCCGGCCTGTGACTAAAACATCCCTATAGGATATTAGAGAGCAAGGCAAGGGGCACAGAGCTGTGTATTATTCGGGGCATGTGTTTGGGGGAATGAGGGACCGAGGAGTGAACAGTGGAACTCTGCATGACCCTGGAATCCGGGCCAGAGCTGGGGAGGGGAGCGTGGTGGCAGGCAAGGAGAGAGCGGGAAAGTGACCAGGGGGAATCAGGGGCAACCGAGGGGCCGTGGGATAACCGGCACGATGACTGGGCAGCTGAGTGGTGCCAGAACAGGCCCGGGGGCTTCCCCCTGCCATCCTGTGCTGTGCACCCCCCCTTCCCGGGAAGGGACACCTTGTCATCAGCCACTCGTGCTCAGCAGCGTCTCACCTCACGATGACCTCCCTGGTGTCCTCCTGAGAGGAAGGCGACTCAGTGTCCAGTGAGGAACGGGTGAACCGAGGAGTAGCAGCCGGGCCAGTCCAGGAGCCTGAGGTGGTGTGGCTGAGTCCCGGGCAAGGCAGCCTTGGGGAAAGATGGGCAGGGAGCACCCAAGAAGTGGAGAAACTGGTCGGCAAGGAGGAGAAACCAAGGGGCGCGTCTCCTCCCTCTACAGCTTCTCCCTCTTCCTCCCTAGGCTAGTGTCCTCTGTCCAAGCCGTCATGGCCTCCACAGCTGGCTACATCGTCTCCACCTCCTGCAAGCACATCATAGATGACCAGTAAGTGCCATGAGACCACCTTAGCCCCCATTCCAGCAGCCTGTGTGTATATGTGACCCCTGAGTACCCCAGATCGTCTAGGGGACTCCTTCAGTGGTCCCCAAGCCCTTAACTTGAGCCTGAGCAAGTCAACTGCAGTAGCTGCAACTCAACACCCAGGGATAAATTTATCCACATCCTGTCCTTAAAGGTCAGAACCAGGAGGAGAAGGAGTGGGGAGCAAAAAGGATTCTCAAAGCAGGTCCTAGGTTTCCCGGCCTCTCGGATCATAGTAGGTTCTGAATGTTGTTTCCTCCCGTGCCCCCTCCCACCCTTTCACCCCTCGGACCCCATTTCCAACCAGCACCCAACTGGGGTGCTTCTCTACTCATGCCAGGCTCACCCCTCTCCTCCTCCCAGAATCCAGGTGTCCAGCCCCAGCTCTATGCATGAGAGGGACAGATGACACAAACAAGGCCACCAATGGTTAGGCGGTGGGGTGGAGAGTGGAGGGTGAAGAGGCCAAAAATTTGGCACTGGGAGCTGCTGCAGTGCCTGGTGCTTGCCAAAAAAACCCCAGGCCTGAGAGGTGGAGCAGGAGGAGGGAGGAGAGGGGCCCTGTCCGTGGTGCTGACGGGCCAGCTCTAGGTTGACCCACGGGCCGCCACTGCAGAGTTGCCGGTGAGGGTGCTGATGACGCCCCACGCTTAACTTCTGGTCCTGTTCCCCTCCTCTGATGGCTGCTGAGCCCCAGGGACATTGTCTGGATGCCCCAACCTAGAGACATTCCCTCTTTCCCTCGAGTTCCTTCATCTGTGGAGTGAGGTCCATCCCTACCTGGAAGGGCTGCTGCGAGGAGGAATTGACTTGTGTGTGTCTAATGCCTAGAGCAGTTCTGGCCACACAGAGTGGATGCTAAACTCTTTCTTCAGACCCCCACCCCGGGGACTTGGCTTCCTCCTGTCCTCTCCCCCCATTCCCACCCCTGGGTCCAAGATGAGCCTGGATCCCCACACATTCCCTTCTCTCGTCTTCTTACAGAGGTCACTTTTCAGTTCTTACATTTTCTCCCCCGCCCCACCCAGTCTGTTCTTGTCCCTCCCCGCTTAATCCTCAGGTGGGTGGGAAGGATCAGGGTTAATCCAGGGGCGACAGCTGTTCCTACCTCTGAGCACCTAATTGCTGAAGAGGGTGGGAATGGGTTTAACCCTGCACACTGAAGCCCAGGGCCTGGAGGTCCTGGAGCCCCACGAGCTAGTGGTGTCACCGTGTCTTCTGTGGTTGACTCTCCAGGCCACTCTCTGCTCTAACTTCTCTTGGGCCAGTTGGACCCCTTTCTGCCTTCCTGCCCTTCATCTCTAACCTGGGCCACTGCTTCCTCTCCTCTCTCTCTCCCTCCTGGTCACACACTCCAGCATGGGTCTCTGCTTCTCTTTTCCTGAAATCATCCCTGCTAGAGTGGGCTGCCTGTCCCCTTCCAGGCCAGCCTTCCCCAGGGTTCACCTTCTGTTTCCATCTCACCCCTGGTCCTCAGCTGGCCTGCCCTCAGGTCTCACTCCACTTCTCCCTTCAGCAGCTGCTCTTATTTTGTCCTCATATTTGCGTCCCTTCTGGCTGACTTTGCTTTCATCCCTCCACCGAGCTGGGCGAGTTCCCCTGGGCCTGCCTCTTCGACCTCCCACCCCACCTCGGACCTGTCACAGGACTACAGATTTAAGAGAAGGTGCTTCATGTGCTGACTCGAGAAGAAAAATGCAATGTTGCATATTCATGCACTTTTCATTTTTGTTTACTCTCTAAGTGCATGGAACTTTCTCTGCTCTTGACTCCTTTTGCTCAGCGTTTTCTCCTTAATGCTTGGCTGTACCTGAAAAAACAAGAGATGGGGCCACATTCAAGCAGAGCAAGCACTGCTGACAGCACCACCAACTCCCCAATGGGGCCTGTCTGTGACCCCTGTCTCGAATCTTCTAGGGGACAGCAGGGCTGAGAGGGAGGGCTATGGAGCCAGACTTCTCATGTTTATTCCTTGGTCAGGTTACCTAGCCTCCCTCACCTGTAAAATGGGGTGACAACCATACCTACTTTTTATAGGCTTTCTTTTTTTTTTTTTTTAATTTTTATTTATTTATTTATTTATTTTTGGCTGTGTTGGGTCTTCGTTTCTGTGTGAGGGCTTTCTCTAGTTGTGGCGAGCGGGGGCCACTCTTCATCGCGGTGCGCGGGCCTCTCACTATCGCGGCCTCTCTTGTTGCGGAGCACAGGCTCCAGACGCGCAGGCTCAGTAGTTGTGGCTCACGGGCCCAGTTGCTCCGCGGCATGTGGGATCTTCCCAGACCAGGGCTCGAACCCGTGTCCCCTGCATTAGCAGGGAGATTCTCAACCACTGCGCCACCAGGGAAGCCCTTATAGGCTTTCTGTGGGGAGTAAATAAGTTTCTGCGTGTAAAATATTTAGAATATTAGAATAGTGCCCGCATGTAATAAGCAGTCAATTAATGTCAGCCAATATGCTCTCTCCCCACCACTCCCAGAATTACTATTCTGCTGTAATTCGTCCTGATCTCAGCTGTTTCTCAGATCTGGTCTGGCTTGTTTTCTCACTCTATCTCGGCCCTCAGGTCTGTGGCTGTCTTCTGGTCTCTCTTCCTTTTTCTCCCACCATATTGCAGAGAGAGAGAGAGAGAGAGAGGGAGAATATGAGTGAATGAATATGAAGAATGGGTGGGTCCTGAGGTCAGTCGGTGTTTGAATCCCAGCCCTACTACTTACCAGCTGTGTGATAGTGTGACCTTGGGCAAGTTTTTCACTCTCTACCCTTGTAACTTGAGAGTCCACTTCTGTCTCAGGGTTGTTACGAATATCACTTGAGATCTGACTCCTGTGCTGCATCCAGCATGGACCCCGGCACCTGGCAGCTGCCCTGTCCATCCCCTTTCCTCCTTGACCCACCTTTCTCTCTGTCCGACAGACACTGGCTTTCCTCTGCCTACACGCAATTTGCAGTGCCCTACTTCATCTATGACATCTACGCCATGTTCCTCTGTCACTGGCACAAGCACCAGGTCAAGGGGCACGGAGGGGACGAAGGGGGGACCAGAGCCCCGGGCAGCACCTGGGCCGTGGCACGCGGCTACCTGCACAAGGAGTTCCTCATGGTGCTCCACCATGCCGTCATGGTGCTCGTGTGCTTCCCACTGTCGGTGGTGAGTGGGGCTGCTGAGAGCCAGGGCCCCCCGTGTCCTGCTCATGCCAGCACTGCAGGAGCCTAGGAAGCCCTGGGTCCAGGTCCCAGCAGCAGGGCAGGCCCAGGATGGAGGGCCCCATGGAGGGTTTAATGAGCTCCAGCCCAGCCCCAAACAGCAAGAGGGTGGATCGCACCCAGCTGTGGTGCTTTGGAGCTGCAGTTACACGCCACTGCCTCTGAGACTCAGTTTCCTCATCTGTAGTATCAGGGATACCATCTCACCTGCAGGATGGTTGGAGGGTTACGGTGAGTTACTGCTCCCAGCTTAGCTACTGTTCACCTGTGCTCAGACTTTCAGAGTGAAGCATCCCCAAAAGTGACGGGGGTGGGGGTGGGGTGGCGGGGCAGGTGCTGCCCAGGAATCCAGGCTCAGGCCAGGCTGTTTCCTTCCTCTCTTCTCAGGTGTGGCGTCAAGGCAAGGGAGATTTCTTTCTAGGCTGCTTGCTGATGGCAGAGGTCAGCACCCCCTTCGTCTGCCTTGGCAAGATCCTCATCCAGGTGAGAGGGGCAGTGAGGGTTTTGAGCGTGACAGGAGGACCGGGGAAGGGCGGGCACTTTTAGGGACCGATTGGAGATGCTTTAAAGGACAGGTGAAGAGTCGGGGCTGTAAGGTGGGGTATAGGGGAGGCGTCAGGGCGGAGCGGGGCGGGTGGAGGGGAGCGGGGCCTGGGGTCCCCTAACCTGGCCCCTGTCCGAGGGAAGGAAGGCAGGGAGGTGGGCCGAGGGGGAGGTGGCCCGGGGGCTGAGCCGGGGGCGTGGCCGGAGGCGCCCCGCCCCTCACCCGCCCCTGTCTGCCCGCCCCGCCCGCAGTACAAGCGGCAGCACACGCTGCTGCACAAGGTGAACGGGGCCCTGATGCTGCTCAGCTTCCTCTGCTGCCGGGTGCTGCTCTTCCCCTACCTGTACTGGGCCTACGGGCGGCACGCGGGCCTGCCCCTGCTCGCCGTGCCACTCGCCATCCCGGCCCACGTCAACCTGGGCGCCGCGCTGCTCCTAGCCCCGCAGCTCTACTGGTTCTTCCTCATCTGCCGCGGGGCCTGCCGCCTCTTCCGGCCCCGGGGCTCCCGGCCGCCCTCCCCCTGTCAGACCCAGGACTGAGGGTGGGGCCGGGGGCCCTCCCCACCCCGCCCCTGCGCCGTGGGGACAGGGCTCTGGGGCTGCTGGGTGGGGGGCGGAGCCAGGGGCCTCTTGCCCTGACAGCCCCCGGGAACTGACAGATGGACTCCGAAGGGGTGGGGACACGTCCCCTCAGGGGCTGAGGGCTGGGACCAGGTGAGTTGGAAGGCAGGGAGAGGGGACCTCTCCCTCCTGCCTAGCCCCTGTCTCCATCACCTCGCCTGGGCCCTGGAGAAGCGAAGGAAGAGGAAGAAGGCCCACCCCTTCCCAACCGCTTAGGGCTCGAGGCTGTGGGGAGCCTGAGGGGACCAGGACTCACAGAATTGTCGGGGAGGCCCTGCTGCCAAGGCCATGCCAGCCCCCCTGCTGCAAACTCCTCTCAGCTCGCTGTCACCTGGGAGGGAGGGGACACCCTATCTAACGCCCGTGGGCTCACTCAGGGCTGGCCGTCCCCACTGCTCCTCTCCAGGGGAGGCAGGCCTGAGGAATCTTATTTATTTTATTAATTCGTCCGAATGCAAACTCGTTTGTGGGTGTTGGGGGAGGGAGGCGGTGGCTGCCCCCCAGCCTTCCCAGTGCTGAGCGACCCCGGGGCAGGTGGGGGGCCCCCGGTCCCTTCCCCCTTAGGCTGCACATCTTGCCCTCGGGCCCTGGCATGTCCCTGGTGCTACAGACCTCTCAAGGCTTCCTCCAGTCTGGGGTCGGGGGACCCTGGGAGGTGCTTTACAGACCGCTAATAAAGACGATCTGCGTGAACGCCACCAAGGCCCTCGTCACCCAGTTCTTTGGGGCTGGGAAGGGAGCAGGCGCCTGGGGAGAGAAAGCATGATGACTGGTGGACCGCAGGACAGGGCTGGTCGCTGAGCAGTCAGGGAGAAAGAAGCGAGGACTTCTATTCATCAGCAGGAGAGGAGGGCGGGTATGGACACTCAGGGCAGAGTCCAGGGCACTCGTCCGGCTTTTTAGGCCCCTTTCTCGCAGCTCCTATGGGGTGCGGAGATCAGAGGTGGGAGGTCACGCCGCCGCCTCCCTGGACTTTGGGTCCTTCAGCCTCTCCCAAGGAAGGTTGAGGTGGGCGGGGCTTGGGGAGGGGGACAGGCCTTACATGTGTGTGCAGAACTGGAAAAGCAGGAAGAAGAAGGCCACCACCAGAGCGCCCACCAGGATGTGATGGAAGAGCCTGGAGTCGGAACCTGCTAGACAGTGAGGTTGAGACAGGGGCCCTGGACTCACCTCCAACCAAAGGGCCAAGGGCAGCTGTCCTCCAGGCCCCGGCAAGGAGGGCAGCCCCTTCTCAAGCTGGGTCATACCTGAGTTAACAAAGATGACAGGTCTCTCTCCAATGAACTGGGCCAGGGCCCGGAGCCTGGCTTGGTCCGAGTCTGGGTAATCAAAGAAGTCAGGTCTGTCTAGGAAGAGTGGAGACTCTGCTCCCCAGGCCAAGGCCTTGGCACTCTCCAGGCTGGGTGCTGGGGACCCAGAGCAAAGTCTGTGAAAGAGCCAAACAGACCCGTGCCCCCCACCCAAGAGGCTGAGGCAGACCCAGGGCCTGGCCAGGCCACAGAGCCCTAGTACAGCTGTGGAGGGCCTTGATTTTGTTCCAGGAACTTCTTGAGGGTCAGCTGAGCTCTCCATGAGAGAACCCACGCCAGGCAGGGAGGATGGGAGAGAAGCATGGAGAGCAAAGAGAAAAGCCCAGGCTTGGCCTCCCAGCCTCTCAGGGGCAGGCACCCCACACCCCAGCCTTCCTCCTTCCCACTGTTCCCAGGACAGCTTCCCACCTGATTCTACGGTCCCCAGCCCAGCCAGCCACATCCACACCTGCGCCCACTGCCACGGCCTCATGGTCCTTCCACTCTGGTGATGGGGTGAGGGCTCTGTGATGTCACCGCCCAGAGCCATTCTGATCACACCCTCTAGGGTGAGGGGAGAGAGAAAGTGCTAGGATCTGGAATCCTTCCCCCCAAGCCTCCGAATCCAAAGGGAAGGGATTGGGACCCACAGAGCCTTTGGATTGATGCTGATGATAGAGCAATAACAGTGGAAGCCCCAGGATTTACAGATAGGGGGACTTGGTTGGGCAATCTTGCTGAAAGCCGGGACTAAGGAAAGCTGCATTCGTATAGCAGGCATAGTGGATTTGCGGGGGGAGGGGGGACAGGGCTAAACATCTCCACTTACCCCTTGGATTGACCACAGATAGCATCTATTGAGCACTTGCTACTATGCCAAGTACTTTAAATGGACTGACTCATTTAACCATCATAAAATCCTATGAGGTAGGTACTGCTGCCCTTATCTTATAGAAGAGGGAGACAAGGCATAGATGGGCAAAGTGATGTGGGCAACACACTTCCCAATGGCATATATTTTCCTCCCTGAGCCTACCCCCTGCCTCGTGTCCTCAAATGCAGGGGCACAGGGGTCTCCCCCATGCCCAAACTCTGTCTCTTAGTGCTCAGCTGAGGACAACCCTAGGGTTAGCAACCTAGACAAATAACAGGCATTTCCACTAGGTGGCAGCAGTGTCCATGCCTGCCTGATTGTTTCCCCGTTCTTGCCCAAGGAAGGCACAGCTCCCAGGCTCCAGGCCCTCCCGCCTCATCCCATCAGGTTGCATCAGGTGCTGCAGGGAAAGGTATTGCAGGCATGGGGGTTGTCAGAGGAAGTCCCCTGGCCCATCTCGGGGCAGGTCTCTTGGTCATGCACAGAGCCTTCACAGGCTCCCCCTCTCTGGGTGGGCTCCCCCAAGGGCCATCCCATTTCCCCTTTCTAGTTTCTGCTTTTCCCTTATTTGTCACTTCCCAACAGCCACTTTCACTCCTCTTGCCCCCCCCCCCACAACCAGTGGCTAAGAATTAGCTCCCTTCTGATTGGCAGGTGGACCTGTCTGTCACACATGTGTCCCACCCCACCCAAGCCCAAGGACACTTCAGGGTCTCCTTGGTTTTATTACACAGTTGCCTGTTCAGCAGCTTCTGACAGTCCCAGTTCCATGATATGCCCCACGCCAGGCCTGTGTCTGTGGCGTGTATGAGGTCCTCTGTCCTATGGAAGGAGGCTCCTTCCTCCACTGGATTCGTACCCCTCATCTTTCCAATCCTCAGGGACTACCCAACCATTCTCCTAACAACAACCCTGAGAGGTACTTGTCAGGGTCAGCTTCTACTTCCTAAACAAGGAAAAGGCGCAGAGAGAAAAAAAAGAGGGGGAAAGAGGAGACAGACTAACATCTATGGGGCCTCCTGCAGGACTGGCTCTTGTGGGCGTCTTTTCCCTACTCTTATCTCTTCTAAGAAAGAGGAAGTGATTTACCCAATGACACAGGCATGTGAGGGGCAGCAGAGACTCAACCTGGTTCCAGGCTCTGGCCCAAGGCTCCCTCCCCAAGTCTGCATGCAGCTGCCCTTGGGGGCTTAGCTGGGAGACAGGGTCCTGGGAGAAGGGGTCCAGAGCCCTTAGCCTTTGGAGTGGATTTGGCAGTTTCCTCCATTGCCTCAAAAGAGCACTGCTGTCCTCTCTACCAGAAAAGGCCCTTTGGACACAAGCAGTGAATTATCCATTCATTTATTCATCCAACCATTAAATAAATGTATTGAGCTCCTGTTATGTGCTGGGCTCCATTTATGGCTTAGATAGAAATCACCAGGGCATGGTCTCTGCCCGCGGGGACCACAGGGGAGAGAACTCAGGGATGCACATCATTAAGAGTATAGACAGACAATCCCTAAGGGGCTGTCTACACTTGCTGTCATCGCTCCCTCACCTTTAGTGTATTCTTCAAACCCTTCAGACCTGGCTTTGTCCCTCCCACTCCACTGAAGCCACTTTGGCCAGGTCTGCCAATGACCCCATAACTCGCCACATCTAACGATTATTCTGTCTTTTTACTTCTGTCATCTAATGGTTGGTTCTGTCTCTCAGAATCCCTGCCTCCAGGCATGGGGGCCACACTCACCAGTTTTCTCGACTCCTCCTCCTCTGAGCTGCTCAGGCTTGGACCTTCTCTTTTCTATCTATACCCTCTCTCCCTAAGTGATCTCATCCAGTCTCATGGCTTTAAATACCATCTATATGCTGGTGACTCACAAATGTATATTTCCAGCCCAGCCCTCTCCTCTCCTCCAGACTCCCCTACCCAGCTTCCTGCTTCATGGCTCTGTATGTCCAAAAACATCTCAAACTCAGTAGATCCCAAGTGGAGCTCTTGATTCTCCTATCTCAAACCTACGCCTTCTTTCCATTGCAGCAAATGGGCTCACTATTCCTCTAGATGCTCTGCTCAACACAAAAACCTAGGAATCGTCTCAAACCCCTCCCTATTTCTCTCCTGACAAACCCATAATCAAGACTTGTTGGCTGCGACTTCCCTGGAGGTCCAGTGGTTAACACTCCATGCCTCCGCTGCAGGGGGCGCGGGTTTGATCCCCGGTCAGGGAACTAAGGTCCCACATGCCACGTGCAGTCAAAAAAAAAAAAAAAAAAAAAAAAGACCTGTTGGCTCATCTCCAACCTAAATCTCAAAATCTATCCACTTCCCTTCCCCTCCAGCGCCGCCTTGCCCCCCCCTCATTCAAGCCAACCCTATGTCTCATCTGGCTTATTGCAACGGCCTATGCACTGCTTGATCTCTATTCCCTCTTCCCCCCAGCGAGAACAAACCAGAACACGTGGATCCACTACTTAAAACCCTCCAATGGCTTCCCTTGGCTCCTGTGTTATTTTGAACTTCTTACCCTGATCTGCGAGACTCTTGTCTACCTACCCACCTCGGGTTTTCCCGAGCTTCCCTTCCTCAGCACACCCCAGCCTTTGCACACACCTCTGCCTAGGACACTCTTGCCCCCAACTTGACCCAGTAATTCCTCCTCATCTTCCAGGTCTCAGCTGAGACGACACTTCCCCTGGGAAGTGAACCTGAGTTTTCTGACCATCCCCTGTCACTGCATCAGTCTGACTGCACTGGAGTTGTCTATGTATTTGCCTGTCTCCCCTACAAGCCTGTGAAGCCAGAGATCATTGACCTTGGTCATAGCTGTAGCACCACAGTATAGAATAAGTATTCAATAAATATTTATTGGCTTAATGGATGGATGAAAAGCCTTTCCACCTCTGGACAAACCAGGGCTCAGAACTGTCTGTATTTTCCCCTGCGACTGGCTGCAACTCCAGCCTCATCCTTGCCTTCCTGCAACAAGGCTTTCTGGAGGTGAGCTGCTGGGCCTGAGCTAAACCCTAGGAGAAGAAAGCAGTGCAGGAAGCAGGGCTGGGCTTCTTGCCCAGCTCGCCCCTCCTTTTACTGCAGGCCCAGGTCTGCCTCTCCCCAAACTCACCCGCCCCTGGACGGTGTCTCCCTTAGTCCTGCCTCCTCCTTTCTTATCCTGGAGAACCTCAGAGGAAACCTAATGGTTGCCTTTATCTAAAAAAAGATATTATTTTAGTGTATTCTTTTGAGTAGGTAACATATGCACATGGTACAAAATAAATCCTCTTCCTGCCCTCCCCTGCCTCACAGCAGCCTCCTCAGAGGTCACCATAGTTACCACTTTCTTGTGCAGCCTTCCAGGAATAATTTATGCACAAATAAACAAACATATATAAGCGCTCTTTTTTTTTTTTTTTTTACTCAAATGGCAGCATTCCATTCATGCTCCTCCTTACCTTAGTTTTTTCAGTTACCATGAGATTGTGAAGATGATTCTGTACAAGTACAAAAAGGGCCTCTTTCTTCGTCATGGCTGCATGTTATTTCACTGTGTGAAATTCTCATAACTGATTGAACCAGTCGTGGACATTTAGGTTGTTTCCAGTCTTTTGCCATTGCAGACATGCTGCAGTTAATAGCCTTGAACTTCTATTATTTTGCTCATGGGCCAAATCCTAGAAGTGGATTTTTTGGATCAAAGAGTCTGACAGTGGCTATGTAGCTGAAAGTGGGGTCCGGCTGCTTGCTGCGCAAAAGCCAATAAAGGGGCAAGGTTGGTGCAAAGGAAAGTTTGCTTTATTTTGGATGCTGGCAACCAGTGGGGAGGGTGGACTCCTGTCCAAAGGGCGACTCCCCCCTACTGACAATCAGTGGGCAAGAGCTTTTATAGATGGAGGGAGGGGGCTACATGCAGAAACAGCACAGTCAGCTCTGACAGTCATGTTGAAATTGGTCCTGCGGTGGTCTGATCAGTGTCATCTTGATTGTTTTAAGTACAGTTAGTCTTTAGTTCCAGGGTTGATTTGTTCCCATTTCTTGGAGGCCAGTTCTTGGAATTGTGGGAGCTTATGTCATGGCTACAGTCCGGTCATCATGTAGTTAACTTCTTCCACCTGGTGCGGGTTTCAGTATCTACAAGACAGCTCACGGGAGATGGCTCAGAATATTATCTATAGCCCTTGAGAAGGAACTAAGGGTCCTTAACTATGCTTAATGACTAAACTATTATTATTTAGTCTTGCTGGACTGTTTTCCTTTGTTTCTGCATTTTCTCACTTCTCTGATTAAACGCATTCTTTTTTTAAAATTTATTTATTTATTTAATTTTTTATTTATTTTTGGCTGTGTTGGGTCTTTGTTGCTGCGCCGCGGGCTTTTCTCTAGTTGTGGCTCGCGGGCACTAGAGCACAGGCTCAGTAGTTGTGGCTCATGGGCTTAGTTGCTCCGCGGCACGTGGGATCTTCCCGGACCAGGGCTCGAACCCGTGTCCCCTGCATTGGCAGGCGGATTCTTAACCACTGCGCCACCAGGGAAGCCCTAAACTTATTGTTTGGCTAAAGTTTTCCCACAGACAAAAGGCAGGCTGAGGACACGGAGGGGCAAAGACCATAGGGTCCTGCTCCATTTCAGCTACAGAGGTGGTGCTCATTTACCCACAGCCTCACCAACACTGTGTGTTAACATTTGCTTTGAATTTCACCATTTGATGGGTGACAAGTGGTATCTCAGTATAGTTTGGTTTTACATTTCTCTTACTTTAAAAAAATTGGGGTAAAAATCCACGTATGAATGAATAGTTATATCTTAGCCGTTTTCAGTCACAAAGTTCAGCAATGTTAAGTATATTCACATTGCTATGCAACCTAAAATCACAATATTTAGTGATGCCAAACTAGTGCCAGGCCTAGCATGCGGCAGCCTTTGCTCCCCAGTAGTGGGGGAGACAGAAATGGAAACAGACATGACAAACCAGCGCTACCAGAGCTGAGACAGAACTGGAAGCTGGGGGCTGGGCTGGGGGTGGGGAGATGTTCCAGTAAGTCTCTTAGGAAGAGGGGGTCCAGGATGACCCCTGAAGAAAGGAAAGATCTTCCAGGCTGAGGAACTTGTATGAGCAAAGGTCCACAGGTCTGAGAGATCCAGGTGTGTTCTGGGAACCGCAAGTAATGTTCCTGAGAGCCAGCAAGATGAGCACGGGGGATGAGATTAGAGAAGTCAGGGTCTTGGGCTGAAGGGCCTTGAAGGTCACTGTGAGGACTTTGTCACTGGGGGCTGGCAAGTTTTGGACAAAGGAGAGCCAAGATCAAAGGCTGGAGTTAGACTGACAGGCAGGTGGCAGGGCTCAGGTGAGAGACAGCAGAGAGGGGAGGAAGGCCTGCAGGGTTCTGAGCCATTCAGTGAGAAACCCCACGCTCCACTCCACCTGAGGGACAACTGGAGATGGGAGGGTGAGGGAAGGCGGATTCCCAAAGGAGATGCCATCCCTGAGAGGGGGACTTGGACCCTCGGGGGCTGGGTTGGGTTACAGGAGAGAAGCCTGAACAGCTAAAGGAAGGAGGCGTGGGGGGAAGCCACAGCCTCAGACCTCAGACTGTCAGGTTTCCCAGCCAGGGTCCGAGACCCCGAGATTTCAAACCAGGGACCGCAGGCGGATCAGATCCCCTTCCCCAGCCCGTTCCTGGGTCACTGCGGATCTCTAAGCCCCGCCCCCACAGGCCCCGCCCCTACGGAAATTTGGTAGGGGAGGGCCAGACACCCTCCCCTCCTCCTCCAAGCGCTCTCTGCGGGGGAGGGGCATAAGGACGCGCGAGGTGGGGGGCGGGGGGGAGGAGGAGCCGGCGTCGCCATGGCAACTAGGCCGGTGGTCTGCCCTGGAGACCCGGGAGGGGAGCTAAGAGAGAGGGGCGGAGGGAGGCTCCGCCGGCTCGGCGCGGGGGCGGCGCGGGGGCCCGGGTCTCCGGGGAGGAGTTGGGGAAACACCGGGCAGTTCTCACTGTGGGTTCCTGGCGGCGCAGGGAGCCCGTGTGTTTGCGAGCGTGTGTATGCGAAGTTCTCCGGGGTGAGTGTGCCAGCGCGTGTCTGGGTTTGTGCATGACTGTGGTGTGCGCACGTGGGCGCAGGCGTGTGCGCGGAAGTGCCCCTGCAAGATGCGTGTGCCAGCCTGCCCGTGAATGTGTGTGCACCCGTGTGCGCTCCTAAGTGTGCCCGGGCGGGCGCCGGCGGGAGAGTCCCGCCCCCTCCCCAGCCTCCGTCCGCCCCTCCCCGCCCCGCGCCGCCTGCGCCGGCTGCATCCTCGCCTCCACCTCGCTCACCCCCCTCCTCCCCGCACTTTCTCCTGCTCTCCCTCCCTCTCGGCTCAGACTGCCGGACTCAGCGCTCTTCTCGCCGGCCGCCCTGGGAATCGCCGGCTGCCACCGCCCAGCTCGCACCCGCTGGCCCCCCAGTGCTTGGGCACCTGTTGGAGGCGCAGAGACAGGTGCAGGGGGCTGGGCTACCGGGGGCGAGAGGGTGAGGGTGAGTGTGTGTTAGCCTGTGTGTGCCCCTGGGGGTGTTTAGCTCTCCGGAGGCTGTAATTTCTGGCTCCTCTGGAGAGCCAATTTCAGGAGGAGGCATCTGAGGCAGGGGTCCTCACCTTGGGTGGCAGTGGATGGGGGCCCAGGCAGGCGGGCAGATCCTGGGGCTGAACGAACGGACAGTGGGAAGTGAAAACCTAAGAGGTGGGTGACCCCCAGACCAGACAAGCGCCTGGTGCAGAAGGATAGTCAGAGCCTCAGAGAGACAGAGGAGGGGGCCTATGGGGAAGCTTCAGGGGTAGGCACGGCCCAGGGCAGACAGAAGCCCAGAATGAGGGGCTGGAGCTGGGAAGAGGACAGAGGGACAATCTAGAGGAAAGTGGGCAAGGCTGAGGTGGAGCCAGGACCTATCTGGGGGGAGTGGGCTGGCAGCCCAGCCCCATGGAGCACAGCTTGGGGTCTGGAGGGCCCAGGCCTTCTGCCTGCCCGTCAGCGGGCACAGGCTGCCCTCTCCCTCAGCACCTAGGAAGGGAGGCCAGTGAGGGCCCACAGACCCCGGCGGGTGCCGCCTGGCCCTCAGCCAGCAGACGGGTAGGTTTGAGAAGTCAGCCCCGGGCTCAAGCTCTCTCGAACCTCCCTCCCCCAGCCAGGGGTGCTGCATGAGGGGCCGGAGGGGCGATCGCATGACCATCAACATCCAGGAGCACATGGCCATCAACGTGTGCCCGGGGCCCATCCGGCCCATCCGCCAGATCTCTGACTACTTCCCCCGCCAGGGACCAGGACCTGAAGGGGGTGGCGGGGGCTTCGGAGAGGCCCCTGCTCATCTGGGCCCCCTGGCCCTGGCACCCCCTGCAGCCCTCCTTGGGGCCACCACGCCCGAGGATGGAGCTGAGGTGGACAGCTATGACTCGGATGATACCAGTGAGTCTGCGGGCTTGAAGGGCCCAGGGTGCTAAAGGGGGCCTCCAGGCATGTGGGAAGGGGATGCGGCCCTGCTGGGGGTGGGGAGGTGGCGGGCACCACCACCACAGCTGCAGTCAGAGTGGAGATTACAGCTTCAGCTAGGCTCAATATTCAATATTTCTGCTGAGACACTCAACCACCCACAGAGCACCAGTTGCAGCTCAGCCAGGGACCCAGACGTGCACACACTCGCAGGCTGACAGGCACAGACACGTACAAACCTTCACAGCTGGCACACGTAGCAGGCCTGCCCACCCGTCTCTCACACACACCTGTCTTTACTCACGGACTCAGGTTACCTCTTCCCTCTTCTCTAGCCGCCCTGGGCACGCTGGAGTTTGACCTTCTCTACGACCAGGCTTCCTGCACTCTGCACTGTAGTATCCTCAGGGCCAAGGTGGGTACTCCCTGCCTCCCGAGAGCCCTGGCCCTGTTTGTCTCCTACCCTGAGATGGGTGCGCTTCCATCCTCCCTCCCCTTCCCCAGGCCTGACTCCTGCTCCTCTCCCAGCACCCATCTTGGCTCTCCAGCCCCCAAGGGTCCACACTGCAGAGAGAGGGAGGGAGGGTGGGCAGGCTGGGAGCTCACAGCCCTCTTCCCTCCCCTCCTCCCCAGGGCCTCAAGCCCATGGATTTCAATGGCCTGGCCGACCCCTACGTCAAGCTGCACCTGCTGCCTGGAGCCTGCAAGGTAACGGCCTCCCCCTCCCCTTGCCCCCCAGCCTGACCCAGCTTGTGGGTCTGCCCCCAACCTTCGTCTGCCTCCAGCCTCTGTGGGTCTGGGGGACATGTACTGTGAACACTTCGTCCCCACACCTAAGGCCAATAAGCTAAAAACTAAGACTCAGAGGAACACGCTGAATCCCGTGTGGAATGAGGACCTGACGTACAGCGGAATCACAGATGATGACATCACCCACAAGGTGCTCAGGTGAGGGGTCCGTCCTCCCGGTTACCAACGAGTCCAGCTCAGCACCTCCTTGGGGACAGCTGTCATTGGAACCTTCTTTGGTTGGTCGACCCACCTCCCATTAAGCCCTCAGATGCTCTAGAACCATCAGTGGCTCCCTATCCCCTTCAGGATTCCCCTGCCTGGATTCCTGCCCTCCAAATAGCTCCTACTGCTCCTCCCAACAGAGGACCGCCCTCTTGCGACTGGTCGGGTTCCTATCTCCTGACCTTTGCTTGTCGTGTCTCTTCCTGCTTCCTCTCTCTGCCGGCCTAAATCCCACTCATCATTTGAGGCTCTGCCTCCTCCTGCAATCTTTCCCTGGTCACTGAGACCCCTTCTCAGAGCCCCTGACTTAAGTCAGACCTATGCAGCAGAGGTCTGCCCATTCTGCTGCCCGTGTCTCCCTAACATCTCTAAGGAGTGAAGTCTCAAACGACAGAAATGGGAATGAGGCTTAGGGAGGTTAAGTGACTTGCTCAAGGTCATGCGGTTGCTAGGTGGCGGAGCTGGGAATTGAACACCTCTACATGACACAGCTGCTCAAGAGTGTCACAGCAGAAGGCAGGGAAAGGGGCTGCAGACCGAGACGGATGGAAGTAAAAGCAATAATCTCTTAATTGCTGGGCTCATGAGTCTCTCCCAGGCTGGCTCCCTGCTCCACACAGGAAAGGACAGGGGCTCTAGGGGGAGGTATGCGCTCCTGGTCCAACTGCTCAAGGCTCCTTCAGGCCCTTCTAGCTCTTACGTCCTGGACCCGTGACCCACATCCACCAGTGCACACCCTGTGCATGTTCAGTTGGATCCTGTCCCCAGGCCCCCCTGAATGGAGGCAGTGTGTGTGTGTGTGTGTGTGTGTGTGTGTGTGTGTGTGTGTGTGTGGTAGCGCCCCCCTGGAGGCAGTGTGTGTGTGTGTGTGTGTGTGTGTGTGTGTGTGTGTGTGTGTGGTAGCGTTCCCAAGATTTGTGAGGGCTTCCTCAAGGAGCTGAGCAGGTCCTGATGGGCCAGGGACAGCCTGGGCAGCTGGAAAGGGAGGGGCAGAGGAAGAGGGCAAATCAAAGCATCCTCCCCCAGCTCCAGGCCTGGTGCTCCCCACACAGCCCTGAGACAGCCCATTTTACAAGTGAGGTGTAGAGTATTTAGGGCAGAGCTGGGACCAGCCTCGAGTATTCAGAGTTCAGTCGGAGGACCTTTCTCCCACACTGGAGTGGGGCTCAGGGACCCCAGGGGGCCTTGACCCTGCAGTTCCCCACCAGGATCTCCGTCTGTGACGAAGACAAGCTGAGCCACAACGAGTTCATCGGGGAGATCCGTGTACCCCTCCGCCGCCTCAAGCCTTCACAGAAGAAGCATTTTAACATCTGCCTTGAGCGCCAGGTCCCGGTCTGTGCCGGGCTGCGGGGTACCACGGGAAGGGGGCCCTGGGGAGATCAGGTTTCCAGAACTTTCTCTTTGCCCCCTCAGCTGGCTTCACCCTCTTCCATGTCTGTGGCGCTGAGGGGCATCTCCTGTTACCTGAAGGAGGTGAGCCACCCACAGGGACCGCATCTGGGCGGGAGGTGGTGAGGGTGGCGGCTGACGCCCGCGTCTGCCGGCAGCTGGAGCAGGTGGAGCAGGGGCCTGGGCTGCTGGAAGAGCGCGGGCGCATCCTGCTGAGCCTCAGCTATAGTTCTCGGCGCCGCGGGCTGCTGGTGGGCATCGTGCGCTGCGCCCACCTGGCTGCCATGGACGTCAACGGCTACTCCGACCCCTACGTCAAGACGTGAGCCCTCCCTAGGGACTTGCCACCAGCCCCATCCTCTTCTGGGCCTGGCCTGTCCCTGACTGACCTGCTCCCCCACCCCATCCCTCCTCCCCCTCGGCAGGTACCTGAGGCCGGACGTGGATAAGAAATCTAAGCACAAAACATGTGTGAAGAAGAAGACTCTAAACCCGGAATTTAATGAGGTAAATGGGGCAGAGGCCAGAAATCGAGCGGGGCTGGGGCTGGGAGTGGGGGCAGCGCCTCATGGAAGGCGTGGCTTGCCCTGTCCCAGGAGTTCTTCTACGAAATGGAGCTCTCCACTCTGGCCAGCAAGACTCTGGAAGTCACAGTCTGGGACTATGACATTGGCAAATCCAACGACTTCATCGGTGAGGGAGGAGCCCGCTGGGTGGTGCTGATGGAGGGCAGCCCGGCAGAGAGCCCGGCCCTGACCTTACCTGCCTCTACTGCTCCCAGGTGGCGTGGCCCTGGGGCCGGGCGCCCGGAGAGAGGCCCGGAAGCACTGGAGCGACTGTCTGCAGCAGCCGGATGCAGCCCTGGAGCGCTGGCACACCTTGACCAGCCAGTTGCCCCCGGCAGCTGGAGCCCTGCCCTCAGCCTGAGCAGGACAGCGGCCACCCAGCACAGGGCCCTCAGGGCCGGGCCCAGTCGGCAGCCTTCGCACGAGTGTGTTGCACGTTTACACGGGGTGTAGGCCCCACCCCGCACTACTTGTCTTGTTTTGTGAGAGTCTCCGTGGGTCTGTCTTCTTGTGAGGGACTGTGGAGATCTATATTCACATATGCAAACTTCCTCCTGCCTGACTCGCTGCAACAGACAAATATGCAAACCACCCATCCAGAGCACACCTGCAGGGGGATCCCGCAGTGCCCCTGCCCCAAGGCCCCGGCTGCTGCTCCTCTCTCCTGCCTCTCCAGGCTGCCCGTCCCGCTCCCCTCCAGGAAGGAGGTCGGATTAGGGGGGGTTTGGAGGAGGAGGTTTCCAAAAAAGAAAATGACACACAAAAAAAGAGCCACTCCTTTAATACAGAATCTTCATTAAAAAAACACCACCACTGAGCCCTGTACAGCTGCCCTTTTAAGCGGGGGGCCACCGCAGGGTCTCTGCCTCTCTGAGAGGTGGCAGATGCTCCCGGCCACTCATTTAAATAACTGTCCCCTGGACTGGGCTGGGATGTGAAGGCAGGGCCCCTGCCCTCCCTGGAGAGGGCCCACCTTCCGGGGGACATTTCATGCATGTTTACGCCTTTTCTGATTGTGTCAGTGGCCACAGCATGGCAACCGGGCGTCAATAAACGTCTCTGCGGAAGCTGGGGGCTCATGTGTGCTGACACAGAGGGCGCTGGGCAGGGGGTTGGGCAGGGGGGTTCACTCTGGGATGTCGATCACCAGGTCATCATCCCCGTCCAGGGCGTCGTCCCCGCTGCCCGCGTCGCTGAACATCTGCCGAGGGACGGCGCTCAGGATCGTAGGGGGTGGTATCTTGGGCGGGGGCAGTGGGGCCAGGGCTGCCCCCACGCCGGCCCCAGAACCCCGGCCTGGGAAGGTCAGCGGCCCTCCCACGGGGCAGTCGGGGGGTCCTACCGCCATCTGCAGCAGGGGGGAGAAACACAAGGAGGGCCTATCAGGGAGGCACTGGGACCTCCAGGAGGCTGGCACTGCCCCTTAAGACAGTTCCAGAGGATGGGGAAGGGGGCAAAGGCTCATTCAAGGGGTAGTGGACACAGCCAGGCCAGCCACGGCTGGAATCAGGGAGCCTGCCCCACCTCAGCCCTGCAGAGTCTCACACCAGCAAGTGCGTGGGGGTGAGGGGTGGTGATGGAAGTGCTGATGAGGGTGGCGGTGGAGGGAGTCCCACGGGAAACCAGGAGGGAAAGACTGGGCCCTGCCCTTGCCAGTAAGGCACTGTGGCTGCCCCTGGGATAGCAGCCAGAGCCAGAGCCAGAGCCAGCCTGGAGTACCTGCCTGCCCGCCTCTGGGCACCTCCAATACCACCTGCCACCACTGGCCTCCTCTCCCTCCTCCTCCTGAGGGGCTCACTGGTTCAGTGGAGGGTGTCAAAGGTCTTCACCCCCTGCCGTGTGAGGCTTCTGCCTCTTGTATCTGGGAGGGGCCCCTCTTTGGGATCCCCACAGCCACTGGCCTAGGCCAGGCCCTCCTCTCAGCTCACCTGGGCTACGGGACCAGCCTCCTAACTGGACTCCCTGCCTTCAGCCTCTCCCAGATCCAGCTCCTCCTCCGCACTGCAGCCAGAGTAAGCTCTCTAAAACACAAACCTGAGCGTGTCACTCCTCTACTCAAGGGCCTCCGGCTCCTCGTTGCCCTCAGGACAGGCAGTGCCTGAGAATAGGCCAGTCCTTCCAACTGGACTGTCCTTTTCTATTTGTCAAAGGTCCTGCTTTGTGCTCTGAGGCTGGGAAGTGGCCTCTGTCCTGCCCAACCCTCCAGCCCCACCCCTGCCAGGTCCTTCTGAATCCTTCCCAGAGCTCTGTGGGCCTCCTGCTTTGCCTGTGGGCACAAACTGAGCACCTACTATGTGCCAGGTGACTTCCATTAATGATCTCTCATCACTCCGACCACCCTGGAAGGGAGAAGAGGTCATCAGCCAGAGGAGGGAATGGAGGCTTGGAAATGGAGGTTTGAAGGCATAGGCCTGCCAGGTCCCCACCAGGCAGTGTCCAGTCTGGCCCCGGGGTAGGGGGATGGCAGTGGTCTTCACAGTGGCCCTTCTGATTGCCTTAACACATTCGGGCCCCTGTGGCCTACTCTCTGCTTCTCAAGGCGGCCCCCTCACCGCCGCTGTTCCTAGCGTGGCATGGAGGGCCAGAGTGGGTTTGTACCTCAGGGGACCGGGGTCTGCCAGGACGGATGACAGACAGGAGGCCCAGCTCTGAACAGCGCCCTTGCACCCAATACCAGGCACTCATGTGCACACACGGGAGCAGATGCGCATGCACGACTGAAAAGGCCGGCAGCATGACTGTCCCCCTCCTCTGGCCACCACCTCTTGATTACCTACCCGAGGCCCCATGTCCTACCCCTGCTTGGACTGACTTCATGGCCTCCTCAGCGGGACCCACGGCAGCGAATGCTTATCTGTGGCTTACTAGGGACAAGGCACTGGGCTAAGTGTTTTCTCTCTCTTAACTCATTTTATCCTCACAACGACCCCACCGAACAGAGGAGCAAGCGGAGGCTCCGAGAGTTCAATGACGCGCAAGTCGCACGGCGAGTGCGTGGAGGAAACCCAGCTAAAACGGGCGAGGCCCAGGCTCCTGACTGACCTGCTTCAGTCTTCACAGCGTCCCCTCCCCTCTCCTCACACCACCACACCCAGAAACTTCAGGGACCCCCACTCTCCTCAAGGGACACCCAGCCTTCTATGACCTGACCCACCCTATCTTTCTTTCCTACGCTGTTTGCTCTCACCCCTCTGGCTCCAGCCCAAACACCACTTCTGCCGCGTCCCCGCCTTCCTTCCACAACTGCCTCAGCCTGAATATCCAAATCTCACCCTGGGCTCAGATGTCACCTGTTCTTTGAGGCCGTCCCTGATTTATCCCCTCCCCCATGCACCGCCATTGGTTTGGGCCCTTTTCCCCTGCCTGCCCCGAACATAGCTCCCCGACACGCCTCTGCGCCAGGAGCCAGCACTTCAGAGCCCTGAACTGCCAAGCGCACACCACGCCACGCCTCCACCCGCTGCTCCAGGTTTCTCTGGCCCGTGCCTTCTCCACCAGTCCGCCCGGCCCAGGAAGCAAAACCCCTGCCAAGTAGCGGGAAGCAGGAGCTGAGCAGCATTGTCACCCGTTATCTACTCATTTTCCAGGTTCAAGGACCAAGGTCACGTGGGAGGAAGTGGCAGAGCTGGGGTTCGAACTCCAGAACCCACACTCCTAACCACCACAAGCAGGGCTCCTGTTTCACTTCTGGCTCCAGAGTCTCGAGTCTACAGTTCACCCAACTTGAGAGCTGCCAGCCCGGCCCCTATTTCACTTTGACTCAGAGCTGGAAGGGCACTGTGCCTTCTGTGTCCTCATCTCTCCCGGGGCTCGGTGCAGAGACCTCTTCTCCTCGCCATCCACCTCCCTGCCCGTGACTTCCAAATATGCCCCCCGTGCGGCCCAGGCTCACGTTACCCAGTTGTCTCGTTGACACTTCCAGACAGCATCTCAAGACGTCCAAAGCCAAACTCACCTTCCTTCCCAAACCTGCTCCTCCCACAGTCCTCCCCGACTCAGAAAAGGGCCACTTCTTTGGCTGCTCAGGCCAAAACCCCTGGAGTCACCCTCAACGCCCCTCTCTCTCACAGCCCACACGGCTCTTCCTGGGGCTCATTCTTTGAAAGAGACCCATCATCCACTTTTCACCCTTCCCCCCGCTGCCTGGTTGACTGCAGGAGCCTCCTCACTGGTCTCCCCACTTCCATCCTGACCCCCCACCCACCAGCCTATTCACTGCAGTGTCAAGCAATTTTCTTAACATGTCAATCAGATCAGACGCCCCTCTGCCCCACCTTCTCCAGTGGCTCCCGTTTCACTCACAGTACCAGCCAAACTCTTCCCAACATCTCCGAGGCCCTCCACAGCCTTGCCCCTCAGGTGCTGTTCTGACCTGCTCTCTGGTCACTCTCCCTCTCCCTCTCCTCCGACCACACTGGCCTCCTTCCTGCTCCTTGAAGAAGCCAAACACGTACCCACCCCCAGGGCCCCTGCGCTGGTTCCTCCTGAATGAAACACTTTGCAGAGAGCCAGAGGGCTTTGCTCATTTCCTTTAAGTCTCTGACCACCCTACTGTAAATATCAGCCCCATGTACTCTGGTGTTTCCCACGCTGTTTACCTGAATCCATCTTTCTACACTGTTACCTATTTATCTTGCTTGTTTCCTGCCTACCCTTCAAGAACGCGGGCTCCATGAAAGCAGGGATTTCTGTTTTGTTCGCTATTGTATCTGCAGCACCTAGAACGGTACCTGGTACACAGTAGGTGCTCCCCAACACTTGCTGATTACTCGTGGTTTGATCACTCACTTTACAGACACACAATCTGAGACTTAGAGGGTCACGGTCACATGGTTTTTAAGTGGTGCAACCTTGACTTGATTCTAGATCCCACAACTCTGCCCTTCCTTGGGGGCTGCCTGGCAATACAGAACACCTGTGAAAATGAGCCTGGCCCCCAGCCATCTTCACTCGGAGCTCCCCCAGGCTGGGCCTGCCCTGACTGGTCTCACAGGGGCCTGTGAGCCAGGACTTCTGGGACCCGCCCCTCAGCGCCTAACCCTGGGCTGGGTGCCCAGCAGCAGCCCCAAATCGGCCCTTCAAAGTTCTCGGACAGGCCCCCAGCCGTCCTGAGCCTCCCTCAGATGGCTGTCCTGCCGTTCTGGCCCCTCCCTAACGTCCCCCAAACAGGGTACCTTGAGTTTCCGGGGCAGGCGGGGCCGTTTCTCCCGCTTGGGCCTCAGGGGGCTGGGCTCGGGCAGCTGCAGGGCCAGGTAGTCAGAAGGGAATGGGGGGTAGGTGGGGGAAGCCAGCTGCAGGCGGGAGTGAGGGGATGGAGATGGGAAATGGAGTGGATGGGGTGGGGGTAGAAGGAAGAAATGCAAACAGGAGGAAGAATGGAAAAACAAGAGATGGTGATGAGTGTGGCTCCTGAGAACAGACGGGAGGGGACAGCAGCAGGACTGTGTCCTGGGGTCTCCTCTCCTCAGTCACGTCTGTCCCCCATTCCTACACCAGAGAGAAGTAGGCAGCCCCGACTCACACCCCTCCGAGGGACGCTTGCTGGCCACACCCAGACAGATGTTCTTGGTGCTGGGCTGGCTTCACCCTGAGGCCTGGACCCTCTGCCCAAATGATGCCCACCTTATTCCCAGGCATCTGACCATTTCCCACCCATGACCCCAACTCACCGAGCTCAGGTATGGGGAGGGGGCCCCAGAGGCCTGAAGGGGAAACCCTGTTGAAGGAGGCAGGGAGAGGCTGGTGGGGGAGGGGGCACCCCCCAGCGGAGGGCTTCTCTTCCTGGAGAAAGGACAGGGGAGGGGGTCAGAGGCAAGAGGCAGCCCAGGTACCCTCTCCAACCGCCCCCACCCTCCAGGGAAGAATGATGGCTTCTTCTCACCTCTTAGGGGCTGGCGTGTCCGACAACTTGGGTGTCCCCTCTGTCTCGCTGTTATCTGAAGATGCAGTGGCATCTGAGTCTGTGAGGGGGAGGGCTGGTAAGTAGTGGGTGGGAGTCTCCATCCACCCCAGAGGGGCGTAATCTCAACTCTATGGAAGGGTTCTGGGGAATCTGAAGGGCACACAGGTGCTATTCTGGGGAGGCCCACAGCTTCCCCAGCTGCTTAAAATGTCCTTTACAACCTAATTCCTGCCTGGACTCCTCCACGGTAACATATTGTCAAGCATTTTCTACGTGCCAGGCTCTGAACAGGTGCTTGACATTCACTGCCTCTCCTTGTCTTCAGAACTATCCAAGGAGGAAAGGGAAGACGTCACCTCCGCTTTTCAGATGCAGTCACGGAGGCTCAGAAAGGAAGGTGTGGGACTGGGACTTGAGCCCAGGCCTCCAACTCCTGACCATTTTATGCTATTCTCTCCTTATTCGCCTCTAAGCTGTCCAGTGCTTACTTCTGCCTCACTCCCCATATGCAGGGTCCTGGTAATTTGCCCCTCAAATCTCTCCTACCTTCACCCACTGCTCCCCATTCCAACTGTCACGAGGTCAGGTCACCACCATGTCAAAATCGCCTGCTAAGCAATCTCACCTCACCTGCCAACCACTGTCCTCCCCAACCGCAGAACCACCTAAAACGCAAAACTGATCACATCCTTCCCAATGCCTGGAAGCATTTTAAGTGCTTCTTAATATAGCCCCAACCCACCTTTCTGGTCTCCCAACCAAACTGTATTCTTCACATCACACCAACCTATTTTCTCAAAACCAAAATTCATTCCCCAGATTTGTGTCTCTATCTAGAAGGCCCATCATTCACTTAACAGATAACCATTTACAAGTAAAATACGCTATTCTCATTTTCTCTGCTCAGATAGATCCTTTAAGAAGCAGATTAAATGCCTCCTGAGAAGTCTCCCAGAATCCCTCAGGCCCAGTTGATGGCTGACTCTTCCAGAACTCTCTACTCTCACTGGTCATGGCTCTCCTCACTCTGCTAGGACGTATCATATGTGGGTGTCTCCCTGACCACACTGTGGCCTTCTCCAGGAGATAAGTGGTGGCTTATGTCTCTGGCTCTTGTTTCTCAACTATATCCCACTCTGATCATAAACAAGGTGGGTTCCCTCACGCCTCCTATCCTGAAGTCCCCCTCCAAAAGGAAGTTAACTGAAAGACCTCCAGGAAGGAACACGAAGGCAATGAGAAGCTAGAATGAAAGCCAAATGTTTTGCCATGACCTACATGAATTGGCTCCTACCTACTTCTTTGACCGCATCTACTGTCTTCCTATAACATGTAAATGAGTAAGTGTTGCATGTTCTAATAAAACATTATTTACAAAAACAAGCAATCTGGGGACTTCCCTGCTGGGGCAGTGGTTAAGAATCCGCTGGCCAATGCAGGGGACATGGGTTCGATCCCTGGTCCAGGAAGATCCCACATGCCGCGGAGCATCTAAGCCCGTGTGCCACAACTACTGAGCCCACGCTCTAGAGCCCGTAAGCCGCAACTACTGAAGCCCGCGCGCCTAGAGCCCATACTCCGCAACAAGAGAAGCCACTGCAATGAGAAGCCTGCGCACCACAACGAAGAGTAGCCCCCACTCACCGCAACTAGAGAAAGCCCGCGCGCGGCAAAGAAGACCCAACGCAGCCAAAAATAAATAAATAAATAAATTAGAAAACCAAAAACAAGCAATCTGGCTGGCTGTTTGCTGACCTTGCTCTAGACACCATGGAGAGAGGTGACTGCGTGTGACATGGCTTATGAGAAAAACTGGGCCACAAAGGCTCACCTTAAGACTTTTTCAAATTGTGGGTATCAACCCAATAGTGGGTCACAAATTCAACTTATTGGTTTACAACCAGCATTAAATGGAAAAAAAAAAAAGCGCAATCTAAAAAGTATCAGAACAAACTGCACATAGGGATCTTAACATTATTTCACTAAATTTTGTTTTATAAGCAAGTTAAGTACGTGGGGGTTGGTCACGATGTAAAATATATTATTGGTTGTAAACAGTGCTCAAAAAAAGTTTGAGAACACCGCTTTATGTGTTTCAGCCCTTCTCAAAAAACCTGGTACGTTTTTACCTCAGGGAATCTGCATCTGTGACTCCCTCTGTGGGAAATCTCTCACTCATCTTCACATCTTCTTCTTATCTAGGTCCCAGCTCCAACATTACTTCCTGAAAAAAGCCTTTCTTGAATTTTTTATTAAGATGTTGCCTGCCATCTGCTTTTGTACGCTCTGTAAACTAAGAACGGCTTTTACATTTTTAAATGGTTGGGGGAAAAGAAACTCCAAAGAAAAATATTTCATGACGTGAAAGTTTTATGAAGTTCAAATTTCAGTGTTCATAAACAAAGTTTTATTGAAACACAGCCATGCTCACTTATTTACACCTCACCTATTGCTGTTTCTGCACTACAAAGGCAGAGCTGTAGAGGGGCAACAGAAATTGTATGTTCTGCAAAGGCTAAAATACTTATTACTTGGCCCTTTACAGAGAAAGTTCATCAACCCCCGTTCTACTCCAATCACTACCACGTAACCCTGATTTTCTTCCTCAGATCTAAAATTCTAGTTTATTTCTTTGCTTACTTACTACCCCCAACGAGAATACAAATTCCAAGAGGCTTTATCCATCTTGGTTACCACTGTATCCCCTGTGCAAAGCTCACTGCCTGAAATACAGCAGATACTCAGTCATACTTGAGTGAAAGAATAGTGAGGAGGAGGACAAGCGACTAGGCTTAAGAACCACTGGAGGCTGTACTGGCCTCCACGGCCTAAAGGGAGGGCCCAGGAAGCCTGCTGGAGTGCCAGGAGCATGTCCTCCACCAATTTTTCATGACCTCGCTCACCAGAAGAGTCTTCATCCACGTTCTCGTACTGCAGAAGTCGGTCTAGGAGGAAACTGAGGGAAGGGGCGGGGAGAACAAGAGTGTTTATTCCCATCTCTGCAATGTTCTCCTGGGCCCTCGTCCCTTCTAGCTGGCCTGTTGGAGCCTCCCAACAGCCCCGAGGCAGGCATCATGCATTTGTGGCCCATTCCAGGATGGGGTCCGAATGCAGATCCACAGAAGCCACATCACCCGCTGGCCTCCCTCCTCCCCTCAACGTGTCTCACCTCTTGTCCCGGGACACCTTCAGCAATTTCCTCTGCGCCTTCCTCAGTTCCTCCTGGAAGCACTCGTGTTCCTGTATTACGGGCAAGGTGGGAGCTGAGCCAACGGCCGTCCGTAAATGGGGCCCGGACGCCGGCCACAGCTCACCCTACTCCCTTTACACACAGGTAAACTGAAGTCCTACGAGCACCAGGCCTCACCCCTCACCGCCTCACCACCCCGGCACTTACGTAGATGAGGAATTTGAGCTTCCGCTTCAGGTTCCGGTATTTCTTCTTGTAGTCCACTTCGCCGTCCGCCGGCCCGTTCATGACCCGCCCCGGGAGAAGCGCCCCAGCACTCGCCGGGAGCCGGGCTACCCCGAGCCGGCTCAGCCCGGCCTCTCCCACCTCCACTTCCGGAGAGTCGGCAGGGCTGTGTCCGCTGGGACTACAATTCCCGGCGTGCCCCGCGCCCAGGGATCGTAACCACACCGGCTGCCCTCCTGGGGAATACCGGGAAAGGAACTTTGCTTCCAGGGGATACGCTAAAAATGGCGCCGCGGCGACGCGATGATGTCACAAAGATGGCGGACGCTGGAGGGCACCCTTACTGATTCGAAATGTGCTTAGCGATTTGAAGCCACGAGAAGACATTCCTCCTGGGATTCCTAGTCTCCTGGCGAGGACGCCCTTTTCCTTCTGTCTTTCAAAATCACAGATGCCTAGTTGCTGCCCGTGACCACGAACGGAGGCCTCGTCGCGGGTTGATTGTTACATCCAAAGGTGTAGCCGGCTCCCAATCGGTTTCTAACGAGAATTCTCCTTCAAAAGAGATTCGTTCTAAGAAAAGGAAGGAACCGCGAGACTCTCCAACTGCCCGGGGAAGGCAAGTTTTGTCTGGCAAAGTTCTGGGTCCAAGCGGCCCGTAACGGACACTCAACGGTCCTCCACCTCACGGCGCCACGATACTGCGCGTGCGCAAGCTCCTGTCAAACGCGTGGACGGAGGCCGAGAAGAAAAAAGGCGGGACCCGCCGATATCAGGTGGAGCAAAATGGCTCGGGAGAATGTGATGCAGGAGTTCACCCGTAGCTTCTTCCAAGGCCGCCCGGACCTCAGGTGCACCGGAGGTTGGAGGCGGGGTTGTAAAGGGCAGGGGCGGGACGGGGACTCCGTCGTGACACGTGTTTCCGCAGCACGCTTACGCACTCCATCGTGCGGCGGAGGTTCTTGGCTCACGCTGGCCGCGACCACCTGGAACCCGAGGAGAAGCAGGCGCTGAAGCGGCTAGTGGAGAAGGAGCTGCTGAAGATGCAGGTGTGGGCCCGAGCCTGGGCCACCGCAGGCGGGGGTTGTGGCCGTGGAGGAGGGGCCTGAGAGGGGTGGGGCAGAACACAACCTTGGTATACGTGATGCTCTCTTGATGCACACACAGGTGGATGAAGCGGGTGGCAGGGAAAAGAGGCTCGACGTTGCCAAGAAAGCCAAGAGGTCTCCCATCCCCTGCCGTGACCCAGCGAGAAAAAGGTTCCGTTTCAATTCGGAGTCAGGTTAGTGCCTTCTGCATAGTTGGTTCATGCTAAAGGTATTTATTGTGCGTGTGTTATGTTCCAAGGCCTTAGGTGAGGGCGCGTGGCCCGTGAGTCAGGAGCCAGGAACAGGGTGGACTGAGAGCTGTTTCCTACTGCCCTTCCCTCCATCAGAGCAGGATTCGAGGCAACCAATCCCAAGTGGAGGGAGAAGGGACAGGAGGAACCTGTCCCAACCTTCTCTTCTCTCCACATTCCAGAGCCCAGCTCTGCAGCCTCCAGTCCAGACTGCTTCGGCCTCCCAGCAAAGAATGGGATGGCAGCAGAAGTCAGTCCAGCTGAGGATGAGAATCCAAAGCAAGCCTCAAAGAAAGCAATTGAGGAGAGCAGTGATGAGGAAGAACAGCAGAGAGACCTGACTGCAAAGAT